>NC_135479.1:139278339-139589651 GCF_052094955.1 Ictidomys tridecemlineatus | reverse complement strand
AATTTGTTACAGCTGTGATAAAGGCAATGCCGGGGGCTTTGATAGCCATGGCAAGTATCTGGGACTTTTTCCTGAGGACAGTGGTATTTACAACCCTTGCTGGAGTTTTAACTGTGGAGCAACATGATTTGCATTTTTCATCTGGCTACTTAATGCTTTTTTTTTTTTTTTATTAATTCTCAAAAAATAAAAAGAAATAAAAAAAAAAAAAAAAAAAAAAAAAGAGAGATCATAGAGAGATAGTATTGGAGTACTGTGGTCAGGGAACTAGCATTAGAGGGTTTTGAATAGGGGATTTACCTAGTCCAGGAACAGATCTGTGGTGGCTTTGAAATTCTGGGAAATGTAGTATACAGCAGAAGGCAGCTAATGAAGCAGTTCCAGGCATTGAGGAGCTAAGTGCTTCAGATTTGTTAAGTGATATGGGAGGTTGAACTCGCATGAGAGGTGTCAGAGTGATGGGGAATTGTCCTCTAGTCATTACAGCTCAAGTGCTTAAGGATCAGGTGGTGGTCACACAAGAATGAACAGGTTGTGGATATGAGTCAAAGTGATAGGAAACAGGCAGGAAGAGCCAATAGAGGGACTTCAGAGCTTGCCGTGAAAGGAGGGGGTAGTTCAGGTGTGAGATGGGTATGCAACAAGAACCAGAGCTTACTTTCAAGTACCAGGAAGGGGAGGGGGAGGAACATGAAGATCCTGGCCTATCGTGTCCTCAGTATTGGGAGGCTAAGTGTCCAAGGGCCACTCAGGCCAAGTCAGTGCAGTTCTGTTGACCACATGACCATTGAGTGGACAATTCATATAATTTATAACATTGCACCAAGGTTGGAAGCTGATTTTTTTAAAAGCATAAATTGACCTTATTACCATAGCCATTCAGTAACCACAGAAATCAAGAGGGGGAAGGAACCAGACTCTAAACCCCTCTAGACCATAGCTTTTCCCTGCAACCAGGACCTAGAAATACCATCTGTCCTCATGATGTCGGTTCTGGGGCATGTCCCTTCAGCATCCCCAGTTGCACTCAAATGTGCTCAGAGATTCATGTTTCACTAATCAGATTATCATGATGGAACATTCCCCAACTGAGCTGCTTTTTCCATTCTTTATTCTAAGTTCAAAGACACTGAGCATTCCAAAACCGTGATTATTGTTCTAGTTCCCAGAACAAACCTTTGTCCTCAGTATTGAAGGGCACCCATCCTTTTCTTTTTCTCTTCTTTCCTTTCTCCCATTCTCTGCCACCTTTAATGGAAGTAAGCTCACTTGTTGAGCTGTTGCTGCTCTGCACAGGACAAACATGAGGGATGCCAAGCTGTCCTTGCTCAGAACCTTTGATTTGTACAGTCTGTAGAACATACCATTAAAAAAAAAAAAACAGTCATAAAAACTAGCCTCCATTTGGGAAAGTAAAATTGAAATGATTATTTAAGACACAGTGATAAACTATGAAACTCTTCTTTTTTAATGTACACCGTGTGTGTGTGTGTGTGTGTGTGTGTGTGTGTGTGTAGAATAATATTATATTTTTAGTGAAGGTGAGAAGGCTTTGATCTGAAGAGTAATTTCAGATTTTTTTTCTTAACTGAAGTAAGCATTGCCTTCAGTGTTAGTAAATTCCCTCTGAATATTTACCCAGTCCACAGTGCCTATAATAGATTCAAACACTAGAATTTTTGTAAGCTATGTATAGGTTGGGGAGGGAATTTTGACCTTGTTTCTGGGAAAGAAGACCTAAATTAGAAAGACTTGCAGGGTTTGTGTGTGCACACACGCTTCTCAGGGGTGTTCCTCTGAACCATTTTGAGGGTTTTCTTAAACTGCTAGAATTGAGAGACCATTAAGATGGTCTGAGGTGTGGTGAGAACCAACAAGGGGAGTTGGGATTTAATGTTTTTGGATAAAGACAAAGGTAGTGAAGTCCTGTGTTATTTTCTTGGCCCTTGTTATAAGCTAATGGTGTTTGACAGCTTGAAATCCAAGAAGAAGTCAACTGAGGTATGGAGGGCTCATACATGGTGCCTGCCAAAGGCCTTTACTCATTCCACACTTGTTTTCTAGAAGGTGTTATCTGAAAAATTGTACAATTTTGTGACAGTCTGTACAGTCTGTCATTGCAAAAATGAGGAAATTGATAAACTTGTGTGTTGTTTCTTTGCACTGACACAGGGCTCTGCATAGGTGGTCTTAAGGGAGTATCCTTTGTGCATTCTGCTTTGCTGATTGCCTTTGTTCCTAGTGATCTCAGAGGTTAACAATGGAGAAGAAATGGATTTATGTGGATTGGAAAGTGTTGCACAAACTAGGCCATAAGTTTTTTCTATTTTCTTTTTCTCTAACTCTTTCCTAGATTATAAATCTAGCCTGTCTTTTAATGTTAGGATATTATCTAGAATCTAATCTGGTGTTTTGCTCCCCAAATAAGGTGCCTCACTGTGCCTAGGTCCACCAAGTGGATCACAGTGCACTTTAACTATGGAACATCTTGGTTCTTCAAGTGTTTTCTGGCCATCTACCCCTCACACTAGTTCCCTTCAAGTCATGGAGTTTTGAGGGGTAGAGTCTGAGCTGGTCCCAAATTTCCCCTTTCGTAGGAACCATGGTAGGTAACAGTAATGTTCTGAGTCTTTTGGTAATTTCTTCATATTTGTACCCATAGCTAAGTTTTTTGTTGGTTTGTTTGTTTTTTGTTTTGCTAACCAGGGACTGAATTCATGGCCACTTGTTGCCACTGAGCTACATTCCCAGCCCTTTTAAATTTTTGTTTTGAGATGGGGACTCACTAAGTTGCAGAGGCTGGCCTTGAACTTTCGATCCTTCTACCTTAGCTTCCCAAGTTGCTGGGATTACAGGTGTGCATCACTTCACCTGGATCTGAGCTTTCATCCCAGACTTGAGTCACCTGAATCCTGTAAACTACCTGACTACTTTGGGTTCCTCCAACTGGGCCTTCTTGCTATAGCCACAATAGGTAGAAGCCATTTTTCAGGGAGCCCAAGAGCAGACCAACCTTAGCCTGAGTACCAAGAATTTAGTGGGAAACACAGTAAGTGGAACAAGATGATTGATTTATAGTCCCAAACCTGAACCTAGCTTTACCAATAACTAGATGTGAGAACTCCATCATTTATTTATTCTGTCTGAGCTTTAGTTTCTTGATTTGTAAAATGGGGATAATAATATGTACCTCACAGAGTTTTATAGAAAAAGAAGCAGATGAAGTAGAGAAAACATGATATAAACTATAGTAACATGATTAATTTTTTTCTTTTATAGATTTTGATTTTTTTTCTATCCTTGGTATACACTTTAGCACACCAAAAGACCCTTACTAAATAAATCTGAGTCCAGGGCGTTGTTTGGCAGTCCCACTCTAGAGATTTTAATTCTGACCTTTTATGGGGAGCTAATTATTGTTATTGTCAAAAATAGTTGTTGTCTAAAAAAACAAATTTTACATAAAGGAATGAAAAATATAAGATCTTTTATTGTTCTTTTGTTTAAATTTCCTTCCTTTCACCAGTGACTCTTTGGAGTAAGCTCTTCTCTCTCCTGATGGGAAAAGCAGACCTTGGCTTCTTGCTGGGTTTCCAGGAGTGGGGAGGAGGGTGAAGAGAAGTAGGAGGTTTCTTCCTCTGCAGGGCTGTTTGTAAGCTGTTGGCATGGGGGTGACGCACCATGCTTTCCTGGGATCTGGCTCTGTGGCCCTGAAACTTGCCCACTTGATTTATTTGGAGAAGGGTTTGAGACTTAGAACATTTAGAATGGAAATGCTACATCCCAGTGTTTGTAGTAGCATGTTTTATTGGATCTTGAGGAACCAGGGCTCTTAAGAGCAATACTAAAGCACTTTAAGACCTAGTCTCAGAATTTAGCCTGAGAGCTTAACTTTTGTCTTTGAGTAAATGAGGTGATTTGTGCATCTTCCCTGCCCATCTCCGTGGCTGTGTGGTTGAGGGTGCGAGTGGTGGGGGGCACCCCAACTGGTTCAAACTCTGCTCTGTCAGGTATCACAGTGGGTGCTTACCCTCTGGCCCTAGCCTTCTTTCCCAAAATGAGGGTGATAGTAACACAAGGGAGAGCTTAAGTAGCCCTGCTATGTGGGAGGAGGTGTTCACTGAAATAACCTAAAATTAAACAAATGAGCAGACTGTGGCCTAGGGTTAAATAGATCAGAGAATAGGTCTGGTGGAAAAGACAATAAAGGTATGCACAGGAGCAAAAGACACACTTTTGCCCCATAGCCATCTTCATTATTTACTTGGCCCAGTTAGTAGAGGAAGCAATCAGTCCTCAGAAGAAGCAAAACTTTCCCTATGTGTGCTTCCAGAATAAATCAACACCTCATTTCTCATTTATTGGAGAAAGTGGGCTCTCATTCCAGGCCCCTGACCTGCATGTAGATGGTGCTGTCATGTGGCAATGTCTTTAGAATCTTGCGCCTTGTGCTCTACCCTTAACTCTTTTGTCCAAACTGGCTTCTTTGAAATAATTTGGGCATTTCATATTTTGGTTTAGTCCACCCTCATAAGCTGAGTAGGGATGAGCTCCATCACTTCTTTTGTATATCTAAAGGTCTTTAGTTTGAAATGTCTTAGAAACAAACTCCTGAGAAAGAAGTAATCGGGGTCTGTTTCTCCCAAGGAGTACCTGTGTGACTAAGGAGTACCTGTCGCTCCTGCTAAGCAGAGGTGAGTTGCAGGGCTGGGGTAGTAGTGGAGGACTTTCCAGTCTGCTTTTGGTGTGTAGAGCTGTGGGTTCATGAGTCTGGTCACGTTTGCAGTGGCACCGTGTGCTCTGATCACTGCCACCGCTCTTGGCCAGACAGGCCTTGCTCTGTGAGGGCTGGGAAGGGCCATGAGAGCCTCCGAGGCTGACCCTTATCTGTTTGTTTGCTTATCTCCAGGGCCTACAGAGTCAGGAAGAGGAGTGCAGCCCCATAGAAAGAAAAAGGAACAGGAAATTATTCAAAAGGGATTGATGAGATGACAAGAGCAACAGGAAAGGGCTCTGGACTCGGGGGAGGCTGCAGCCATGGAATTCAGTCTCAAGGACCAGGCAGGCCAGAGGGGCAGTTCATCCTCAAACCTTGGTGACCATGTATTTCTTGGCCCTCCTATGAGCCAGGCCTCCAGGGCAGAAGTGACCTCTCCTGCCAGCGAGGGACTGTTGGTGCCCCTCCTGTCCCTGGTTTCAGTGCAGATATCAGGAGCTTGAGTTAGCAACAGAGTTGTGCAGCTCATCACGGTTGTGCTGCCTCCCCTCCCTGCACCTCTTCTCTGCTCCTCTTCTTCCATGGAGTGTGGTCGGGATGCTGTCTCAGGGCTCCTGCTGCTTAGTGTTAATGAAAGATTCTCCTTTCCATCAGGGGCTCCATCACCCAGTTCACCCAGCCCTGCCTATATATAGGGGAGACAGAATGGGAGGGAAAGGAGCAAATGAAGGCCCTGAAGAGCCATGCTGATGGGGAGTTGCAGGAAGCATCCTCAGATTCCCCTCATAAGCCACACAGCACGTGGGTGCAGATGCAGGGTTCCTGAGGCAGAAGGCCAGTCCTAGGAAATAATTGGTAACCCTGACTTGCTTTTAAATTTGTGCCATGTCTTTACTACTCTAAGTGAAATTTGGGAAATCGCCATTTTCCAGTTCCCTCAGAGGAACAATGAAATTGAGTTTCCAGTTGGAAACTGCTTACTGAGTTGTTCTATTTCTATCCCTGTGGGGATGGATTATGAGTTTATATCCTGGCAGTATCCATCCTGGGGTTTGTTTCTAGTCACTGTGCCTCCAGCCCTCCTGGCCGTCACTTGTATGCTCACACGCATGTGCACACAGGAAACTAGGGTTTGATTGGTTTGAACCTCCTGTGCCCATGTGAAGCTCTAAGAGAACTGACTGGCCAGGATTCAGATTGAGTTCACATACAATGTGACTGAAGACCAGTCCTTAACCCTCATATTCCTTTCTGTTCAGGCTGTTAAGCACTGCAGTTTTTAGCAGAGATGAGGGAGTTGTCGAATTGGTCAGGGAGTTTCAAGACTGGGAAAACTCCAAGGCACCATCCCATCATCACTTCTCAAGTCTCTCCCACAGGATCCCAGAGAGCAGCTTGTCCAGTGACAGGGAGCTGCCGCCACCAGAGGCAGCTTCTTTCATCTTCAGGCATGTTTTGATTTTAGATAATTCTTTCTTATGTTGTCTAAAACCTGCTTTTATCTGTCGATGCTTATTCCAAGTCTTGACCTCAGTGAAGAAGACTTGTTCTTTTGTTTCTGGAATTCAAAGGCAGCTTTCAGTCACAGGAAACAACCCCAGTTTCTTGTGTGTTCTTTCCTGGAAATATTTTAAGACAATGCAATATCCAGATTCCTGCTTTTAGACCTACTGTGGGTTCCTCCGTTTCCCCTACATATAAGGCCTGGCTTATGTTAGTGGTGGACATAGTGAGAGGGACAGATGCACACTGGAGTACAGGGATGGGGGTGTTCTCACCTCTATAATGAGAATACTCCACCCGCCCTTGTAGCTGGTTCCAGCTAGAGAAGCAGTACGTGTGTTACCCTTGGTTTTGGCTATTTCACATACAAGCAGAGACCCTATCCAAGATTTGTTTTGAATTTTGATACCACATGATGGGGATTTCTGGGGAGAGCAGGGCAGCCTTGTCTGAAAATGAGAAAGAACGGAAAGTCGAAATGAGGGTGGCTTGAGGGTTTGATGGTGATTAGGGGTAAGGTTGGGGTGAGGGCTCTATGGGCGCTGGGGTTTGATTGGTTTGAACCTCCTGCTGGAACCAAAGGAAGGAGCATCTAGGTTTCCTTCCCAGCTTGCCCACATGTGGGCAGAAGGGGAAGAGAGAGGGAGAGGGCTTAAACGCTGTAAACAGTTAATTATCCAGAAAATGGAGTCAGAGTTACACCCCTTTTATTTTCTATTGAGATAAAATTTTTACATGCAGAGAAATGCACAGATCTTAAGTATATGGGTCAGTTAGTTTTGACAAATGTATAGACTCCTGTAACCAGTTCCCAAGTCAAGGTAGACACCATTTCTATCTCCTCATTTTTGAAGCTACCACTGAGGCCAGTCTCTTGGCCATGAACCTGAGTGATCAGGTAGCATGCTGTCACGGCAGGGCTTCAGGCTCACCCCCTGTTGAAGGTCACCAAGTTTGGATTGGCCCCTGGATCCTGCTTCCCAGGTTGTTAGAGGCTGACTCCTCACATTCCTTGTTTACTGTCCTGTGTCTCTGCTCATGACCTTGGCAGGCCTAGTAGGTCTGTTTCTTCTAACAAGTGCTTGGTGAACAGTACAAGGCTCAAGATAGAGTCCTGAATTCGTTCAAGGTCATCTTAAAATAGTTCCTGGAATGAAAGATGGGCAAGACTAGCACATGGCTTTGTGGAGCTCACTGTCCCCGGAGTGGAGTGTGAGGGTCAAGTAATTCTATGTGGAAAATCTACAGAGGGTGAGAAGAAGTCTGGCTGGCGGGAGAGTATGTGCTGTAGCCTGACATAGGGACAAAACCTGTGACAGGAGAACCCTGGCTGAGCATGCTGGTGTATAGATGGCATTCTTGACATGCTGGAGAGGGACATCAGCTGTCCTCAGGCCTGGAAATTGGCCCCACTTCTGCAGTGGATTCCATTGGTTTTGTCCTCACCTCCCAACCCATTCCCAGCAGACCCTGGAGGCGTGATCTCTATGAGGTCAGCAGTGTTGCTGTGGAAACAGTGACTTTTGCATCTTCTTATTGAGCTATTCCTATTGTCAGTTCTAACATCAAACTTGTTGGGGGTTGTCAGGTAGGCATAAGGGAGAGAGCTGCCTGTGTTGTGAGATACAAATTAAAGTCACGCTCTGCCCCAGCCCTGCTGCCTCATTGACATTGGAAGAAATGGGGGGTGACAGGGGGATTAATAAACAGGAGAAATTAATCAGATAATACTGGGGTGTATCAGAAGTCAGGGAGGGGCATACTGCTGGTGCACACTGTGGGTTGTGTTTGAGTCTGAGTAATAGATTTGGGATTAGCAGTCAGGATCTGCTTCTTCTCTAATTTCTTACCAGTTATTTTCAGATAAGGATGAGCATACAGATATCAGAATTTCCTGGAGAGGCAATTTCAAACATTTTGTATAGCCCTCTTCCAACCAAGATTATGATATGCATCCTAGAGTCGGCAAGGGTGCCTCTTCCCCCTTTACAGGTCATTACTGAAGGGTGGCTCTTATTTAAAAAACTCATTAAAATTATTCCAACTTTAAGGTGTGTGCTCTCCTTATCCATCTTAGACTTCAGTGGTTCCCCATACACTGGTGACCTCTGTAATAGGAAGTCTAGGCTAGGCTGGGCTGTAACAACAGATCTACTCTGAAATCCCAGCGGCTTAATGTGTATTTTTTTTCCAAGCAAATTTCATTCTGGTGAAGTGACTCTGTAGGCACCTTTCAAGCAATGACCCAGGGAGACAGGCCACTTCCATTTGTGGTCATGCCATCTGGAGCACATGGTCCAGGAGAAGAATGCTTGAACTTCTGCAGTGGATTCTTACTGACAAGATGCAGAAGTTACACCCATCACGTCTGCTTCCAGTCCACTTGCCAGGAACTAATCGTATGGTCACCTAACTGCAAGGACCAGGAGAAAGGGGTGTCAGTGAACACTAGTAACATCTGCTACTACCATGTCTACCTGAACCCTGATTATAATAAGTCCACACCCATATCCTCACTGTCCCTGGGCATCTCCATCTGAGTATCAGATAGGTGTGTCAAAGCCAACTTATCCAACACACAGCTGATTGTCTTCCCTCCCCAACTTACCCTTTCCAAATCTTGGCAAATTGTGGGTGGTCTGAGCTGGAAACAAAGAAATAGTCAGAGATTTCCCTTCATCCTCATTCCCCTGACAGACTGTCACTATCTCACTTGTTCTGCCTTATGCATGTCTCTTGGTGGCTTCTTCTGTCTGTTCCTGTCTAGAGGGCTGGAGCTTAACTGTGCATTGCTACCCTGCTTATAAAAATTTAAAATGCTTTCAATTCTGGTCGGCAGGCTGGCACCCCCACCCCCCAGTGACCCTGGCCAGGGGTGTCCAGGACCTTGCTGTAGTGCCAGGCAGCTTCCTTTTCCACTGGATGGCTTCACTTGTGCTGTCCACCTGCGGGCTCTCTTAGTACTGGAATGGCTTTGTCCCTTATGTTCCCAGGACTCAGGCTGAGGATTGCACCCTGCGTGTGCTTCTCTGGAACCCCTTCCCTGGCAGTGTGTGATAGTCCACCTCCGAGGCTCCCAAGAACACAGTCTGATTGCCTTAAAGCATTTTTTTAAATGATTGCCCCATAACATACTACGTTTCTTAAGTGGGGGTAGCTCCTTACCATGTAGATCTGGTTTTGAAAGAGTCTCATATTTCCTCCAATTTAAAAATAATAGTTGTTGAATGTGCCCGGCACTGGGCTAAGTACAGTTATGTATTGCTTGGTGTTGGGAGTACATTCTGAGAAATATATCATCAGGCAATTTTGCCAGGCAAACATCAGGTGCACCTACACAAACTTCTATGGTGTAGCCGACCACATACCTAGGCTGTGAGTTGCTCTAGGCCACAAACCTGTGCAGCAGGGTACTGCACTGAGTACTGTAGGCAATTGTAGCACAGTCGTAAGTATTTGTGTATCTAAACATACCAAACATGGAAAATACAATACTAGGGGTTAGGAATTTTTTGGCTCATTACAGTCATTTGAGACCACCCTTTGTCCTCCCTTGTTAACGAAACATTGTTACTTGGCATATTCCAAGCCCTGATGGAGTTTATAGTTTCATGGGAAAGGCCAACCATAAATAAACAAGCAAATCAGTGTTTATATCAGCATTTGTGAAAAGTCCTAAAAGAATAAGAATGGAATGGTCTCACAGAAGTCAGGACCAAAGTGCAGGAAGACCCAGTCCCCTAAATAGGAGAGCTCTGTGTCATCTCTCAAGTTGAGCACCATCATCCTGGGGAGCAGAGCCTAGAGAGCCAGAGTGCCCAGTGGGGTCTCCCAGTTGTTCACCTAGTTTGGGAGAAAGGCCAGGAGAGGTGCCAAATCACCAAAGTGGGGGCATCAATCAGCCTGGAAGGCCACCAAACCACTCTTCCTTGCTCCCAGAACCCCTCATTGGGTTGGGTGCTGCTCGCTCTCCAGCCACAGCTTCACTCCTCTGTTCATTGCTCACCCCTGTGCCTCTCTTGCTATTACCCTCCTTATTTTTTTTGCTTGAATATGCTAAATGCATAGTACCCTTTGTGCTCTCTTTCCCCAGATCTTTGCTCTTGTGTCTCCATCATTCAGATCTCAGCTCAGGTGTCACCTTTGGGAAAGCCCTTCCTTCCCTGTCTGCCCAACTTCCCTGTCAGCAGCCCTCACAGTATCGCCCTGCATTCCATTTCATTTTCTCCATAGCACTTGCTGTTCTCTAAAGTCATCTTGTCTAGTCTCTAAGTTGCAGGAAAGCAAGGCCCTTGCCTGTCTCATCCCTGCTTATCTGCAGGGGCATGAACAGTTGCCTGTTGCACAGGAGGATGATAAACATCTGATTGAAAGCATGCAAAGACAGTCATGAGCAGGAAAGGCATTTGGTGTCTTAGAACCATGCAGGCTGTCACTGGCCCTGTGCCCTGTTGTTGAAATGCTCACTCAGAGGATCTGGCTTGGAACTTCCCTTGGATCAGTAGAAAATTTGGGGTTGTAGTGCCCAGCTGTCAGCTTCTTGGTTTCCTTCTGAACAGAATGTTTCTAGCATCTTCTCCTTCTGGGGGTGGTGGTGGGGTATTTCCTTCTGAATAGAACCCTTCTAGCAACTTCTCCTTTCTGTTTTTGTGGCCGCATTGCACACCTGTCATGAGATGCAGAAGTATACAGTTCCAAAGTAGAAAATCACAGCTTGGCCAGAGCTAGTAGTGCTTTTGACAGGCTTTGTTTATATTACAAGAATGGAAGTTACCAAGCATCAATCACAACTGGACTCAGGACTTGAACAGAGGTGACAGTTTTAAACAGAAAACCAAACTCAAACCGGTTTTCACAAAAAAGGAGCACTGCTTTTTCTTTTAATGTATGTCCAGTGTTTATGACAACATGGTCAGCCCGATCTTACCACTGAAATAATTTGGAAATCCCTTTAAGATTTGTTCAGCTCCTCTAGCTGCTGTGGTGGAGGAGAGAAGACGTGGGTCTTGGCACCCCTGTTGCTCAGAGCAGTGTAAGTTTAGAGACAGTCAAGATACCAATACTCAGGACTCCAGCCTGCCAAGAACTGTCATTTATTTCCATAGAAATGGGAGGTTTTTCCTTCATACAGGAATGCAGGATATTAAACCACAAGAAAGGCCAAGTCAGATTTTTTAATCCATCCAAAACAATGAAATTTGAAGTGTGGGTTCATGGTTGGAAAGTAACTGGGTAAAAATAGCAGACTGACTCCACAGATGTGCCTCCCTGGGCTCCCAGAGCATGCGTGCCTGAGAACTCTGCAAATGGAGCTGGTGCCTGGCTATCAGAATCTGCCCTCCTTTGGGAAGACAGGCATTAGCAGGTGAATTCAGGCCCACCTGTGGCATCTCCTTCCCAGATCCTCTGTTCTTCCAGAAGGCTCACCTGTGTCCTTTGGTTTAGCTGGTCTCTGTATTTTTAGTAATCTTCCTTGTCTGTGGTGAGTTTGACAGTCATTGAAGTCTGATGGGAGGAGATTACTTGCCTGGACCACCTCCAGGGACACAGAGGATGACAGAACTTCTTGGTGTCTTTATCTCTCCTCACCTGTCTTTGTGGCTGCCCTCTCTTTGTTAGATCCCTTGGACCTTGTGCTGTGCATCTACAAAGCGGCCTCTGGGAGAAACACTCGTTCCAGTAGACTTGAGGGTTTTCTCAATCTGTTCAGAGCCTCAATGTGTCTGTCATTGCCGCAGTCTTGGCTGGAGGAGAGAGGGCAAAATGGAGCACAAGCACAATTAATGACAGAAATAAATGACAGGAAAAAGAAATCAGGTGGAAGGAACTCCCAGTGTGCTGCTTTTGTTTTCTTTGAAAAATGCATTTGGAAGCCCATTAAACTATTTTGGGTTGAAGCAGGAAGGAGACAGAAGTTTTTAGATGGTCTTGACTGAGGAAAATGATTATAAAAATGGGTAACTCTGGAAACCTGGAGAAGGAATCCTACAGAAAGTTGAGGTCCTGGTAAAGTGCCTTAAATCTGATATATGTGGCTTAAAAATAGGCATTTTCTATGTGGTAATTAACTAATTCTTTTTAAAATATTTTATATTTAAAAGTAGCACATAGCCATTTGGAAAAAAAGCAAAATATTAAAAAATAATTGCACAATTATCACAGTGATGTAGCATATTTTCTTCTAGTCTTATGTGTGTTTATATAGATACACATAAACATGTACATTAACATATTTGACACACTGTTAATCATATATATTACAATATTATAAAGTTTCAGGTATTAATTTATTTCTATGCATTAATTTATTTCTAGGCACCGGGCTCTATTCCCAGAATCCATATGCACAGGTTTATTTATTATGATTATAAAAATGTGTGTGTGTGGTAGAAAACTCAGACAAGTATGAAGAAAAAACTTAAAATAATCTTAAAAAAACTTAAAATAATTCCATTATGGGGCAAGGGTAATCTACAAAGATGACTTCCTAATGAACAATGCCTCCCAGTATTCCACCTTTGTATAGTTCCCTCTCCCTGAATTTGGACTGGCTCTGTGGCTTGTTTTTGACAAATAATATATAGTAGAAGTCACACTGCAGGACTTCCGGGCTTTCAGCCTGTGTCTCTTGGAACACTTGTTCTTGGCAAACTTCCTCTGGAACCCAGCTGCCATGATGGAGGAAGCCCAAACCCCAGGGAGTGCCCACATGAAAGCACTTGGTTGGCAGTGCAGCTGAGCCCCTCCCTGACATCCAGCATCAACTGCTAGTGATGTGCATTGTCATCTTAGATGCCCAGCCTGGATGAGTCTTTCAGTAACTCTAGCCTCAGCTGCATCCACATGAGACTCCACCAGTTAAGCCTGATGATCTGTAGAACCATCAGGGGGACCATGGCTGCTCAGTCATAAGGCAGGCACAGACCCCTGATGGCCATGGGCCACCTTCCACGGCCATGGTCCTCTCTATGCAGCTCTATCGCTCGCCCCATGAGCAGACTCTCCCCATGTTTGCTGGGTGACTTGTGGACAGGCATGCCCCCATCTGGGCCAGAAAAGATTGAAACAGTGTCAGAGAATAGATGATGAAAGTCCTGCAGCATTTGCATTTTGAGACTAGGCAGGATGTCATTCATTCTGAAACTTTGCAGTTGGTGTGGTGCTTGTACACAGTAGGGGCTTCATGGCCCACTTGGCTGTAGAGAAGTCTGGGCATGGGCTGGGGATGTGGCTCAAGCGGTAGCGCGCTCGCCTGGCATGCGTGCGGCCCGAGTTCGATCCTCAGCACCACATACCAACAAAGATGTTGTGTCTGCTGAGAACTAAAAAAATAAAATAAAATATTAAAAGTTCTCTCACTCTCTCTCTCTCCTCTCTCACTCTCTCTTAAAAAAAAAAAAAAAGAAGTCTGGGTACAGGTGAGGTCAGTACAGTGCTGTCTGCTGTGCCAGATATGATCAGTGCTGTTCTGAGAACAGGCAGGGGTTGTTGTGAGCATGGGGGAAAGTCCACCTCTGTTCAGAATTATAGGATGGTGGGCCTGGGAAGGGTTGCCAAGAGCATCTGTTTTCTCTTACTGGTCTGGGACAGTTGATGCCCAGGGGAAGTGGCTTACCCATAGGTGGACGTAAAGCTAGGCCTGTGAGCCAGGGCTCTAACCATACTCTCACTTGTCTAAATTACCAAAGGCCATTTCATTAAATAAGATAGAGCCCCTTGCGTAACTTGTTTAAAAAAATAAGTACGGGGAAAGGAAGTGTTCTGCCTTCTAAGAAGTGGCCCTGATGGACAGTTCTGCCCCACTTAATTATTAGTTGACTTAAGAATAGCCTGGGGTGGCTGGAGACTTTCCAAGAGGGTCATTGGCACCCTGACGACTCAAATGATGGGCACGAGGCCCCGGCATCAGCAACTCTATGCTCCCTCCTTGCCCAATTCCCTTTTAGGCAGCACCAGAACCTCCCAGTCAGGGAATCTTTTGCTTGGTGCAGCCTGCCATAAGGGAGGATCCCTGAAAGCTTTGCTTTACAGTAGGATGCCAGCTCATAAACTTTGGTAGGAACAAAAGCATCTTAAAGTCACCAATAGGCAACCATCCTAGTAATCTTTTATTTTGACAAGAATCATCAATGGACATCAAGGAAGCAGGTAACTTTGTTGAGGAATAGGGTATTGTCATAATCTCAAAGCATTTGCCCACAAAATACTGTTGTTACAAAGAGAAAAATAGTAACAGGAATCAACACTAACATCCTCAGTGTTGTGGCACACTGACAGGGTGTGCCTCCTAAGAAGTAAGGTGGGGTACAGAGAACACTGCATGGCTCCTGTGTCTGTTGCCTTTGCATCTCTGTGACCAAAACACCCATCAAGAACAGCTTAAAGGAGGAAAGGTTTATTTTGGGACTCATGGTTTCAGAGGTCTCAGTCCACAACTTATTTGCTCTGGGTCCGAGGAAGCAGAGAAGGAGAGAGAGAAAGAGAGGTGGGTGGATGGGGAGAGATGTATGTGCACCATAGGGCAGATGCACCCTTTCAGGGCAGCCCCCAGGGACCCACCTCCTCTAGCCATGCCTCACCTCCTCACAGTTACCAGCAGCCAGTCCATTCAAACCAGGATGGTCTCATTATATCAAGCTCCCACAATTCAGTCATTTCACTTCTGAACCTGCATGATCATAGGACTTTTGGGGGACACCTCACATCCAAACACAACAGCTTCTGTAGTTTCCTGATAGATGCCTGACCCAGACCCAGTCATAAGGACACTTTAGGTGAACCCAAATCAAGGGACCTTTTACTTAGTAATTGGCCCTAATTCCTTAAGTTGTCCCAGTTGGCAGAACACTAGGAAAGATTGGGGACTTATTGAGATGTGACAACTATTTGCAATCCTGGACCAGAAATTTTGTTTTTGTTTTTGGACAACTGGCAAAATTTGAATAGGACTAGTGATGAGATACTGGTGTGCATCAGTTTTGGTGTTGTGCTACTGTCATGGAAGGAAGTGTCCTCATTTCTTAGGAAGTGCATGCTGAAATACTTAGGAGTTAAAAGCTTGGTTACTTTCTCTCTTCTGGGGATTAAATCCAGGGGGATTCTACCTCTGAGCTACATCCCCAGCCTTTTCTTTTAAAGTTTTATTTTGAGACTGCAAGTTCAAGGCCAGTTTCAGCAACTTAGCTCACTAAGCTTGCAGTCATCCTGTCTCAGCCTCACAAGTTGCTGGGATGACAGGCATG
Organism: Ictidomys tridecemlineatus; assembly: GCF_052094955.1. Taxonomy (NCBI): domain Eukaryota; kingdom Metazoa; phylum Chordata; class Mammalia; order Rodentia; family Sciuridae; genus Ictidomys; species Ictidomys tridecemlineatus. Next base: position 139,574,189 of record NC_135479.1, on the reverse strand, counting down.
TGCCGCTGTACCAGGCTTTTTTCCCCTTTGGTTTTCAGCTGCAGTTTTGTCACTTTGACATTATACTTTTAAGTCTTTAATTAAAATCAAAGCAAGTAAGCTTTATTTGATTAAAATAAAAGAAAAACTAAATAAACTTTAAAAGTTTAATTAAAATAAGGAAACGAATTAACTAGTGCTCACATGCAATCTGGTAGACAGAATCTTTTCAGTTGTGAACTGTTATGGGGAAAAGCTGGAAGGAGGTTTCTTGGTGGAAATGAATGGGGAGCATACTTCATAGGAAAGCAACTCATGTGTTGAGTGAAGATGAGAGACTGGGCACCCAGCACAGGGGCCAGGTCCTTGATTTCCTCAATCCTTGTGTTGTTCTCTTCAGACTCCTAACAGGAGGGGCTGCTTGGGCCTCAGTAGACAGGGAGGCTAGCAGTGAAGTGTTGGTGTATCTCCCAGAGAGGAAACTGTGAAATGGGGACATTAAACCCAACCTGAGAAGATTATTTGAGGTAAGATGTAAAAGCATAATGCCTGGCATTGAGGTACTTCATCATTTTATCAATAATGGTAAATAGTTCATCCTTTTTTGAAAATTCACATTAAAATTAATATTATAACATGACATTTTGGCAAAAGACATGGAAACCTGAAGAACTCTTTGACCCCTGACTGGTCAGGGATAGGTATTGCCACTGAATAGATGACCACTGTATTTTTCCTCTTGCTACAAAAGATCTGTGAATGGGTAGTTCTTTGCATTTGAGGTGCAGAGAGGCATGTCCAGGTTCATAAAGTGGAAACTCTGGGTTTTCTCCTTGAAAGTTGCTGATGTGGGTTTTTGAGCACCAGGAATGGTGTGGAGCCCCACTTTTCTGCTGCTTCCATGTGGTCCCAGTCCTTGACAGTGGTTAGGGACCTGCCAGAAGGCAGCTCTCGTCACTGGAAGGATGTCAGTGCTACACACCACTCTCTTGCCTATAGGTCCTGCAACTGTTCTCAGCTGGAGGAGGCAGAAGAGACCTTAACCTTGAGTGTGAAGATTGTGGTGGACTGCAAGACAATTTGGAGGAGGATGTGTCTGCTGGGTGGAAGGAACAGGCAGCTCAATACTAAAATAAAATGGCAAATTCATAGTTTGCACCAAGAAGAACTGCTGCCAAAATATAGAAATATTGGAGATGTAAAAGAGGTCGCCAAGGTGCTAGAACATTGAAAGGCAGCTGTGAGTACTTGCTGAGGTATTTGTAGTTAGAGGTCTATAGATGAGCTTCCATGCACACAACCAGGCAGCTGCAGGAAATGTGTTTTCAGTGTCAGCATGGAATAGGGTCTGCCATCAGAACAGTTTCAGGAGATAGCAGCCATCTTTGAGTGGATGTCCCCAAACAAGGCATCCTGCTCACAGAACTCCTGTGGGCATTGCAGAAACAGTTTGGGGGTTGTGATACTACTGAGGGTCTGCCCAGTTCACTGGGATCTGGCCCTCTCTGACTTGAACCCTCTTACAAATGACCATGCCTAGAGCTCATGAAACACCGTGCAGGGAGCAAGGCAGGGTAAGAAGCATGAGGCAGTGAGGGAGGAAAGGAGCCCTGTGGGGTGAGAGACAGGCTGGCAGGTCTGGATCTCACTGGTGGGCCACCTTGGCATGGGAAGAGCTGAATGGAGGTCCCCAGGGAGACTAAACCAGAAGGAGTCCAGCTCCACCACTGCAAGGGGACTTTGAAAAAGGTACAGGGGTCTGGGTGTAGGTTGGATAGCACAGACTTTGTTCCTATTCTGCCATTATTGATCATGGAATCTCTTTGGACTTCTATTTCTTTATCCGGGAAGTGGGGAGCCGCAGTTGCTGCTCTGTGTCAACTTTCTCCTTTTTTATTTATCAGTGAGTCCCATTTATTTGGGGGCAGCTTTATGCCATAAAATGTCCTTCACAGTTTCCCTTGCAGCTAGGTATGACCATGTGACTGAATTTTGTGTAGCCAGATACAAGAAGACGTGTTGAAGTGCTAAGAGCCATAGCCAAGTAGTAATGATGCATGGCATTTTTGGTTGAAAGGTGACGCCAGCAAGCCATTGAGATGATATGATTATGTTAAGATCTGCATTCAAATGGATATTAGACCCCTGCTGTCCACCTTGGCCTACTACGGATTCCTGGAGAGTTCCCATTGGTTGGGGAAGTGTGGTAGGAGGGAATTCTGGAGGAGGGATTTCCTGTTGGAGTAGTGTGGCCCAGGAGAACACCATGGGTGTGGGTCAGCATATTTCCCGGGAGCATACAGGGCATTGGCGGGAGTTTCAAAAATAAAGTTTGTTCCTGTTTGAGTGGCTTGTGATTTTGTGCCCAGCCAGACTGTGACAGAAGAGTTGCAGAAAGGCAGCTTACAGGGCCTGCCTCGTTGCAGGGCTCAGGCGGAGGTGTCCTTCCTCCTTTCTGTTCCCTAGAATTCAGCCAAGTCTACAGGAGCCCCATGAGGTGACCCAAAGGATGGAAATTGGATCTAGGACAGCCGAAAGGGAAGGCAGAAGGAGCCTGGACCCTTGATACCTGTGGAGCAGCCAGACTTTCCCTGAATGGCTTAGCCACAGTCTTACATGTGTTCAAACCATTGTTACTTTACATGTTGTTCTGTTAAATGCAGCTGAACCCAATACACATGCATACTTCTGTCCCTGGGGTTGTTTTAAGGATCAAATGAGCTGACACTCATTTCCTGAGCTGGGAGTGCACACTGACCAGTGTGCATGAGGACCTGTGAGCATAAGGAGGAAACCTTTGCTAGCTTTCCTAATTTCATACAAATCCATAATGTAGGTGGGCCAGTGTTGGGGAGGGAGTGTTTAGAATGGAAAGAGAGCAGGCCCAGGAGGTTAGAAATGGGAGTCCCATGACTTCAGAGAGAACCTCAAATGGGGAGTTGGGAATTTGACCCCTTACAGTTTGGGCAGGTCAGTGGTATAATCATCTTTAGAGAACATCTGTTAATTCAGCCCAAAGAAGATTGGGTTCTATGGCTTCCTTCTCCAGAAGTCTGAAAGAAAGCTGGCTCCTGAAGACTAACAGCCTACCTCAGGCTAACTGTTCCAAATAGGAAGGGGAACTCCAGGTTTGGGAGACCAAAAAGAAAAAAGTCTCTGGCAGATACCAGAGAGACATGTGAAAAGGCCACCAGGGACCATGGACATCTATAGCATAGAAATGGAAGATTTTCAGATGTAAAATCCCACTTCCCTTGCACAATTGAACTTCATAAATAGGTGTATAAGCTGTAAGTGGAGAGGAAAATTTAGACTGGATGTTATGTGTTGTATGTATATATCCCTTGTTTTCCAGCCAAGATCAAAATAAATGAATAAATGAGTTCCATCCTATCCTAAAGCAGATGATTGCACCTAGTCACTGAAGTTGCCAAGACTGACAAAGGAGACCCACCTTACTCTGCAGCAAAAATTACATCTTTTCATAATAATTTGTTTTATCCACAAAACAGGAGCTGAGAGTTAGCAACAACAGTATGGCTGAGCTATCGCTGACAGTTTCCATGATTTATTCTGAGAGGAGGTGAGCAGGGCTGCAAGAAAGATTTTGTTGTATAGCTAATATATAAAACTGCCTGTGGTCATTAATATCAACCTCCTGGCCCCAAACCTCTTACCAGAACTGCTAACAGGTTGCATAAATCATTCTTATGAGCTTCATTTCCTTTTGCATTCCCCCTCCCTCAGAGGTGTGGGCCAGCTGCTAATGTGGAAAACATAGATTAGCACACTGGAGGCAGGGACTTCCGGGCTGAGTGGAGCCTGTAGAGCTGACTGTTGGCCCGATCCTGGCGTCCAGGGACCCGGAAGGCAGGAGAGCATGGGGTGAAGAGCAAGCACAGGGCTTTGGTACTTTGAGTATGTGTTCTGCTTACCAGCTGTGTCCTTGATTACCACACTTAATTTCTCTGTTTTCTCATTTGGCAAGTAGAAATAATAATTCTAACCTCGCATTGCATTTGGATGATTCTGTGAGTGTGATATATTTATACATGTTGACAGTTGTCATTAAAGATTTCCTTTCAGCTTACATTTGTGGCATTACGCTTTCTTTTCCAGAAGTTTGGTTTTGGCTTCTGTTCAATGAAGGGGAATCCCAGTAGTCTACAAAATCCTTGAGAATGAGGGTCTTGGGAGGGGTGATGGTGGGAATGGGGAACCCTTCTCTGTCCATAGAAGTCTCAGTTAATGCATATTGATGACATGAAGTTTTCTGCTATTTCCACCTTTGATGCAGAAGCTTTTCTTGTTTTTAAAAAAATGGGATTAAAAAATATATGAACAGCTTGCTTATTCTAAACAGCAACACAGACAAATGCCATATAAACACAAAGGAAGGGGTGCAGGTCAAGATGCTGCTGACTTTGGATCAGAGGCGCATTAGCAACAGCCAGGTTCTGAGAGAAGGGTGTGGGAGGGAGGGACAGGGATTTCCACACAGCCCACTGGAAGCTAGGACAGCTCTGAATGGTGAAGCATACCTGCATCCAAGCAAAGGAACTAGCTCCTAGGGGCTTACCCAAGTATAAAAGTTTATAATTTTACAGCAGTTGAAATACTGACATCAATATTAAAATAAAAGCAAGTTTTACATAATAATCAAAAAATACAAAAGACTGAAGGAAGAGACCCTGTATGAAAAACTGAGGCAATTTAGCAAATTGAGAACTGCATGCCAGTGGCGGAAATGGAAGATGTTGCCCGCCCAACCCTCCCAGGGAACCCATAACTGCACAAGCGACTTGAGATTTGCAAAAGGTGTTCTTGCCAAACCAATCCCTTCCTTTTGTGACGCCTCAGGGTCGCTGTCTATGAGGGTGCAAACTTCTTGGCTTGTGCTTGAACCCTTTTCTCATATTCCACTCTGTTTTGGCAGTAAATCATGTAGGCTTCTGCTTGAGTGGGGTCTTGGATATTTAATTCACTTAGAAGTTCCTGTATTCCTAATAAGATCTGCTTCATCCTGATGGCTGTCCTGCAGTCCTTGTCCTCCTCCAGGATGGACAGATAAACTGTAGCGGAAGAGTACACATTCGGGTGAAATAGCAATAGCTCAAATTTACATTTCGGTGGTGAGGATGGATAGTCATCTTTGAAGAGCATCCGCAGCTTGAACAAGCCTCCTTCCCACGGAGTCCCCTTCTTTCCTGGGATGGCACATTCCCAGTTCATCAGGTTCCTCGTGCCATCTGGGTTCTTAGTTGGGACAGCCACAAAGCCAAAGGGATAGTCCTTCCTCCAAGCTTTTCTCTCCTGGGCAAGTCTGCTGAGGGCGATGCTCGACTTGTTCAAAGTCCCTGGGTGGCCACGGCCTGGCACAGTGCAGGGGCAGAGGCTGTGGTGTTCCCTTTGTCTCAGATAATGGGATTTAAATAGGGAGCTTCAGACATGTCTGAGGACTTTTCTCAAAAATTTGTATGTGATGGGTCAAACAGTTGAGTGAGGCACTTTTATGATTGATTTCTTATTGGACCTTCTTAGATAAGTTGCCAAACCTCTCTGAGCCCCAGGTTTCTCCTTTGGAAGTAGGAGGTACTCATATTCCCTAGCATAAGTGCAGGGGAGACTCATTAGCTGAGTCAGTAAACAAGGAGCCCTCAGCAGGGCCCTGGCATACAGACACCCTCTCCCTGCTCCTGGAGAGGAAGTGCTTTTCTGACCAGGCTGGAGGAGCCCCAGGAATCTGTGTCCACAGCCTTGGACTCTTGGTGTCTCTTGCTGTGTTCCTTCAGAGCCGCTCTTCCCATAGTTCACCAGCTGCCCTGCAGCTGGGCCTTCCATTTGAGAGTGAATAGAGAAGGGCACTTTGAGGGCCAGGGCCAGGGCCAGGGCCAGCGCCAGTTGGGAAATCACCCAAGTTTCCTGTTGGATGTGAGAACCACCACAGCCAATTCTAAACACAGATCCCCTTGCAGACACAGCCCAGCCTGTGATCACAGTGGCAGGCCATCCATCCGTCATGTGCTCGGAGCCCCTTGAGGGGTGGGGCCGTCCTGGTGTAGCTGGTGGGGCACACAGGAACCGTGGTTCTCAAAACAGCCTCTCTCGGGTCACGAGCCTCTCATGGGAAGTCTCGGCCTCGTCCACTTGCCCTTTGGCTCCTGCAGGCCAGAGGTGTTGCCAAACAGCAATTAAAACGCTCCAGAGTACAATAAAGCAGGTGGCAAATGGCTGCAGTATTTCAAAGTGGACACTGAGAAAACAGGCCCTTTCTCCCGGCAGCTGCTTCCAGGTCTGCTGTATCAGGACGCCAGAGTCACATAGCTCAGTGTTGTCATCGTTCCCCCTTCTTCTCAAACCCTTTCCCCTCCCATGGAAGCTTGGGCTGCTGTTCTCCAGTGAAAACCCTCTGAAGGGTTATGTAGTTATCCCTGGGAAGCTCTGAAGCGGTTTCAAGATAGAAAGGGAGCAAGCTGCCTGCCTGGGGAACCTGCCTGTTTCCCAGGGTGACCGTCCCACTTGCTCTTCTTCCTTTTCTGAACATGTTGTTCTCTGTGTGTTAAGACGATGTGTCTGCCAGGGATTGTTTCTGGGGAGGGAGGAGAGGGAAAGGAAAGGCGTCTTTTTTCTTTGGGGTTTTTTCCCTTGTTCTGCTCGTATTCCGGTGTCATTGATTACTCACCCCGGGCTGAAGTTCCATGCGTGGTCAGATGACATGCCTTGTGGCTTATTTAATTGGAAGCTGATGAGTTGTCCCAGCCTGTTTCTGGATAGGAATGTGGATTGGGACTCTCCCTGCTTTTATGAATGCCATGAACGTGGCCTTCTGCAGGTCAGTGCCCCCCAGCAGGGCCTGGCGTTACAGGGCCTCAGACACATCCCCTTGTGAAGAAAGGATAGCATTTTCTTATTGATTCTTTTTAGTCATACATGACAGTAGAGGGTATTTTGTCATATCATACATACATGGAGTATAACTTCCCGTTCTTATGGTTGTGCATGATGTGGAGTTATGCTGATCGTGTATCATATATGAACATGGGGAAATTATGTCTGGTTCGTTCCACTGTCTTTCCTACTCCCACCCCCCCTCCATTCTCTTTATTCCTCTTTGTCTAATCCAGTGAATTCTTCCCTCCTCCACCTTATTGTGGGGACCACATTTTCTACTCTGTCCCTTGGAGCTGAAGCACAAGTGGAATTATGTGTCAGACCAGAGAGCCCTGGATCCTTTTCCCCCTTTCAGGTGGCATACTTCAGTGGGTTGCCAGACTGTCATCGGGGGAACTCATGTGGTTCTGTCCTCTTCAGGGCAGGCAGCCAGTGGTAGGCAGCGGAGTTCACCCAAGGAGAATGCTCAGCACAAGTGTGCACCTCCGATGCCAGGGGCCCATGCAGCACTGACCCTGCACGTGGAAAGCTTCCCTCTGGCATGTATTGATGCTTCACTCTTATTGATACGATTTAAGCAAATGCATAAGAAAATTTCTAACCGTGAGGGGCTGGTTAGAAGGTGTAACTAACTGGACGTTGCAGCAAACACTTTTCCAGAAACAAACAGGTCTGACTAGAACAGGGAACCCGGAGGTGGATGACAAGCATCTTTTTCTTGGTGACTGAGGGTCTCTCTCCAGGCACTGAGCCTGTGACTCCTGGGGCCACTCAGTGTCTGCAGCGTCAGATGTGGCCCCTGTCTTCCTTTGAGTTTAACACAACTCAAGGTATGTTCTTAGAGGAGTGTAAAGATTGGTTCATTTCTTAGCATCTCTGCCTGAGGTTGAATGGGGAGAACAACATTCTCTTTCCAGAGAACTGGCTGTGAGATGTGAGCCGTGTAGTCGTCTCACTTCTTTTCTTTTACACTCCTTATTTATCTTCAGGTTGACATTTGTGTGGGCTGATAATGTGGATACCTCATGAGCTGGTTGTGCTGGGCACCTTTGGGCCACAATATTATGTTTTCTGCTGTCCAGGAGTTTATGGCCCATGTTGAAAGGATGGGCTGAAGTCTAATAAGCACAAGAGCATCAGCTGGGGAGTCAGAGACCTGAGTTCTCAGCTCAGCTTTGCCTCTTAACTTGATTGTGTGACCCCTGACAAGCCCCTCTTTTTCTTTGGTCCTCAGTTCCCCACCTGTAAGATGGGTAGATTGCCTTAGTTATTACCAGGCTGTCTGTTCAGATCTGTCATTCTTGATTATTCTGTTTGTACACATCCATGTCCATCCATGTCCTTCCTGGATGCTGGCCATTATTTTGAGTTTTGTAGATGTCTTGTCTGCCTTTCTCAGACATTCTTCCCTGTGCATGATAGATATCATTTCCACCTGGCTTTGGGAACAAGTATCACATTCATTTATTCCTTAAATTTGAGTGGTCCTGCTGCCGTTGTACCAGCTGTCTTTCAACCAGCATCTCCTCTGGGCCATCACTATGACTGTCCCTTCCCTGCAGCAATCTTAATTTGACCTCAGAGCACCTTCATCATTATGAATAAAACTGCCCAGGTATAGTCCTCATGGGGATGGCTTCACCATGGCCAGAGAACAGAGGACAAGTCCCTTTAAGCAGTCTCATGCTAATGAATTGCAGTGTTCCTGGTAAGCATTGCCCTCCTTTCAGCAGTCGACAGTTACAACTTGGCATCTTATTTCATAGTTCATAAAAGGATACCTTCTGGACAGATGCCTGTGTGACAATACAGGCTCTGTGGGAGGCTTCTAGCCTCCCTGAATAAAAGGGAACGATCTCTGTCCCCTGCCTGGGCCTGTCCTTTCACATCAGGGTGAAGGGGTCTCTTTGTGTTGAGCTGTGGCTGCTTTCCTTCCTAGTCAGTTACCTCATTGGGTGAAGCACCCCCCGAATCGGTGCTGACAGCTGCAGAGGCTCCTGGATGGTGCTCTAGGAATGAGGAACTGTAAGTACGGTTAACGCACCTCCGAGTCCTGGGTCCTGAGGCTGCCTGGGACCTTTCAGGATTCGCTTCCAGCCAGTGTGCACAGGGCAGGGAAAGTGCTCGAATTATGGAGAGGTTCATTAAAACATGACAGGAATCTACTGAGATGAGGGAGCAGGGTGTCTTTAGGAAGCATCTAAAGTCTCTAGCTCTGCCCTCCTGGCACATCCCCCTCCTCTGTGCAAGAGTGGTGAGCAGGTGCACAGGGAGCAACAGCTAGGGACAGCAGCCATTCAGGGGCACAAAGAAGAGGTCACAATATGTGACCAGGGCCAACCCAGACAACCCAGGGAAGGAGTCATTCAGGCTGCTGCTTGCAGAATAAATAGGACTCAGGTGGTCTTAAAGGCCCAAGGGTACACATGGTGTGTGGGACACTTCCCATGAAGAGCTTCATTAGGATTAAGTGGACGGAGTCTTCTCCTACCACCAGAGGCTTCTTTAGGTACAGCAACATTGCCATAAAGTCCTTGTGTACTTTCCTGAAAACCCACACTTGACCAGCTTGCTGCCCAGAATTATTCTTGTCTCTCAACATCCCTGGCCCTTTCTGGTAGCCCTGGACCCCTGTGTGGGGTAGCAGAGCCAAAGTGTGTCTCCCTAGCACCTCTCTGAAGGGGAACTGGGATGCACTTGAAGGAGTGTGCTGACTTTCAAGTCAAGCAGACCGAAGCCGCGGCCCCACTCCAACATGGACTTTTTGTGTGATCGTGGGCCATTGTTTTTTCATCTTCGAAAAGGAATAACTCTGCTTAATATATTGGGCAATTATAGGAAATAAGCTGTTTTGCTGGGGCGATGCTGGCCCCCGAGAAACTCCTTGAGAAAAGGATTCTTCTGGGTGGCCATTGCGGCTGTTGCTGGAAGCACTCCCTGGGCCAGGAGGCTGAGGTTCCCCAGCTCTCATAACCCTGTCAACACTGCAGAACTGCCACTGTGATCCTCAAAGCTGCCCCATGTCCTGGCCCAAGGCCTTGATTCCTCACCCTTCTTATCTGCGGAACTGGGACCATGGGATTTCTCTGCGGGGAGGGTGTACTCTCCTGTCCCTGTCTCGTTAGGACTTTCTGTGGCTCGGCTTTTCCATGTGTAAGAGCTGCCTGAAACCTGGGTGTGGGAGCCTGGCGCATGGGATGGACCCAAAGAAAGAAGATAAATGGCTGGAGATGTGTGTGCCACGGGGTATCCCCAGCCCCAGATGGCTGGCCCTTGATGGTCCACCAGTCTACCATGACTTCTTGGTGACTGCAGCTTTCACTCCTGGGCATTCTTTCCCATCCTTTCCTCATGTCCTTCCACTGGGGTCCTTCTCTCTCTGTGCAGGGCCTCCTCAGAGGGCAGCAGGCGCCCCGAGGCTCTGGCCAAGGCTTGTCTCTCCTCCTCCCCCTGTTCAGGGCGGCGTCTCCGAGGCCAGCAGTCACTGCACAGGCTTCCAGACCTCCAGACTCCCAGGCTCTCCCCTGACTCCTTGGTTGTCGCTCTTGTTGTTGTTTTTAGGTCCAGGAAGGAAAACAGCCCTTTCACTCCTCTCCTGTGGGGGCTGCAGTGTGCAGGCAGCAGGATCCACATCTGTCTGCCTGGCGGGCTCCGGCTCCCCTCCCCTGCCCTCTTGTGCGAGGGCCAGAGCAGCCCAGCAGCCTCTTGCTTTCCTCTGGCCTGAGCCTGGATTCTCATCTGCTATAATGTTTTTCTTTTTTCTTTTCTAAAAGAGTCACGTAGAATGTCAGCTAAGGTTTTGATTCTGCGTCACAGAGGAAAATAGAACAAGGAACAAATGAATCAGTTTTTCTTGAATTATAAGCTGTGATTTTTTTTTTGTGTGTGTGTGTGTGTGTGTGAACTAATTTAGAGATTGGCTATTGAATTCCAAAAACACATGTGAATGTTTGCTGAATACCAAACCCTGAACAATGGTTGGAGGCCAGGATGCCAAAGATGTGGTCCCAATCCTCAGAGGGTGGCCTGTCCTCAGAGAGTTGTAATGCTATGACTGGCCAGGCAAGAAAAGGTGGTAGGGAGCAAAAGGGCGAACCCTGATGTTCTAGAGTGGGTGTGGGTTTCACTTAACCTCTTCTTTCCCATGCTTAGGACCCAGCCTAAGTCCTCCTCCAGGAAGTCTTCCTTGATTGCTTCAAGCCTTAGTGAGTCTCCTGCTGTCCAGACTCTGGATTCCTAGAGCCTGTAAGATTTCTCACACCCACCTCATCCTCCAGCTCCCTGTCTCAATGAGATGAGTACTGCCCTCCTGATTTTAATAGATGAAGCAACTGAGGTTCAGAGAGTAAAACTGCCTTCCAAGGGTCACAGGTTTAATGAGCAGCAAAAGTGGAATTTGAGCTCATGTGTTCTGACCCAGGGCCAGTCCTTTTCCTTGGTACAAGTACTTGCTCTCCTGTATCGTTCAGCATCAGGCACCCCTCTAAGGAATCTGCATGGCCCTTCTAGTCCATGCTTCAGCTTTAGCTCCTCTCTGCTTGCAGGCACCTGCCCGTCTGCCCTGGAGGCCAGGGCCCCTGCCCGCCTAGTGTCTGGCCCCCTCCTGACACCAGTGCCACAAACTCCATCAGGCTTGGCTGGTGAAGGACAAGAGAGTGAACTGGCCATGCCTCTGTGCTTCTACCTGGGATCAGCTCTGCTGCCCTCCTCTTCTCACCCTCAAAATATCTGGAGACTGGAAAAGATCTCACTAAATTGCTGAGGCTGGCCTCAAACTTGTGACCCTCCAGTCTCAGCCTCCTGAGTTTCTGGACTTACAGGTGTGCACCACCACACCTGGCCTTATTTTCTTTCTTTTTTTCTTCTTCCTCCAGAGATACAGCGGATCATTCAACTGGACCTCGATCTAAAGTACAAGACCAACATCCGGGAGTTGTTTGAAGAGTTTGACAATTTCCTGCCAGGTGCTATCATTGGCATAGCCAGAGAGATGCAGCCAGTGTACAGGTAGGTAGTGCTGAGACCCCTCCCCACCCTGTCCTCTTTTCTTTCACCCACAGAGATGGTGTTTGCGGTGTGCACTCTTCCCACTCTTGTGGCCTTGGGAACACATTCCTACTTCCTGAGGATAGCCTGGGCAGGCAGTTTGGCCCCTAAGCTGAGATGCTGCCCCGATACTTTGGGTGGCATTGTGACATTTTTCATCTGGAAAGCCCAGTTGTTTCAATTGTTGGTTCTGGTTAAGCTCAGAAGTTTAAGATCTTGAACTTTGCTGGCAGAGGAGGTGTCAGGTTTTAACCTACATTCTGGTGACCAACTGGGCTTTCTTTGCCTTGGAATCGCCATGACCCCTCTCATACGTGACGGGGGTGGGGGGGGGAACTGATGGGTGGCATTATGAGGAGGGAAAGGCAATATCTCCTGGGAACACTGATTGCATGAGCTGGCCTAGGTGAAAGCGCCTTCTGCATGAGGCAGAGTTTGGTTGTCAAGTGCATGTCACAGAAAAACTCCACATCTGGGAGCCAGATGTGTTAAAGAATATTCTCTGTATAGTCCCAAACTAAAAACAGCTTATATGTTTTAGACAACATAATCGCTAAATAAAATGTGTTCATCTAGTTGAATGCTAGATAGCAACAAAATGAGCCAGTGGTGGCTACGGGCGATGATAGCCAGAACTAAGTGGCAGGCTTTGGGGGTGCATAACACGAGTGCTCAAAATTATAAGGAAAACCAAGGAGAGATCCCCAAAGCCAGGGTGGTTGGGGGAGGATAAGAGGGATTGTGCTTTATTTGTCCACCAGGGTAGGTATGTACATGTGGCACCTACCCTTTTGTGTATTGTGTGTGCTCATATACTGTAGTTACGGGTGGGAGGGAGGAAGAGCAGAAGCAGGCATTGTTGAAAACTAAGTCCCATGGCCTTGGTTCCATGTTGCTAACTCATCCTCCAACAGGTAGAGTGACACCTCACCCAGTGCCAGAGCTGCCCAAGGTTTCTCAGAAAGAGCTGGGATTCCTCTGTCCCCTGGGCTTGCAGGCTACTTGTTCTCTGGGTAGCCTCCAGTGACGGCTCCCTGTGGACATCGTTCCTAGAGAGAGGCCCAGTCACTAGAGATCTTCAGGCCCAGGCATCTAGTGACTCAAAGCTCCAGTGACCCCGGAGGAGAGATAGGAGAAGGAGAGACAGTGGAATGAATCTGACATAATTTTCCCATGTACATATATGAAAACAACACAGTGAGTCCCACCATCAGGTACATCCTTAAGAATGGGATCCTAACTAGAATAAGATATATTCCTTGCTTTTATAATTAATCAAAGTATATTTTGCTTTCATGTATACTAAAAAGAACCAATAACTAAATTTAAAAAAAAGAGAGAGAGGAAGGAGAGACAGCCTTCACTTGGTGGTGGCTAGTTGCAAGTCTCAAATCACATAACAGGAAATTCCTGCAAGGCCTCTGAATGAGCTGATAATTCCTGGGGCCTTGTGGGCTGTCCTCCCTTACATAACCCTTTTCCAAGTGCTCCACAGTCACTGGGGGGAGGGTACTCTTGTTCTGCAGTGGAGGGTCAAGGATGGGGTTTAGGCAAATTGCTGCCATCTTAATTTACCTTCAGGTAAATAGTATCTTGTGTTGGGGTTCTAGATTCCATGTAGGGAGGTGATAGGGGCATTAGACATAAAGTCCTAGGTGCTAGTTGCAGCTCTGCCACTGCATGAGGAGTCCGGGTTTCCCCACCGAGCAGAGGAACAGATGAGCTCCAGGACCTCCCTTGTTCAGCTCTGGCATTGGTGGTCTCAGTCCTTCTGACCCTCCTGTCTTCCCCTGTATCCAGAGGCTGCTTATCTGCAGATGAGCTCCCAGGACTTGCTCAGTTTCTCCTGGTCCCCTGACATGTTTAGACTGGGCTGACTGAAGTGCCATGGAGCAGGGAAGCCTGCGAGCTCCTGTTGGGAATCTTCTCATGTAATCCAAGAGAACACCTAGAAACCTCATCACACTTAATTTAGATAATGTTGGCCAGAATTTCTATTTTAGATTTTAGAAACAGTGCAACTTAAATCAACTTAATTATTTGGCCTTCCAAAAAGAAATATCTGAAAGATTTTGGATTTAAAATGAAATTGAGCCAGTTACTATTATGGTGATACCATGAGAACTGGGAGCCCTCCACCATGCAGCGTCCAAGCATGTTTTGTACAGGGCACAGGCTTGCAGAAGGAACAGAAATTCAAACTCCTTTATGTGACCCTTCCTTTGCCCCTCCAAATTGTTTCTAAAGTCCTCTACTAATTAAGGCTGGGAATGACTGTCCTAGACTACTGTCACCTACTGGCTCTGTGGAAGTATCTTTTAAAGTATGCATTGTTACTATTTGCTGAGGCTGGCAGCAGACAAGGAATGGAGTATTTTTGCCTTTTTTCCACAAGAAAACTGGAGTCTCCTGTATCCTAGAAGGCTGGTATCAGTATTTGCAGCTTTGGGATTTTCACCTGGCAGGGGTGGGAGGGAGGATTAGAGGAGAAAGAGGGTGGGAAATGGGGAGAGTAAGCCATGCTTATGCAAGTACAGGTAGAGCAGGGCCCCTCTCTTGCACAGGCAGCCTCAGCCCCACCTCCTGGTCTTGGTCGTCACAGTCTGTGGGACCCGTGCCCTGTCTTCTTTCCTGGTGGGTTCCTGCAGAGGTGGCCACTCACCCCACACCTATATTCTTTGCCCTCCAATGACCCAGGGGTCTCCCGAAGTGGCAAGTGTGGTGTGGACAAATTATTTATTGTACATGGGATCTGCTAGCATCCATGAGGGGAAAGGGAAATTAAAAACAAAACAAACAGCACTGAAGCTCCACTTGACTGGCTCAGGACACGGGCTCTGGTCTGGAAACCCACTGGGCAGGAGCAGACGTGGATCCTGCCAACTATGCCATTTTTATAGTCACTTGTCCCACAGCTACGTACTTCAAAAGGACACATGTCCAGTCATTTTTATGACTTTTTCCTCTCTATTGTGTGCCACAAGTGTTCAAAGCTTAGAGGAAGGTGGGGAGAAGTATTTCCCACTGTCCTTTTGACAGATAGCTTTTTTACAAGTTTTTCCCCAATTGTACATCTAGCTGACTGTTTTCTGGACAATGGAGATTTTAGTCTGTTAGAATAGTGATGGAGGCCAGGCATGGTGGTGTATACCTGTAATCCCAGCAGCTCTGGAGGCTGAGGCAGGAGGATCACAGGTTCAAAGCCAGCCCCAGCAACTTAGCCAGCCCTTGTCTCAAAATAAAAATAAAAAGTTCTGGGGATGTGACTCAATGGGTAAGCACTCCTGTGTTCAATCTCCTCTACAAGGCGGAAAAAAAGTGATGGAGGGTGCTTTCTCTCTTAGGATCTTTTATGGGGTCACACATCCCTTGTCCTTTGTCATCTGAAAACTGGGGTACGTGGTCATCTTCAATGGAATGCTGCACTTCCTGACTATGACTCTTTCTTTGCGTCTTCTTCAAGCGCTAGACCCTGGACGGGTCCTTTGGGGGTGATGTGCTTGATTGGGATAAGTACCCCAAAGGAGAGAAGACTCCAGTGCTTTCTCTGTAATAGAAAAATTATATTTTGCAGATATATGCCATGTGAAGTTGCTTCCTTATGAATGAATTAGAAAAGTCAGGACCCTTTTTTTTTGCAGCCTATAGAAATTATGCAGTTCCACCAGCAGGAAAGCAGCTCGATACAATAGAGATGGTGTGGGGTGTGTGCAGAAGCAAGTTAGACTTTAGTCACTGGATTCTCTGACCTTCTGTTTCTTCATGTGTAAGTGAGAGTAAATGTATCTAATGCACACAATTATTGGAAAACTCAAATGAAATAGTGCACTGAGGAGTTTCTGGTGTGAGAGATCTTCAGCAAAGGTGCTTCCTCCCTCCTGCCTTGACCCTCACAGCTCCATTCTGAGTTTTCTTTACCAAATGATTTGTGCTTCTAGACTCCTGCTACTTCCACCCGCCCCCACCACACAGGGCTGCCCCTTAAGCTGTAGGATACCAGTTGCACTGAACTTCAGATAAAACAGAGTTTTGTGTCATAAGACTGTTCCAAATGTTGTGTGGGCATCTTTATACTAAACAATCATTACGGTTTGTCTGAAATCTAACTTTAATGGGGTATCCTGTTTGTTTGAGTTTCCCTAAATCTGGCAGCCCTACCCCTCTCCAAGTTTTAAAACCTTCCCTTTTTAGCAGGAGCAAGGGATCTGGCTTTCCTACAAGATCCTTGAGTGAGCAGGAACAAACGGTGCAGAGGTGAAGCTGGTGAGGGAAAACAGGGCCAGAGAATGAAGGGCAGGAGGCGGCCCTCAGAGTCTCAATGAGGCCAGGCCTGAGCTGCCTGGCCTGCAGGAGCCAGGAGCCAACTGGCCCAGGTCACTGGGGAGACCTCTGGGGTCAGGAGGGCTGGCATGGCTTAGCTTCAGGTCACAGAATTCCTTGTGACCCTGGAGAGGGGGAGAGAGGAGGAGCCTGGGTTTTTGTCACTCTGTCCTGGAGCTAGCCAGAGGAGCTTCTGAGTGGCAGCTTTGATGAGGGGTGTTGGCTTTGAGGGGTGGCTTTTTGTGTGTGGGGTGGCTTCCGGTTGCTTTCTCCTGGCTCTGCATGCCTGCTGTGCACTGGAGTGAGCCCAGACCCTCACAGAGGGAGCAGCAGGCTAATCCTGTCAGCTGCTGCAAATAAGCCACCAGGCAGGAATTTGCTTTTGTGTCAAGTATTTTAATAGTGTCCACTCTTTCATCTTTTAGGCTACATGGTTTTTAAATTGACAGTGCTATACCAGCCTAGCTTCCTTTCAGAAGCTTGGAATGAAAATGTTCATCCAGCTTCCACAGCTGCCTTATCCCACTCAGAAGTATAGGGGAGAAGGGGGGAAGGATGTGGACTGGCGCCCACTGCTGCCTCTCCATCACTGTGTGACCTTGAGCAAGTCTTTGACCTCTCTGAACATTAGTCTCTTTAGTTGAAAATGGAAATTAAAGCACCGAACAACACGATATAGGGCAGAGTTGATGGGAGATTAAATTAGACGATGTGTTTTCAGTGCCTGATATGGAACAGCACTGGGCAGTGGTAGTGGCAGTGTTATCCAGAGTCCTAGGATGGCAAATTAGCTCTAAGACTCCAGGAAATTGTATAATCATTGAACCTCAGTTTCTATGTTTGTAAAACTAGGGCTACTGGTAACATAACTGGTGCTAATTGTTTGGCTTCTAGGCATCTGAACCCCCTTCTCAGTTTGAGGAAGTCCCTGTCCTATCACCCTCCTCCTACTCTGAAGACCAAAAGGCTGGATGCTGTCTTCCCTAGCTTCTTTGAAGTTAGCAAGGGTGTGGGTACTGTGTTCCCCTCCTTCCCTGCCTCCCCTAAGGAAATTACCTTCATAAATTGAAGGTACTTTTACAATATACCTTAAACAATATAAGGCATTTGCAAAACAGAAACTGACAGTGTTACAAGGAGAAAATAACTAGTCTACAAAAGCAGGGAAATTTTAATGTCCCAAGAGAATATTGAAAACCAAGAGATCAAAGGAGGGGAAGATGTGCACACAGAACTGCAGTACAGTCACAGCAGAGGAGGAAGGGAAGGGAGGAGGGGAGAGGCCGAGAGGGCCAGGGCTGGCAGCCTGCTTCTGCCACTCCTGTGCCGGGGGTGTCTCTGGCTCCTGCTCCCCTGTGCAGAGGGTGAGCTGATGGCCACTGTCTTTGCTTTCTGACTCCAGACTGTGGCCATGGCCATGTTCATCTCATTTTTAAGCCCTACTGTGACCTTTCCCCTTCTCTCCTTAAATTAAAAAAATATATATATGAAAGCAATTATTTAAAAAAATCCTCTAACAGCATTTTGTTTTTTGAGAAATTTTCTACAAGTTTATTGGTGCGTGTATGTAAATCAATTTCTGTTTTATATGCCCTGTGCATTTGTTTTTGGTTCATTTACTGTGTATCTTTTTTTTTAAAAAAAAAACTTTGTTTGTGGTGCTGAATATGGACCCAAGACTTGTGCATGCTGGCAAGCACTCTGTCTCTGCGCTAGCTCCAGCCCTTCACAGCGTGTCTTGACCATCCTTATACCTAACTAATTAAACATTGCTAGATTCTTGAGATCACTCATTTTCTACTTTTTATTATGGAAAACTTTTTTTTTTACTTGTAAATGGACACAGTATCTTTATTTATTGTTTTATGTGGTACTGAGAATCAAACCCAATGTCTCACACATGCCAGGCAAGCGCTCTACCATTGAGCCACAGCCCCAGCCTGATATGGAAAACTTTACAAAAGTAGAAGGAATCATATGACACTCTGGTGCTCTGATGTTGTAATCTCCATGCAGCCTTCATGATGACCAGCCCCGACCCAGTCTTATTTCATCTCTATCCCACTCACTTTTCCTCTTCCCCAGATTATTTCAAAGCAGATCCCTAGTGTCACACCATTTCATGTGTGAATGTCATGTAAGTTTTTTTTTTTTTTTTTTTTTAAACAAACCTGCTATTGCAGGGTGAGGAGCTGTGGGCATTGTGGGAACCCATGGAGTCATTGTGTCTGAAGTTTCCTTAGCATAGATTAGTTGGCATGAGAGAGGAAAATAGACGGGGGCTCCCTTCCTTGCCTAGCCAGCCAGCATTTTCCATCTCTCTCCAGATTGTCTCAAACCAGGATGTGCATGTAACTGGCACATCTGGGAGGCTTTACAGCTGATATAAATTCATTGTTCACTAGGTTTCATCAGAGAGCCCTGCCACCATGCCTTAGGATGCGTAAACTAGGACTTGAAGATAAAAGGTGTTAGATTCTCTTCTATCCTCTAACACCTGAAGATGGATTTCTTGGTCCTGTTCTTGTGTTTGGTTTTTTAAAAAATTATCCAAAATTGAGCCTGTCAGTTTCTGTTAGAGTTGAAACTGAGTAAAGAGGGAAAGCATGCCATCTTTTTCTTTCTTTCTTTCTTTCTTTTTTATTTGTTTTAATTAGTTACGACAGTAGGATACATTTATGCACTTTGATGTATCATACATAGATGGGATATAATTTCTCATTTTTCTGAGTGTACATGTTGCAGAATTATATTGGTCATGTGGTCACATATAAACATACAGTAATAATGTCTGTTTCCTTCTACTATCTTTCCTATCCCCATATCCCCTCCCCTCCCATCAACTCCCTCTACCTAATCTAAGGTAATGTTATTCTTCCCTAGGGCCCCGCTGCCTTATTATGAAATAGCATCCGCATATTAGAGAAAACATTTGACCTTTGGTTTTGTGGGATTGGCTTATTTCACTTAGCATGATATTCTCCAAATATTTACTGGCAAATGCCATAATTTTACTCTTTAAAGCTGAGTAATATTCCATTGAGTATATATACCACATTTTTTTATCCATTCATCTATTGAGGGATACCAAAGTTGGTTCCATATTCTAGCTATTGTGAGTTGAGTTGCTATAAACATTTGATATGGCTGCATCACTATAGTATGCCGATTTTAAGTTCTTTGGGTATAAAATAAGGAGTGGGATATCTGGGTCAAATGGTGGTTCCATTCCCAATTTTCTGAGGAATCTCCAAACTGCTTTCCAGAGTGGTTGCACCAATTTGCAGTGCCACCAGCAATGTATGAGTGTACCTTTTTCACCACATCCTCACAAACATTTATTGTTGCCTGTATTCTTGATGATTGCCATTTTGACAGGAATGAGATGAAATCTTAGAGTATTTTTGAGCTACATTTCTCTACTTGCTAGAGATGTTGAATACTTTTTTATATATATTTGTTGATCGATGTGTTTCTTCTTCTGTGAAGTGTCTGTTCAGTTCCTTAACCCATTTATTGATTGGGTTATTTGTGTTTTTTGATGTTAAGTTTTTTGAGTTCCTTATATATCCTTGAGATTAATGCTTTATTGGAGGTGCTTGTGGTGAAGATTTTCTCCCAATCTGTAGGCTCGCTCCTCATTTTGTTAATTGTTTCCTTTGCTGAGAAGAAGCTTTATAATCTGGATCCATCCCATTTATTAATTCTTGATTTTACTTCTTGCGTGCGCTTTAGGAGTCTTTTAAGGAAGTCAGATCCTAGGTTGATGTGGTGAAGATTTGGGCCTATTATATCTAGAAGATCCAAAAAATTTTACCAGAAAACTTCTAGAACTAATAAATGCATTCAGCAAAGTAGCAGGATATAAAATCAAAACCCATAAGTCAAAAATATTCCTATATATCAGTGATGAATCCACTGAAAGAGAAATTAGGAAAAACTATTCCATTCACAATAGCCTCAAAAAACCCCAAAACAAAACAAAAAACCTTGGAATCAATCTAACAAAAGAGGTGGAAGACCTCTACAATGAAAACTACAGAACACTAGAGAAAGAAATTGAAGAAAACCTCAGAAGATGGAAAGATCTCCCATGCTCCTAGATAGGCAGAATTAATATTGTCAAAATGGCCACACTACCAAAAGTATTATTCAAATTTAATGCAATTCCTATTAAGATCCCAGTGACATTCTTCATAGAAATAGAAAAAAAAATCATGAAATTTATTTCAAAAAATAAGAGACCCAGAATAGCTAAAGCAATCCTTAGCAAGAAAAGTGAAGCAGGAGGCATCATAATACCAGACCTTAAACTATACTACAGAGCTATAGTAATAAAAACAGCATGGTATTGGCACCAAATGTATATGAAGGTACAGAATAGAGGACACAGAGACAAACCCACATAAATATGGTTATGTCATACTAAACAAAGGTGCCAAAAACATTCACTGGAGAAAAGGTAGCCTATTCAATAAATGGTGCTGGAAAAACTGGAAATCCATATGTAGCAAAATGAAATTAAACCTCTGTCTCTCACCCTGCACAAAAATCAACTCAAAGTGGATCAAAGATTTAAGCACTAGAACAGAGACCCTGCGCCTAATACAAGAAAAAATAGGTCCAAATCTGCTCCATATTTTTCAATAGTGCTTTCTTTAAAAACTGGGCTGGTTTAACATAGCCCGCGTGACCTGGAGGCTGTGCTGTGGCCCTGGGGAACCACTTGTAAAGAGGCAGATCTTCCCTCTAAGACATGAAAGTCTATTGTGGGTTGTTATTTTCTAATGACATCCATGAAAATGCATTTTAAAGGGAGAGGAAAAAAGCTATATATGGAAGAATCCAAGTGGGGCTTTGACACCGGTGATGTGGTTGCTGTCTGATGGCTGTCCCCCACCAGCCCCACCCTGGCTGTTGCCATCTGAAGACCTGTGGGGTGTTAGGAGGGCAGCTGCTGAAGATGGACATGTATGGCTGAGATGAGGACCCGGTTAAACATGCAAGAGCCTCCCATGTCTGAAAACCCAACTCCTTTCCCGCCCTCTGCCTGCCTGCACATGATGAGTGTGTCAGCGCTACTGGTTCAGCGAGAAAAGGTTCACCACATTGCACGGACACAGGCGTCCCCTGAAAGAATGAGCAAAGGTTCGAATGAGGGGGCTGTGTGTCCTGCCCCTGCTGTGCAGACTGAGCGCCAGGCATATATGAGGTGTTTGTTGAATAAATAAGAACAGATATTTTATCAGAGGGAGCTCCCTCAGTGGTGGGTTGGCTGGCCATTAAGTGATTCTCTATAGTCCCATCACTGGTCTCCTTATAGAAATTGCTTTCACCTTAGGTTTTTTTATGATTTTTTTTTTAAGACAATCCATGGGAAACATCATTGTTCTCATTTTTATTGGGCTCATTGTATGTGTGAGCCACAGGGTTCAGTGCTTTGAGGAATTATGAAGTAGAAAACAGTGTTCTTGCTTTCAAGGAGATTTTACTGGAGGGATAGGGGAGAGAGGGCAGATAAAATGTAGTAAAGACACAAAGCTCCAATGCTGCAATTGTTTGGATGTGGTTTGTCCCCCAAGGATTGGTCTTGGGTGTGGCAGTGTAAGAGGTGGTGTGGACCTTTAAGAGGTGGAGCCTACTGGGAGTCCTTAGGTCTTTGGGAGTGCTGACTTCAGAAGGAGCTAAGGTAGTTCTTACAGGAACATAGTGAGTTCTCAGGAGAGGGGTATAAAAAGGAAAATGCCTAGTCCCCTCATTCTCTCTAGCTTCCTTATTTTAAAGATGTGATCTCTTCTTCCCACGCCTGTTCTCACCATTGTGATGCGATTTACCATGAGGCCCTTAGAGCCAAACCAATGCTACACTATGCTCTTGAGTCTCCAGAATTGTTAACTAAATAAACTTTTTTCTTTATATATATATATATATATATATATATATATATATATATATATTTTTTTTTTTTTTTTAGATGTTGGTGAACCTTTATTTTTTAAATTCATTTATTTATATGCAGTGCTGAGAATCGAACCCAGTGCCTCACACATACTAGGCAAGCGCCCTGCCACTGAGCCACAACCCAGCCCTAAACTTTTTTTCTTTATAACATTACTCTACCTCAGACATTTCATGATAGCCATGAAAAATGGGTTAATATAGATGCCAATACCAGGTCAGCACTACTGTTTAGAGATACCCCTTGGAGAGGCCATAGAAACACTCTGCTGTAGGACCTGCAAACTCTGCTGACCACTGTGCCCTCAGTTTTATATTCTGCCTTCAAAATGCTAAGAAGTGGGTGACCTTTCCTTCCTCTAAACAATCTCTTGAAAGGGGTGTTTGCATTTGCTTTATGCGTGGAGCCTCTAAGATGTACACTGAGAGTGGGCCGAGCTCAGGGTCCAGTAGAAAACCCAGAGAGGGCTTGGCTGTGCAGTAGAGAAAACCTGAATCCTGACCTGCAGAAGCTTGCAGCTTAGCTGTTGGGACCACCTCTCCAGGTCACCTGTCTGGGAGGCCAGCCTGGGCAGGTGCTATAGCTGAGGTATAGCAAGGGACAGTGGGACCCAAGAGGACCATCCTTTTTCACATTAGTGCAACCTTTTTTTTTTTTTTAAATTAAATAAATATTTCCCTGAAAGAACCTCATCTGAAATCTAAGCAGCAAAGATGACTTATCTGTAAGCATCTTTCCAGAAAAACTGCATTATTGAATCACAGTGGCATGTGTATAAGGGGACCTTCTGTGACAAACAGCATGTGGAAAGGACTGAGTTAAGCAAGACCAGCTGGATGTGAGGGTAATTTCAAAATGCTCTACGGCCATCCCAGGTCATGTTTCAGTGCATGCCTGCATTTCTACAAGTGAAAAAAATGGAATGGATATTCACTTCCCAGCCCTTTGCTTCCAGGTTGGCAACAGAATTGGTTATTGTGGAAATAACAAGCTTTTAAACTAAGCTTGGGTTTGAATTGAACACCTTATCTGCTGCTCCTATACCGGGTGACTTCTTTAAATCAGTCATTTACTATTTATCATGTGAACCCCTGTGATCCTCTGCTTTAGGGTGGCAGAATTGCTCCCTACATCAAGGAGTGTTCATAGGAACCTTTTGATCCAGAACCTGGCCTTCCCTGGTGTCCCTGTCATTGGGATTTTTATATCACTATTTATAGAAGAGGAAGCTTATTTAAAAACCAGAATTGCTTAGTATGTAATGATTTGCCTGGATGTTTGCTGCGTCCCTGCCTCTGCATATGAGCACTCATTGCCAGACAGGCCAATCCTGATGGATTGGAAATGTAAAGTTGTGGAGAACTATTCTCGGGGCCGCATTAACGTCAGTCACTGTGGAGTGAGGTGCTGGTGCATTTGACTGCTTCTCTGCCTCCACGTGGTTCCCCTTGGCCCTGTAAATGAAATGAAGCCCGGTGTCTGCATGGAGAACCTTTCCCTGACTGCCAGGACCATCCTATCCCGATGGGCCAAAGGATCATGAACTTGGAACTATAGAAAAGGCAATATAATCCCAGCACTGTACTAGGGCTGGCAGGGAACAAGACCTTCATTTTCATAATAATGTAATTGCTTCAGAGTGGAAGATAGGGTCTAAGTGAAGTAAAGACATAAAGATGAATCACAGTATTTAGGAGGAACAGTGGAGAGGTGCCCCATTTCTCATGCCTGTTTTCTCCTACCAGGTTGTTAGCAGGGTTTGGGAGGAATATAGAGTGGGACCTTGGTCCTATAGGCCACCTCTCTACACATACTTCACTGATGGCTACTGTCCAAAGTGAAGGGCATTGTACAAGGATCAAGCAATATGCTTTTGCAGACAAGGAGGAGTAGAGTTCTTGAGTCCTTTGGTTGTAAAGGAGACTGAAATGGTCCGGGAGGAGGAACAACATACTGGTTTTTCTTTGTCAGCTAGATCTGTGGATCAAATGGGTTGCATGGGATTAGCTCTAAGTGCAGGTGCCTGCCAGCCACCTGCTCAAACTGGAAAAGAGCCTCAGGCCCCAGTCCACTTAGTGCGTCCCATTAAAGGTAGGATGGAGTGGGTGACTGTTTTTTTTTTTTAATTATGAAATGAGAGAATATCTGATTAGCTCTCGGCAGAAAAAGTGATCATCTAGTGAGTGTAACATGTAACAGGTCCAAGAAGGAAATCATCTGTAATTCAGAGCTCAGGCTACAGCTTGTGGCAGTGTAATTTCAGAATTCCTAGTGCCCCTAGGAAGTAATATAAGTTTTCAAATATTTTTAAATGGACTGCTGAAGAGGGGAAAGAAATTGAACCCATCTATACCCCGTCTCTTGCCTAATATTTCTAGATTTGTTTTGAATATGTGCCCAGAGATGTCACATCTGATTATTTTTCTTTAAAACAGGGTTGGCAGGGTTTGGGAGGAATGTGGTCCTGTAGGCCACCTCTCTACTCTTACTTTAAAACAGGAATCAGAGATCTGCATTGTTAATGTAAAAGCTCTGATTTTTAAATATTGACAATTACACGATCTGCTGACTAATGAAGCACATGGGTGCCCCAGAATCAGTCTAAGAATCTGGTTTAAAGGTTCATTGAGACAAAAACATGGCCAAACCTTTCTTGCTGTTGGCCTGGAACCTCAGACGTCATCAGTGGGTCAGTACTCTCACTGACAGTTTTCAGGTCCTCTCAGACTCTGCTTTTTCCAGATGTTTTCTTCCATTCCTTGAAATAGATGACTTTTTTTTGGATGATTTAAAATTCTATCAAATGCTTTTCTAATTAACTTCAGACTTACCTAATAACAAAACATTAAGCCCCAAGCAAAATTCTTTTCTGGATGCGTAATTTAGGAAGAAAATAAAAAGCTCTTCATACTCATTTTTTATTGGAGCTGGCTCTTGGGTTGGCTTTAATGTGTTTAAGAGCATCTGTGAACTGCTGTCAATGTCCAGAGATGCTTTGGGGGGTTGAAGCCTGGAGGGGAGCGGGGGGAGGGGGAAAGGAATCCAAAGGGAAGGCTGGGGAGAGAGACAGGCTGGAAGTGATACAGGGGCTTCATGTTACTGTGTCTCTGTCACCATCCTGTACAATCAAGTGTTGTCTCACAGAGCCCACAAGGACACAGGCCCCAGACATTCCTGCCTGCCTAGCAGTGGTATTAAGGATGACCTTAGTGTCATCACTGGTTGTTCTCTCCTATGACCCATCTGGAGACTCTTCCCCGGTCTTGGAGTCAGGCATAGTGGCATTTCTCCTTGGTAACTAATTCTTCCTCCTTTTGTACCAGTAACTAGATGTTCTGATTTTCATTTGGTATAGAAGACTTAGAGCAAGCTGGGGTTCTCATAGGGTACATTTCGTATCAGTGATCACAGTGGGACAACAAGTTTAAACCAGGGCTGTCCTGGGCCACCTAAGCCTGATGTGGCGGAGCCAGGGGTGAGAAAAAAAAAGGAAGAAAGACTGGGGGGGCCAAGATGAGGCAAGGGAGGGGCCGTGGAGGGCTGAGGGGTAGAGATGCTGCTGAGGTTGGTGGTGTGTGTTTAAAATAAGGAAATGGTCAGCATGTGGCTTCACGGATCACATGGCTTATTGCTTTTCCAAGAGATTTGTTTTTTTTTTTTTTTTTTTTTGTCTTTCTTTGTGGGGAGAATAATGAGAATGAATCTCCCAGGAATTACACTAACCACATAATAAGTTTCAGAATTATTAAAGTCTAGTTGCTCAGCCAGGATGGAGCGGTCCTCTGGGAAAGTGAAGTCTAGTTATAGTGTGCTGTGTGGCTCTTGTGAGCAGCTCTCCAGAGGGATGGCTTTCACCCCCAGGACATCCCTGAGAGCAAGTAAGGCCCCTGAACACCTGAGGGCTATGCTGGCATTGGCAGGGAGGTTTCTTAGATTAGCTGGAAGGCTGGGAGGGCTTGGCCCATCTCAACCTAAATTCTGTATCTTTAAGAAGTGGCTTACAATGTAGCTTTGTCCCAGTATAAGCTCTGGATTGACACAGGGTAGCCCTGCCAGAGTCCAGGCTCTCTAAGTGACTGTCAAACTCTTAGGCATAAGGTTCATATGCTGTTAAATTTACAATGGGGGTATGCCTGATAAGCTCATAAATTGAACATGTCGTAAGTTGAAAATGCACTGAAGGCACCTGATGGAACCTGCTAGCTTAGCACCATGGTCCACTGTAGAGTTGTTTGCTTCATAATGGGAAAGTGGGACTGCCTGGAAGCTGCGGCTCACTGCCACTGCCCAGCATAACAAGAGAACAGAGTATTGCCTTCCTGGGACATGCAAATTTCAAAGCATGGTTTCTGCTGAATGCATATTGCTTTTGCACTGTTGTAAAATCGAAAAATTTTAAATTGAACTGTTGTAAGTTGGGACCATCTGTGTTTTGCAGTCCAGTAATTGAGATCAGTAGCTCACATATGGGTCTGTAAGATGTGACCTTCTCGAGGGGAGGGGAAAGTTTGCTCCATGTTCTTACCACAGTAAAATATGTCACTCACAAAGCCAACTATGTGAGTGTTTGGAATCACTGCAGAGCTCCATAACACCATGTATGGGGACTGATCATCTGTTGGAACCACTGGGATGGTCCAACAGCATTGGCTGGAATTGGGCATTTACCTGGACTTGCAGGGTGAAAAGTAAAAGTCTCTTGTCTCTATTAATGAATTTTTTTTTTTTCAGTACTGGGGATTGAACCCAGGGGCATTCTACCACTGAGCTATATTCCCAGACCTTTTTATTATTATTATTATTATTTTTGAGACAGGATTTCACTAAGTTGCTGAGGCTGGCCTTGAACTTGTGATTCTTCTGTCTCAATCTCCCGAGTTACTGGGAGTATAGGTATATGCCACTGCCCTCTGCTATAGATGAATCTTACCCAGTTTCATAATTCAGACTGATATAATGAATGACATAGACTGTGTGACTTATGAACACCAAAAATTTGTTTCTCAGTTCTAGAGGCTGAGAAATCCAAGATCAAGAGGCTGACAGATCAGATGCCTAGGGAGGGCCTGCTGCCAGGTTTGCGTGGGTCTTCTTGTAGCCTCCTATGGTGGCAGGCAAGCTGTCTCATCTCTTCATCAGAGTACTAGCCTTTCATGAGGTCTGCACCCTCCTGACCATATTATCTCCCCAAAGTCCCTCCTAACACCATCCCATTGGAGGTTAGGATGTCAGCATATGAATTTGGGGAGACGTACATGCAGTCTGTAACACCAGGCCTGTCCCCACATCTCATGGTGGTCCATATCAACTCCTGAGCTCATGAACTTGAATTTGGTACTGGGTTGAATAGAAAGAATAACTTTATTAGGGGTGCTAACTCTGTAGACTAATTTTCTTATCTTGGGAACTAACCACTGGGATTTGGCCATAATTCCATGCAGAGGAAGTCAAAAGGAAAGGTGGAGGCCGGCATCTGCCTCACAAAGGCGTAAATGCTTTGTTGTCACCATTGATTTTTGGCCAGTCTAAAAATTTCCAAGAATCGCTTTTAGGGCACATTAACTACCCATCAGAATCTCTCTGGGGCTGCACCTCGCAGCCTGCGACTGTGACTGTAAAAGGGTGACTTGCCTGCTTCCCTGTGCTCCAGAGAGCCTGAAGCCACCTTGCAGAGAGGACATCACTTCCACCCAGAGTGTAGGGTTCAGAAGATGTCTGCCTCCTGGATGGGCTGTATCACATTCAGAGCAGACTCTAGAAGCTGGGAGGATCCTCTCCTGGGGCAAGTCAGCAGGGGATGGAGGGAAGAACCAAGCCCTCCCATTCCAGCATTGGGAGGGAATGGAGTAGAAAGAGACTCCCATTGTGGAGCTCACTGATATGGCCTGGTCCCAGCACCACCCAAGAGAAGCTTGGGAAATTCATGTGAGCCTGACCTCAGTGCCAGGAACATCCCAATACATCAGTTTATCCAGACTCACTTGGTGACTGACAGCTTAGCTGTGATGAATGACAGATATTGTCCAGGGACTACTATGATGGCCACAGCCCCTGCCCTCAAACAAATATAGATGACTATCAACCTATGATGGAGTTTCATCCTGATAAACCCATTTTAAGTTGAAGATATCTTAAGGGAAACAGGCATGTAATACACTTAACTTACCAACCATCATGGTTGAGCAGTCCACTGTAGAGTGTTGGCCTAACCTTACAAGTGCATGGCTGACTGGCACATGTAGCCTGCTGCCTTTACCCAGTACATGGAGAGAGTATCAAATTGCATGTCACTATCCAGGGAAAAGATCAAAATTCAAAGCATTGTCTCTATTGAATGTCGAGTGGACTGTCTTCACACTATTGTGGAATCAGGCTCCCTAAATTGAAACATTAGAATTTGGAGTCTAGAGGGCTGGCCCCACACCCACAGCCAAGGGTCTGGGCCTTCTCTAGAGTGTTTGTGTTCCCCTGGGACTTAAGAGATACCTCCAGAAGACCTTCCTTACTGTCTACTCTGACTCTGGGCCCTGGCTTGCTCTCTTGAATGCTTCTTGGACAGACTGTGTACTTGGCTTTCGTTTACATTCATGCTGGACATGGTCTCTTGGATCAGCAAGAGCTCTGTGCTCTGCAGTCATGAGTCAGCCTGTGCCTTCTGTGTCCCCAAACTAACTGATGACTCCCTCTTGCCAACTTTGTTGAGCACCTGCTGTATGCTAGGCAAGCTCCTGCCTCACATTTGGGGACCTCCACAGTTCTGCCCTCCCCCCAGCCCCACCTCCTTCCACCAGCGTGGTTTGTGCCCTTTGTTTCAGCAGTACTGAATGACTGTTGTTTTCCAAACAGGGGCTCATTCATGTCTGTGGCCTTTGTATGGGTGTCCCTCTACCTGGAGTGCTGTTCTTCCATCCTATCTTTCCATTTCATTCTACTCATTCTTTGAGGTTCAGGTGAGATGCCACCAATTCTGTAAAACCTTCCTGAGGGCCAGCATGCCAGCTGTAACTTCTACTCCTCAACACTTAATACCAGTGTTAGATCATTCAACAGTCATGGCTTGGAGGACAGATGCCTCTTGTGAAGGTGCATCTCCCCTTACAAGGTGAAGAACACTTTGAGGTCTGGGTTCTGGACTGACTAATAAAACACTGCCCCACCTCTCTGTTCCCTGTCTCTCAAATCTAGTCTGGGGTGACTGAAACTGATCCCTTCAGTCATTGTCTAGTGCTAAACACATCTGGAGTTTTAAGGTTTAGTTATTATTTTCAATAATGGCATGAAGGGCAGGGAACTAAACTCTAACCATAAGTCACTTAAGTTTTTGGGTAAGCCATATGCTCTTATTGCCCTGGTATAGATAGTCTGGAATGTTGGTAGTTTCTGACCTTGAAGTCAGACAGGACTGGTTTGACTGCTGATTCCACCACTTCCTGGCCATACTCTGAATATCATACTTAAACCTTTTCAAGCTTCAGTTTCCTCAACTGTAAAATGGGAATACACCCAGAGTATTGGTTGTAAATGATATCTTCTTTTCCCTGATTGGCATACTTGGAGATATGTGACTCTCATGTTGCAATGCAGGTAGAAAAGATGTATTTGAAAACACCCTCCTGCCGATACTGATATGCAAGAGTGTGTGCCCTTTCTTTCTTCCTTGTTTGAGATTCACTGTCTAGATCCTTATGAGTGTTCAGTAGACAGTTGAGAATGAACTGATGCCATGGACATGTTATACAGCACGGGCATAGATTAGCCGAATCGGATCCCTCTCCTTTCTCCCTGTCCTACACAACCCATAACTTACTTCACCATAGTCAGTAGTGGGTAATATTTACAGAACAGAGAGCAGTTCCTGTAGAGATAGCACTAGCTTCAAAGCCAGAAGGAATGTATGCTGGATTAGAAAGGGAGCATGCCGGGCAGGAATGAACCACATCCTGCGTTGGGTCAAGCTACTCCTGGCCTTTTCTATTCATGGTCTTTGAGGTTACAGGCTAGTTGCAAGCCCTTGGCCATGATCAAATCTTGGCTTTGATTTCCTTGTCCATGGTGCAGAAGATCAATATGGAAAGTCCAAAGGCAAAGATACAGAAACTGTGGCCAGATTGGAGCTGACCTTGAGTAGCCACCTGTGTTGTTTTATAAATTACAATTGGAAAATAGCTTGCAACAATATGGTATTAAAGATTTTTGAAGCTCCAGTATTCAATTGTCTTAAGTTTCTCCTTGGAATGTGCCCATTCTGTATTGTAGCCTGTCTCTTGTCCCCAAAAGGGTCACTCAGCCACTTGGTCAGCATGAGACCAAGTGCCCTGCTTGTTCTCTGTACATCTGAGGTCTAGTGCAGGACTAGACTCTGCCCTATATTTCCTGAATGAGGAAACAGCAGATTTTTGAAGGGTCTGGCAGCCACCTACAGCCTGGATCACTGAGTTCCCTCTTTGGGGATTTGTAGTATGTACTTGCACATTAAAGATAATCAGTCTCTACATTGAACTATTTAAGAGCACTCCAGCTCCTACCTTGATGTTTGAGCCATGTACATGGCCCTCCTGCCACAGTCCATGGTCATATTTGGAGGAGGCTGGATTTCTGCCCTAACCTTTGTGGATCTCTCCACCAGAACACTTTTTATCACTTTTCTTCACAGCATACTGATGTCCTTGGTGGTGCTGTGATCAGTGTGCAATTAAACAGAGCTGTGCATGGCTGGTCTCAGCCTATTTCATGGGGTTTTAGATCGCTGGAGAATCTTAGTGTGCATTTTTCCTAGTCAGGCTGCCGCAGTCTGGCTGGGCACAATTCAGGAGCCACTTGTCAAAAGAAACTAACTTTATTTTTAGAACTACAAACGCCAAGCAAAACAGCTCCTCAGGAAAAAACCCTCAGAGCCTAACTGCCACCACCAGCTTCCACAAGCTTCTCACCCCCACACCAGCCTCTCAACCTCCCACAATCCTCCTGCTCTTGAGGCTGATTGGCTGGGTTGTGTAGGTGGAGCCAAAGAAGTCCCCCAATGAGCAGCTCCGTGGAGGAGCCAGTCAGCTAGATGTTGCTGGGGCCGCTGTGAGCCAATCATCAGCTGGCAGTCTGAAGGGCAGGGAAACAGCCCAATGAACATCACCACAGAGGATCCAATCAGCTAGATGTTGCTGGGGCCGCTGTGAGCCAATCATCAGCCGGCAGCTGGAAGTTTGCTGGCAGCTGGAAGTTTGCTGGGGCCCCTTTGGCTGTGGCTCTCAACATCAGGCCATGCATAGTTTCTTTATCAGACAGGAAATGTGCTTAGTTATTAGAGGGCATGGGCTTCATTTTTTTATGTCAGCAGTCTAGCTTGGATTAAAATTTCTCTTATCATTATGGATGCATTAGAATATGCCTGCTTGCCTTTCTTCCTTCCATTCTTCCACCCACTCATTTATCCATCCATGAACCCATCCGTCCATCCATCCATCCATCCATCCATCCATCCATCCAGAGTTAAGAAAGACACTTCAGCTTACCTTTCTCATTTTGTAGAGGAGAAATCAAAACAGAAGACTTAACTTGATCCATGGCACCCAAATCTGTCTTTCCCTCCCCTCATCAACCAAAGTCCATCCATTTATCCATCTATCCATGCATCTATCCTTCCATCCATTCAGGGTAATAGGAAGGATTTGCTGTGGGTAGAAACGTCTTTAGTCTGAGTCTTAGATTCCCTTAATTTATAGAAACCTCATTCTGTTACTTATTGCAAAGCAAATTATTTCTACTGTCATGTCTTTTCTGTGGGTGTCAACCTCCTGGTGCTGAGGCCTGGGAGCTGTGTTCAGAGCAAGCCTGGATTCTCCAGGGAGGCGTGGAGGTCCTCAATGTTACTAGCCCTTGACAATTGAAACCACTGGTATTTTGCTTCGCTCTCTTTCAAATCTCTCTGCCACCTCTTTGTTCTTACTGAAATGCCTACTGTTCCTCCTCTTGCTGAATGACTTAGTTTGGTGAAGGAAGGGAAAGATAGCTTTGGGTAGCATGGGTCTCCTCACTTCCTGTTTGCCTTGATTTCAAAACCCTTTGCAAAATGAGAAGAGTGAGCTGAGGTATCTTTCTTATCTGTAACAGACAATGATAGATTTTAAAAAATATGATTATAGAATCTCAGGAATAGGAGATAAATCTGAGGGCATCTGATTTATCAGATTTCAGCTCAGTCACCTCCCACAATGAGGGACCTGCCCACCTCCAAAGAAGCCCATAATTTTATTATTGGACAAGTTTGTGGGAATTCATTTCTGAATATTAAACTTGAAAATTTGCTTCCTGAGGTTCTTACCCAGTGCCCCCTCTTCTGCACTCTGAGGCCACACAGATCATATCTGCATGCTCTTCCTCCCAGAAGTGGTTCAGGTGTTTGGGTTTCCAGAGAAGGCCTCAGTCCCTCTGAGTTGTCTTCTGTCAGGGCTAGTAGCCCTTTTCCATGCGCCTCTTCAGACTGCATTTTCTCAGCACCAGCTAATTGAGAATGTGCACATAAAGCCTCTTGGGTGGTCTTCCAGAGCAGGAAGGAGGCCCCTCTGGAACAGGCTATGCAGACACACGTTTCTTACCCAGGAAGCCAGATCCAAGTTTCAAGCTTCCCTTGCATGAGCACCCCGTGTGTGCACATGAGCAGTGTCCACTCCCCAGCCTTGCCTGAACCCTGCCCTGGGCTGATGTCCCTCAGGGTTATGATGGTCAGCAAAGATCATACTCTTGTTCTGGATACAGAAACAGCAAGGTTTTCAGGATGTCTGGTGCTATCAAGAGGAGAAAGGGACAGAAGAAGGAAGCTTGGAGAGAGGAAGTATGTAGAAGAGACCTTGCGTTAGTTTGGGGTTGGCTAAGATGAGGCTGCTCAGACCACACATTCCCTTGCTTTCCCTTCCTTGCTTGTATTCTTTCTTGTCCATTTGAAGAAAAATCAGAAATATTCTGTGATTCTGTAATTTTTCCTGGTGGGTAGGCTTGGGGGCTTGGCCTCTCAAGCCACAGAACCACAATGAGATGGATATCAGAAGCTTGAAGAAGGGTGCCCCAACTTCTGTGAGCCTTTTCCAAGCTGTCCTGCCCCAAAGAGCTGCCTTTTCTTCTTCCTGCCACCTGGCAGGGACTAGGTGTCATTCTGAGTTTCCTGGCAGGTGTGGGCTATACATTTGAATAGCTGTACCTCTAAGGCCTCTGCACTCTGGAACTTCATGGCAGCTGGATTTGTGGCCATGGGACATTTATCTTAGCTTCATACGATTTCTCTATGGCTGCTCTGAGACCACACTGCCTCTATTGTCACTTAAAATGTTAGCTGAAATTTTATATTGGAATAAAAATGAACTAAAACCCTAGATGTCTCTGGTATGTAACTGGACTAATCTCCAGGGATTTTAAAAGCCTTGAGCTTTGCATGTGTGGAGTTCTGCTGCAGAGTTGTTATTCTGCAGTGATTTTCAGGGCCCTTGGAGAACCTGGCCTGCCAGAGGTTCTGGTAGTAGGGTCCCAGTATTTGCCCAGGGAAAGGGCCCAGGTGTCAGGTTAGAAAGCTGGGCCTCTGCCTTTCTCTTGCCTTAAACTGGAGTGAGGGTGAATTTCTGAGCATAGTCAAAAGATCATAGGCAAAAGTGGGAGTCAGATTGCCTGGGTTTGAATTCCAGCTCTTCCATTCACCTACCTACATGATTCTGTTCTGGCCATTTAGCATCACTATGCCTTGGGTCATAGTCTTGGGTCATTCCTCATGAGGGCAGTATGCTGTGTAAATTATTAAATGAATTAATACTCATCAAATGCTTAGGACAATACCTGTGTGCATATTAGTAAAATAAGGAAGGGAGCTCTGCCCAAGTAACCAGTGCAGCATGGTAAGCAGTCGCATAACATGCACCCGAGAGCATTTGAAACCCCAGAGCGCCTCCCCACAGTTGTTATTTATAGCAGAGGTGATTAAAATTTGAAATGCTTGTCAAGATAGACTGAAGATCTGATTTTCTTGGTGGAAACACCTTCTTTTAAATTCAGTAGATATCTGTCACTTATGGGACAATCTCTCCTGACAGTCTTGATCACGCGTTTGCCTACTGTACTTCCAGAACTCTAGAGGCACCCGTGAGATTCTCCACATTCCTTTCTTCTTATTTGGAAGACAGAGCCCACCCTCTTTTTCCTCCACAGGGCTGGCAGAGCCCTTCACCTGCAGATGATGGCAGCTGTGATGCCAGTGCCATTCAGGAAAAATTAATTTTCCCCTCTCGTCAGGGCTTTAGGGCCCCACAGCCATCTGCTTGCTCAGCGGGAGGGGCACCTCGAGCTTCTGCTACCTTCTAATCACAGTTCCCCTCCCTGCTCTGCCTGATTTCCATCTGCACTGTCCTCCTCCTGCCAGCCTCCTAGCACCTTGTTAGGCCACTACCCGGGCAGGGCTTTTGGGATGAAATCTTTCAAAATTTGGTTCACTAGAATTCAATTACCTGGAAGATTTGGTTTATAGAACATAGCTACTTCTGAACTCGCTAATCAGAAAATCTAGTTTTGATGGAAGGAATTATGCATGACATTAAATAGATCAAATTAAAGTCTTTCCTCCCTTTTTTCATTGGGATACTGAGAATCATATTGTGTGCCTCAGGTGTTTAGAGATCTGTATGTCTTAAAATGCTACATACCTCTGTGAGGGATCATTACTGTTGTTATTATTAATCTTTACACATTCTTCTCCCTGGGGTTTCTGGGATTGTAGGTATCAGTTCCAAATCTCTAAGTAAAGAAAGTGAAAACATAGCATTGCTCCTGGGCTCTTCAGCTCTGACTTGCTGCATGCAGAAAGGCTCACATTGTCATTTCCACAGTGAAGGCTGATGTCATCAGTGCCTCCAAGTACTTTGTTTTCTTCTGGTGGTGACCAGAAATATACTTTGGAGTAATATCCACTCATTTAATAAATGTGTATTATGTGCCAACACTATCCTAGACACTTAGGTATTAAATTTCCCCAACTCTGTGAGGCCAGTACTATTCCTGTCCCCATTTTCCAGGTAAGGAAGCAGAGGAAGAGGAAGGCAAAACATGCCAGGCTGTAATAACCTGTAAATTTAGAGTCTTGCTTTCCCTTCCCCTTCCCTCACCCCCAGTAATGGGAATTGAGCCCAGGGCCTCAAGCATGATAGGTGGGCACTCTACCCCTGGGCCACGTCCCCATCCCAAGCCCTGCTCTTGGTCATTGTGCTCCACTGTCCTCTAGATGTGGAAGGTTGGTCCTAATGGGCCCCATTGGGTTCTTTAGTTCCTTATGAGTGAGATTGTCTTGCCTGCTCTCCTAAGTCTGACTGGATTCCAGAACTTTTGCCTTGGCCCTGATCCTTGCTGACCACCTGCTTGGACTTCTTCCTTCATTGCTGCATCTATTCACTGAAACCCTTAGGGGATAGACAGGAGAGAAGTGTGCCCATTCTACAGAATATGCCCAAAGTTACAGAACTGGAAAATAGAGGGTCTAGTCCTCTGGCATAATCCATTGTTCTTGTTACTTGTTACTATGACATCCTTTGTGGTGAAAGTAGCCTGGATATGCTGGGGTCATTGTTAGTATTCACTGGAGGGATTTGCCACTTCCTTTTGCTCTCTTTCCAGCTCTGTCCTGGCTCTTGGGCAGTCTTCTCAGGAGGAGGTTTCTGATTCTCAGGTTGAGCTGTCTTTGGCAACATGGACTTGTGGCTACAGTGGAGGGCAGAATGGGGAAGGTGTGTAACCCCCAGAGTGGGGCTTTCTGGGAAAAGCTCCTTGCAGTTTCCTGCTGCAGCAGATTCCAAGCCATTCTTTGTTGCTGTATTGCCATGCTGGGGATGGCCAAGTGCGGTTTCTGGTTTGCTTGGGAAAGTCAGCTGCAAAGCCTGTGCCTGCCCTCCTTGC
The DNA here is from genome assembly GCF_052094955.1 of Ictidomys tridecemlineatus. Lineage (NCBI taxonomy): Eukaryota > Metazoa > Chordata > Mammalia > Rodentia > Sciuridae > Ictidomys > Ictidomys tridecemlineatus. The sequence goes on along the minus strand of NC_135479.1, from coordinate 139,538,077 downwards.
TTGCCAGTGCCGATGAGATCATGGAGCCAGGACTGAAGAGTCTACCTGCCTGAAGACAACTGAGTCAGACCATGCATCCCTTCTCCTTCCTTGTAGGTTGCAGAACAAATCCTCACCTATTTACAGCATGAAAGCCCCTTTTGATTTGGCTTCAGCATCTTCTCCATCTCACTCGCCTCTCTCTTCACACCCTGAAATTATGTGCACAGAGAGCTGTATGTGGGTACCCGCTCATTTGTTCACTCACATGATTGCTGACTCACATCAGGTCCCTTCAGATTGCCTGATGTGCCCCTTCTCTTCCTGCCTGCAAGACCTGGCTCCTGTGGATTCCTTAACATGGCATCCCCTGAATTCTGATAAAGCTGATTATACTCCATCCCTAAGTTGGAATCGCCTCTCCCCTGCTCTCTGTTCCTAAAGCACTTTGCTTATTACTCTGCTAAAGCATTTTTAAAATTTGATTCCACCTGGTGTCTCTGCTGCGTGATCATGAAGTCCTTCAGGGCCAGAAAGTTTCACCCTCATTTCTGAACTTTTGCCCCATGCCCAGCCCTATGTAGCAGTTTCTAAAAGTCCACAGGCTGTGTAGTGTCTTTTGAAAAGAATCACCATTCCTTCAAAAGTGACTCTAGAGTTGCCTCCACAAGTGCTGGTGGGTGTTATTGGAACTGTACCCAGCAGTCTTCAAGAGGGACCACAGGTTTACTGGGAAACCCTAGAGATTGAGTGCATTACACTGAGTAGTTACTGAGCCTGAAGAATGATAGGAGGGATATACAGATGGCCCCAAAAGCTCATGAAAAGTTGTGCATGTAGTCATCGGGAAATGTGAACCAAAACCACGCTGAGATACCAATTCACACCCAGTAGGATGGCTGTAATAGAAAAAAGCAAGAGAGTAACAAGCATTAGTGACAATGTGGAGAAATTGGAACCCTCACTCACTGTAGGTACGAATTCAAAGTGAGATAGTTACAGTCTGGCAGCTCCTCGGAACAAAACATAGAGTCACCATATTACTATCCCTTCCGCTCCTGGGCACAAGTGCCAAGACAACTACAAGTAGATGCCCACACGAAAACTTGCAAGTGAATGTTCACATCAGCATTATTCAATAGTCAAAAGGTAAAAACAACCCAAATGCCTCTCAGCTGACAAACAGATGAACAGAATGTGGTTGATCCGTATAATAGAGTTATTTGGCTATAAAGAGTGAAGAATTGATGCATTCAACATGGATGAATGTAGGAAGCATTATAATGTGTGGAAGAGGAAAACCACAAAAGACCTTATTCTGTGCTTCCATGTATGTGAAATATCCAAAACGGGCTAAAGTGGTTACATGGTACTGGGGTAGGTGACTGAGGAAGTTTGGGGGAGTGATAGCTGCAGGGTATGAGGCTTCTTCTGGAGGTGATGAAAATGCCCTAAAATTGATGGTGTGGTAGGAGTACAACTCTGAATATAATAAAATCCACTGGATTTTATATTTTAAAAGGATGAATTACACAGTAGGTGAATTATATGTCAATAAAGCTATTACCAAAACAGTAATAATAATGGCAGGAGAAGGTATATAGCTTCAGTGTAAATAGAAATGCCAATGAATGTCCTAACCCAGCTTTTCCCAGTAGGAAACATCTTTCAATGGCGCCTCTTTCTGTCTAAGCACACCACCTTTCCCACATACAGTATTTTTTTCAGGATTGAACAAGCTTAAGTGCAGTCAGAGCTGTATAAAGTCATTTTTTAAAGATGAAAAATTTTTATGACTTATCTGCCTTTTACTTTCCAAGAGAATTAAAATGACTCTGCTGGCATTTGGATTACTTTGTTGGCCGCTGGGACCAGACACTTGTACTGGCCCTTCAGTGGCGGTGGATGCATTCACTCATGCGGTCAGGCACTCTGTCACTGCCAGGATTTATTGTGTGCCAAAGTTTTAGGATCTGAAGAGACAGAAATAAAAGTCTCCACCATCAAGGAACTTGGAGAACAAGGGAGGAGGCATTCAAGGAAGAAGTAACACCAGTGCTGAGATGATGTGGGCCCTAAACATAAGGGAGAGGACCTGAACCCCACTAGAGGGAGTCGGGGAGACAGCAGGAAGAGGTGACGTCCTAGAAGGCAAGTAAAAGTGGATCAGGAAGAACGGACATCCTAGGTAAAGGCAACCTTGCGGAGTACAATGACCTGAGTGCTTTGGGGAACCCAGAGTCCAGTCTAGGCACAGATGCGCAGGTCAGAGCCTGGTGGGAGAGTTGGGCATGGAGGACCAGACACCCTGGCTCCTCAGTGGAGATTAGATCAAAAGGGAGTGAATGCTGCCTGCCTGGAGCCCTGGTAAGATTTAAGGAGGAGGTGTGCAGAGGAGGAGGAGTGCGCTCTGGGGTCAAGGATGCACCCTGGCTCCAGGCTTGGACTTCCCGGTAGGGTGTGATACCTGCTTGTGAGATAAGACACCCTGGGGGACAGGCAGGCATTTGTTACTCATTTGCTTCCTGGGAGTCAACACCTGGCTGATTATCCATAAGCAGACCTGAATTATACACTAGAAAGTGAGAGCAGGAGTGTTTCTGAATCCGCTGGCCACCAGCCCTGGGGAGGCCATGTGTTGTCAGCCCTCCCTAGTCCCATCATGACTTAGAGTCCTCAAGTGCCCAGGCATGCCTGGCTCTTCCACTTGTCCCAACTTTGGGTTTCCTAGACAGGAATGAGGGGATGGATGAATAATACCAAAGCTCCCCTACAGATCTGATATTCTGTCATTCTGTGTGATGGGAAGTCACACATTTGCACAATTAACTCTTTTTGATGATTTACATAATCATTTCAGAGACATTTCAGAATTCCCTTTGGATAGCTTTTTACTGTCAAATAATTGCAAAAGCTTTGCTTCAGCTTTGCTGTCCCTCCCTTCCCAAGGCCTCTCTTTCCAAACTTCTGAACATTCAGATTTACTGGGAAGCTATATTGGGGAAGGCTTTTCCTAAAGCAAAGACTTGGGGAATGTGGGTGCTCTCCCAGGCCCCTCATATTCCTCCCACCTCTGCCTCTCAGGACCTCTTCTTTTAATTTCCTAGCCTTGTTCTGAAAATTCACAAAAAGAACATTTTGCAAAATGGACCCAGGTGTTGGTTGCTGCAATTAGTTAAGGGAGAGAACACATGGAGATGGAAGGATTAGTTCTTCCTGCTTCCCTGGGAGGGTTTTGGTCCCTCTGCTTTGTAAAGTCATCATTGCATCAGAGCAGGTGGAGCAGTGTTTCCTTGAAACAGCTAGGGTGGGATTCAGGGCTTTTGGAAGCCTGAGCCTTGGCTCCCACCAGCTGCATGATGACAGGCGTTGTTGTTGAACAGTCTGTTTTCTCCAGGGAGGGGATGATGGGGTCAGACTGAGGGGGAAAAGGAGGAATCCTCTAGACTGTTTTTCTGTAGCTCCCTTTTCTCAAAAGTGAACGTTCTGTTCCTGCATGCTTCCGTCCCCTGGATGATTTTAAATCATTTTGCCCTGTTGGCTCTTTGCCAAGAATGTCACAGAACTGAGGAATGTCAAAGTTGGAAGGTCTCATTCAAATCCATGGGCTCCTTCTTAGAGAACAGGAGTTGAGTCTCCATCACTTTCTTGTCTCCAGCGCTGGGCACAGGCTCAGGTGCACAGCCTCTGTAAACACTTGCTAAGTGAATGAATGAAGGAATGGATGAACCATGTTTGTACAATTACCTTTTTCATGATTTCTGTAATAATTTCAGACATTTGAGAATTCCCTTTGGATAGCTCTTCACTGTTAGATAATTGCAAAAGCTTACACTTCAGCTTTGCAGTGTCTCAGTCACCAACAAGTAGTAACCTCTGACCTACCCTTGCCCAGGGGACCCTGAGTTCCTCGAGGCACAGAAGGTGTGCCTTTCCAAACCTCTGGAGACCTGTACCTGAGGGCCGCCTAGAACCTGAGGTTGGAGGGCATGAGCCCATGCCTGACCCCCTGTCTACCTTGTGTGGCATCTTCAGGCTTGCATCTGGCAGCCTTTCATCAAGGCCTTGTCTAGCCTCGGGTCGCACAGGGTGTGTGGGTTAGGAGTGGAACTCAACTCACTAAAGAAAAAGAAAACTGCTTCAGCTTGCTCCAGAGAAAGTTTAAATAACCTTATGGTATGTGTGTGATGTGGTCATTTGTCACCGTTGACATTTTTCATTTGTTGACTACAAAGCAAGAATTTTTAGATGTGGTTTTGTGGTACTCACAATCTCTTCCTCATTTATTCCAAGGGCTTTCATGAACTTGCTAGAAAGTTGCTTGAATCAAAATTTTAATTCATATGTTTTTATTGATTTATATTTTGTATCTCAAGGCCCATCTACTTGCAAAAATTTTAAGGTGGCATTTAATAAGGGAGATACAAGCAATTGTTTTCTGTTTCGTTTGTGCAGCTGAGAATTGAACCTAGGGCCTTTTACCTGCTAGGTAAGTGCTGTGTCATTGAGCTATACCCCCAAACCTGTAAGCAAACAGCAAAAAACATGTTGAAAGGGAAAGCAGAAAACAGGTATTTTAATTTCTTTGAGAATTTACTTTTACCTTTAGCATCTTTGGAGACCAAGAAAATAAGTGCTGACCCTGAGGGACAAAAAAGAGTTGATAGGCAAGAAAAGTCCTGAAAGAAACAGAGAAGGAATGTTTGAGTTTCTCTTTTTTGGGGCTTCCTTTCTTTCAGCAGATATGATAAACATGTGATATGTTTTGGACAGAAGCTTGGCCCTCATCCCACCTCCGAGTTCAGCTACAGCAGGGAGCAGTCCCATGAGAGTCCAGAGCGGCCCCCAAGGACTTCTCCCATCTGGGAGAGTCCACTTGTGCACAGGTGCCTGGAAATGGGACGGGGAGTGAGCTGTCTCTGAGCAGCTTTGAGCCGTGGGCTGGATATGGTGGTCAGCACTCTGGCCTGGGTCAGTTGGAGGGCACTTCTGGAGCCTGGCTGGACACAACGCCCATGACTACAGCACCAGTCTGGATAACATATTCATGTATTGGCCTTTCCTTTTTTTTAATTTCTTTCTCCCTTTCCCCTCACAGTTTAACTGTCCACATCTAAGCTCTCATCTCAGGCTCCATCCCCTCCAGGTCCTCCCAGTACTTTGATCAGGAACAGGCAGAAGCCAAACAACAGAAGACGGTGAATCCTCAACCTATGAACCAGCCTGGGAAAGACCATGGCTGCCCACTCCTTAAGAACACTGTTTTAGAAGGAGCCCTTCTTTCTTGTGCAGAACCTCGTGTTCCCTGGCCCCAAAATGGGATTTAGTTCTCAAAAACCAATATCATAGTGTCCCTTGCCTACCTGGCCCCTCTTAGATCCTTGTTACCCAGGTTCCTGGGAAGACAGCTGTTTTCCTCTGTCTGTCCTGTTCCTGGTTCTTAGTGTATAAATGCGTGGTGTGCACCACCCTTGGTTTAGCCAGAGGGCTCCAATGTTGGCATTAAACCCTCAAGAAACAGCAGCCTAGCCAGTCACAGTGGCACACGATTATAATTCCAGCAACTTGGGATGCTGAGGCAGGAAGATCACAAGTTCAAGGTCAGCCTCAGCAACTTAGTAAGACCTTGTCTCAGAAAGAACTGGGAATGTAGCTCAGTGGTAGAGCACTCCTGGGTCCAATCCCTAGTACCAAAAAAGAAAAAGGAAAGAAAAGAAAAAAACACTCAGAAAGAGCAGCCTGCTTGCATATTTCCATCTGCAGGCCTCTTTCCCAGCAGGAGCACACAACTCTATTTTCCCTGTCACTTTCAAGGGGAAGAGTCTGAGCTGTGATACAGATTAAAGGACAGGGCTCTTTTGTCTTCTTGCCCACAGTTGCCACCTGCCAGCCTCTTCCCTTGTCAGAGAAGACGATTGCTTGGTCAGGCTCCCAGATGTCCTGGGAGTCGGGTATGTGAGATGGCAGCTCCAGCAGCTTCCTAGGGCTATCCTAACACAGGGGCTCTCAAAACTCTTTTCCCAGATGGTGCCAGCAGGGCCGTTAGTCTGTTCCTGTGTCCTGGCCTGCAGATGGAAATATGCATGGACCTTTCAACTTAGTTCAAGCAAGACTTCAGTTGAAAATCATTGTGGTCTTTGCAGGTGCTGCCAGGGACTGATGGAGCTTAGATTCTGATTGGGTGTCCCTTCCCCCAGGTGGCCAGGAGGATGGTTGTTACAGCTCTCTGCTGCTTATCCTTGGCTAGTACTGTTGTCCTTCCTGCTCCTCAGGCTTATGTGCTCATTTCCAGGCCTCAACTCCCTCCTTCACCCCTCCTGTGAACAGTTCTGGTTAGGAGGTTCCTACAGGTTCCTGGTCCTTCCTAAGGTTAGGAGGGTCAGCCACGGGCTGCTTTTCTAACTCCTGAGCCCTCTGTCTCCAAGAGGAAGGAATAGGGAAAAAGAACCCAGGCCTAGGCCCTCCCTACCTCGTATTTTCAGGACTATTCTGGTGAAGGCTGGTGAGTGGGAAAGGAAGCATCACTGTCAGGCCCCTGACTCAATGTCAGTGCAGCCTTCTATCAGAATCAGGTTCTCTCAGCTATCCTTGGGGAAGCGTTTGGCCTGGACATCTTTAATGTCTGCTCAAGTCATCTTATGCATACCTCTTTTCTTTCATTCTGGGCTGTCAACTTATTGAGGGGGGAATCCAGCCTTTCACATGGTCTTTTTCCTTGTGAGTAACTGCTTAGTAAATGTGCAATAAATGAGTTGGTTTTCAAGAAATCAGATGCTGTTTATACGTATCATTCTTTCCCTCTGTACTTCAGATAACCTTGGCCGTCTTGCACACCCTGCATCCTTGATAGAGAATCAAGTGTGTCCTGCATCCATGAACAGTGGCCCAATTGCTGGCCTAGCCTCCAGTCTCTCTGGAGCCAGCCCCTTTCTAGACTATGGGAGTTCTAGTGGGAGCTGAGGTCCCAGGAGCCTGACTGTTTATATCCCCACAGGGAGAGTGGCCTCACTGTGCCAAGGGATGCATTGGTGTCTTAGCTCCATACGATGCTTGCATATGGAAAAAAGAGGACTCATTTTCAAGATGTCTTAGGTCCTTGGAAGTAGACATTAAAGCACTACCTCATTAATCTGTCAGTCAGCAAATATTTCTGGATCATGTCTGCTGGGCGGCACTGGGCCTGACACTGAAGTATTCATGAACAAGACAGGCATGTTCCTTGCTCCAGGGAGTGCAGTCTAGCAGGAAAAGCATAGATATATTAAGCAAATTATTATCTTGGACAAACATTGCTATTTGGTGCCAGGCTTAAAAGTCTCAGGGATCACTATGCTGTTATTGCAACCCATTTCCCCTCCAGGGGAGTCCTGTGGCTTGGATTCATATCCATAGTTTTCTCAGAGGCTTTCTGGTCCAGATCATCTTGTTAGTACCTGGAGAAAGCTTTGGAATTTGCTTTAAAGCAGGTACCAAGTTCCTGAAACATTGCCATTTAACATTAGGGATGCCACTTGAGATCTGGTTACTGTGTGACCAACCACTCACACCCTCTATATCTTCATCTATATATGAGGTCAGTGGTCTAAGAGCCACACTTAGATAAATTCCATGGAAGGCCAATCCCAGAACATGGCCTGGAGAGGAGTTTCATGATCACATAAGCTTGGGAAACAGTTATCCCCCATCCCACTAAAACTATAGATGTTCAAGTCCCTTATGTAAAATGGCATAGTGTTTGCATATAACCTGTGCGTATACCCCAGGTACTTTATTTATTTTTTTAATACCTTTATCTTATTTTTATGTGGTGCTGAGGGTTGAACCCAGCACCCCGCACATGCTTGGCGAGCACTCTACTGCTGAGCCACAACCCCAGCCCCCCCCACCATGTACTTTAAATCAGTTCTAGATTACTTATGATCACAATGTAAATGCTGTGTAAGTAGTTGTTATACTATATTGTTTAGGGAAGAATGAGAAGAAAAAAATGTGCATCTTCAGTACAAACACAATACTTCCCCTCCACTGTTTTCAGTCTGGTTGGTTGAATTCTTGGACACAGAACCTATGACTATGGAAGTCTGATTATATATTTCCCCTCTTCTAGATACATGGGATGCAGTAAAGAGCCTGGGAATCCCTGATGCACACAGTCTTGTCTAGCTTTGTTGAAATTACCTTTTTTTAAATTTCTGGACTGGCTCCCTCTTGTCACATCACATTATTTTCCTAAGGCTTAAGACCCCGAGGAGCCCAAAGACCAGAGACCTCTGAAGGCCCAGACCTCTGCTGTATTTAGCATTCTGGTTGGTGATGCCTTGGGCTGGGGGACAGTGGCCCTGGGCCTTGCAGCTTCTGGCATCCCTTCTTCTTTGCTGGATCCTGCTGGTGTCCCAGGAGACAGCTGGCTGTGAATTTCCTTGGTATCTTCTGGAGACATTTTAAGACTCTCGTGGATGTGGTGCTGCCTCAGAATCCACACTCATTCTTAATTGGTCTCAGAACCATCAGCTCGCCAAGCCATCTGTCACAGGAAACTTGAGCAGTACTCAGAGTCCCATTAATAATTCAGCTGACGAGCTTCTTCAGACGCAGCCCTCAGCCACAGGACTACTTGTCTTCTGCCTCCAGAGATGTCCCAGGGAGAGTTCTCTGTTATAGCACAGAAGTTAATGACTCAGGCAGTAGGACCCCGCACTCTCCCAGAATCCCCAAAGCCTCCTCAGTGGGAAGAGGGACAATTGATCCAGATTTATCCCGCTCTAATTACCTCAGCCATCTTGGAAAGAGTGGGCTGGCAAGGCTGGGTTGGCGAGCTCTGGGGAGTGCATTGCCCCTGGTGAGCTTCAAGCAAGTCCCTTGTGCTGGGAAGGGAGGCTTGTCCACTGTGATGAGTGAATGGACTCCTCCACTCCTTTCTCACCTGTAGCCTTCACAGCCATTCGGGGGGGAAAAAAAAAAAGACAAGATTTTTTTTTTTTTTTTTAAAGTTAGAGCTTGCACTTTGAAGATGCCTAAAAATACTGGTTGAATTAGTTCTAGCTGATTAGATCTGGTCCTCATTTAGTGGAATGATAGGATGTCACAGCTGAATGGGAACAGAAATCATCTCACGGAGCTCTTTCGTTTTTCAGTGCAGGAGAAAGAGACCAGAGAAGAGTGACTCTCTCAAGGTCACTCAGCTGGTCATTACAGAGCCAGGAGGACGCCCAGGTCCCTTCCACCTGGTCACACCTGCCTCTGAACTCCCCAAGTGCAGCATCACTGCTGGGCTGCAAACAGCCCCAGGCACAGCGATATTGGCTACCAGCTGCTCTTCCTTCCCCAGCCCTATGATGCCAGGAGAGGCATGTGTCCCCCACTGTCATGCTGATGGGGTGATGTTGTATGCTATCAGTAATGTGAAAATAAAAGATTCCTCCCTCCTTCTGGAAGCTTCCCTGCTAATTTGTGGTGCTCAGGGCCACCAGTGGCTTCTTAGGTCCTCTGCCCCTTGCCGTGGAGTTAGTTGAGCCTGGCTGTTCAGCAGAAGGTCCTTGGGAACCAGCCCTTTATGGCCCATTGTAGGCTCTGCTGGGGCCCAGCTGCAGAGTCTCAGGCACAGAGTGCTTTCTATTAGACCCTGGGCTCTCGGTCTGTCTACCTTGCTTGGAGCCCAGAGGGTGGAGATGGGTTGGGGGAGACCAGAGCCTTACTGGGTCCCCATCTGCATCTTAACCTGAGCCCTTTTAAACAGCTGAGGTGTAATAGTTTTGAGTTTATATGTCCTCCCACCCCAAATCTATATGTTGAAATCCTAACTCCCAAGGTGATGGCGTTAGGAGGTGGGGCCCTTGGAGATGATGGGGTTGGAGGATGGAGCTAGACAGCCCTTCCCTGAGCTCCCTGACCCTTCCACCTTGGGAGAACACAGCAAGAAGATAGCTGGCTATGAACTAGGAAGTGGCACTCACCAAACATGCAGGCTTCCAGTGCCTTGATCTTGGACTTCCCGGCCTCCAGGACTGTGAGCGATAAACATCTGTTACTTATAAGCCACCCTGTCTCTGGAGCTTTGCTGTAATATCCTGAACTAAGACAAGGGGTGGGGGATGACAGCCTGGGGCCCTGGAGGCTGGAGTTTCTGGAGGTGCTAGAAGACGCCTGTGGAGGTGACTGGGCCAGCACCCACCGTTTGTAGATGACGATGCCGAGGCCTGGAGAGGGGAGCCCCTGTCCAGGGTCTTGGGGCCAGTTGCTGGCAGAGCCGAGGTGAGCACAGGCTGCCGACTCCCCTCACTTTTTCCTGCCCAGCTGCAGCTATAGGTCCTTGGCCTTTCTAGTTTTGGGTGCCCTTCTTCAGGATAGGACCCGTGTGTCCAGGAGACCCAAATTCCAGGGGCTAGAAAGTACAGGGGAGGTTTGGGGAACAGGGTACTTCAGTGTGGCACCTGGGCTTCGCAGTGGGGTGCAGGGACAGGTGAGTCAGGGCCATGCAGCAAAGGAGCCCTCAACGGCTTTTCAGCAGAACAAGCTGCCCAGAGCAACTGTCTGCAGAGCTCAGCTGCAGGGTGTGAGTAGACCAGAAGGAGCAGGTGAGTCAGGGTCGTGGCGCAGTCTCTACCAGTCCCGGACACAGGACCCAGGCTTCTTCAGTTCCTCTGCATTAGGCGGACCCCCTTCTTTCATGACCTTTCTTTGAATTTCAAGCTGGGGCAGCATTCAGCCACATTTCTGTGCAGAAGCCTTAGGGAGATGTAGCCACACAGGGCCAGGCAGGCCTGAGTGGAGGGAAGACCATACCTTGGGGTGAAAAGGGATATTGGGTGGCTTGATGGCCTGGGAGAACAAGGCCCTCCGTGGCTCAATGAGTCTTCGTGTAAGTGCAGTATTTCTAAGCACAGGTGGCTGGGTGAAGGTGTTCTGGTTCCCAGGCATTTGATTCCAGGAGAAGGGCTCAAGGTAGGCCAAGTGCCACTCAGAGGCCATGTAGCTGAGACCTTGACCCAACACATGCCAGACTTCCTCACAGACCCATGTGGGGGAGTACACAGGCCTGACTACAGCTGAGGGTTCAGGGAAGTCCTGGGACCCCTGAATCCAGGAGGGACAGGCTGTGGTGGCGTGCAGAATCCGTGGCAGGCGGCCCTCCTCCTTCTTCAAGTTCCCAGCACTACAATTGCCTGGAGCTCGCCTTGTCCTCTCCTCCAGGACTCAGAGCCTAGAAACTGAGCACAGGTCAGGGGATCTGGAATGAAGTGAGAAATTGCAGCAGGAACCGGGGGTCACTTTCGTAACTATTGAGCCAAGCTTTTCTCAGAAAAATGCAGAAGGGACAATGGCTTGCTAAAGGAACCTTGGCAATGCGGGAATGCTTGTACTTGTAGAGTATTATTTTTAGTTAGTTAACATTGGAGTGCACCCTGTGTGCCAGGAAGTGTGCTCAGCCTTCATAAGGTGTATCCCTTAATCCTCATGATGACTCTGTAAATATCACCTCCACTTTCCAGATGAGGAAACAGAGGCACAGATTGTTGACACTCAGGCCCAAGGCTTCGGGCCAAGCTTTCCTCTCTGTGGCTGTGCGGGGTGAGCAGAGCAGCAGAGGGGCAGCAAGGCATCCCGGGAGGATGGGGCAGCTGCTGTGCAAGGATCCTCTGAAGGACATTAGGCTTTGCCCTCCTTTGAACAGATCCTCCTGTCCTTGGGGCCTTTGACATAAGCCTTAGAACAAGGGAGAAATCTAAGCTTTTCATTTTCAGAGAAAAGAGACCATGTGAGTTTTGAGTGGAACCTGATCCTGGAGAAGTGCAGCCTGTGCCCCAGTCACCCAGCAGGAACCCTGCAGGCCCAGCGGGAACTTCCCACCCCGGGGAGCCTGGACAGAGCCTGCCCCCACTGCCCAGCCCCTGGTCCCCCCTCCTGCCTGGCCTCTTCCAACCAGGAACCCCTGGCCCTGTTGTTTCAACTGCTCAGGGCAGGCTTACCGGCTATTGTTCTTGGATGGATTTCTGTGATCTTAAGACCTTTGAGAAAAGAGCAAACAGCTAGGAAAACACAGGGTAGTTAAAAAATGTTTGTGATTTTTGTGCTGCATGAAACAATAGAGGCATTTGGGAGACTCAGCATTGTTCTGGGGCAGCAAGGAAGAAACAGGCCTTTGAGGCCCCCTTGCTTTGGTGGGATCCAGCTGCTTGTCAGGGGATGTGGTTGGGGCTGCTTCCCCAGTGCCAGGCACCTCCTCTGCATGGGGGGCTGGGAGCAGATTTATACTTAATCGCCTTTTGTCCTCACATGGTTTCCAGCCCCTTCCAGCCCCAATGGTTTCATGCCATCCACCCAACCCTTACTGGACACCTTTGACTGCCTGTCCTCAGAAGAAATATTAAAGCCATACTTATAAAGCAGTCTATGAAGCACATGATAATCATGTGATTTCTCTCACAGAATCTTTCTGTCAGTTTCTTTATATAGATGTTATCTCCATTTTTTCAAACACCAAACTGAGGCGTAAAGCAGGGAAGGGTTCCCTGGTGTCATGTGGGTAATGATGGACCCTGGACGGAGCATGATTCTTTTAAGACTCCTAAAGAGTCCTCCTCCTAGGAGCTCAATCTTGAAAGCTTGTTTCCTCAACTTCTTAGGAATTCTGAAACATTGTGGACACACTATTGTTTTTATCCATGACAGTGAGTTCTGAGATTGGGGCTTCAAACTGCAAGCCCAGCCCCTCTCCTTTGGACTTGGTAGGGTTTGCACTGACGGAATTGAATTCACTGCAGCTCCTTTCTGCTTTTAGCCCCCAGAGCGTGGACCCAGAGGCCCAGGTCCACGGGGCCTTGGTAAATCTGTAAAGGCACCATCCCCAGCCTCATTCCCCAGCTGGCCCTGTGCCCTGCCACAGCTCAGTGTTGGTGAGGAAGCCTTGATGCTCCTGAGGGTGCAGTCTAGTTGTATCTCCCTGTTCCTCCCCTCACGCCATGTCTCATTTAATTGGCACAGCCTTTCCTGCACACCGTGGTGAAGTGACTGGGGAGGGCCTGTGGCTTTCTGTGTTGTAATGCCAGTGATAGCCAGGAGCTCTCTTCTCTCAGGGGATGTATCTGTTCTGGAGGAGATTGGAAGGGCCTTTAGAAATGCCCTCTCCACCACTGCTTCTCATAGAAGCATGTGTATTCCTTTGGGGATAGGGGGCTCTGCCTGCATCCAGTCAAAATGGCCGTGTCTCCCTGAGGAACTGAGGCTTGACCTGGCCTCAGGAAGTGCCTGGGTGAATGCTGGCTCCAGGGGTGGGACTGGGGCTGTTTAGTTAAGGAGGAGAAAGCTCCTGGGACATACAGTATCTGACTCATTGCTGGTAGCCACCATATAGGACATGGAGCCCACAGCAGAAACCTTCAGCAAGCTCTGTGTAGGGAGAACTCACTAAACTATACTTCTCAGGAAATAGAGATGTTATCCTGAGCTGGGTAAATCTGTTTGCCCTGGAAAATCCCCAGTGTTACTGTGAATGGAGGCTGTGGTGCAGGGGCTGGGGAATGGCTCCTCAAGTGCTGGGTGGGCACAGGATGGTCACCCCCTGGGACACCTGTTGGCCTGTGATTAACATCCTCAACTGTTGCCTTTAGTGACAACTGCCCACAGGAACTGAGCTGGGAAGAGCTTCACAGGAGAGAGAGGGCAGGGGCCCCTATTCTTCTTCGTGTGGGCCCTGCTTTTGGCCTCAGCCTTCACTTCTTCATGTGACCCTGCTGCCGATGGTAGTGGCAGGGCCTGTCTGTGAGTTCTGTAGATGGGAAGAGCAGAGTGGGGGCAGCTGGGCTGTCAGGGCTGTGGAGAAGACACATGACATCTCATTTCTAGATCCACACCTTGCAGGCGGTGGGAGGAGCTGGCTGAGAACAGCGGCCTCGTGCAGGAGGTCTCCCTCCCAGCAGAACTGAGGTGGCAGCATATACTGGGGGGAGGCAGGGACTCGAACCATGACCTTTCCATTTTCATCATCCACCATGCAGCAGTGGTGTGTGTGGGAGTGTGTGTGTGTGTGTGTGTGTGTGTGTGTGTGTGTGTGTGTGTGTGTGACCCCGGGTGAGTCTGACCCTGGGGGAGTCTTGGTGACTCCCTGCTCTTTGAATTTCTCCTCCATGGATCACATGCTGTCCTCTGCCTGTTTTCCTACCAAGTTTGAGAGAGAAAAGTTCTTCTGGGCCAGACAAGCAGGCAAGTGCATCTCCAGCATAGGCTTTACCTGGTCCTGGTGACAGAGTTCAATCACTTTTCCTTCCCTTACCCTTTGGCGTAGTTTTAGGAGTCCACAGGAATGGGAAATTAAGTCATATTTTCCCAAGGGTTTCAGGAGGGAGTAGAACAGCAGAAAATGAAGTTGTGAGTGGATGTGAGGTAGGCCAGTGTTAGTTCTGCCGCTTCTCTGTTGCACACGGCAGGCGCCTTTACCTCTTGCTTCTGTGCATTCTGTCTGTGAACAGGGAACAGACATTTGCAGTGCACCTGTAAATCGTTCACATCTGGACTGATGTGCGTGGAGTCTTGTTGCTCAGTGTGTGATCTGTGGACCAGAAATGCAGTCTCAAGCCCTACCGCAGACTCTTGCGTTTTAATGAGATCCCCGTGTGATTCATATGAACAATGCATTTTGAGAAGCACTGGCTTAAAGCACTCTGATAAGAGGTGTGAGGGAAAAATACATAGAAGAACTATTTGCCCAGAAATTTTGCTTACAATTGTGCATTTTTTTTAGATGTGTCAATAGATTCGACTTGAATTGGATTATATAGTTTATAGTAACACATGTTCTTGGCCCTGGGTCTCAAAATCTCAGTACATGTCACCTGACAGAATACAGCACCCTCTCCTTGACTGACAGGGAATCCTCAGCTTAAGAAAACTCAGTATACCCAGATCCAGCTGGTTCTCCCCATGCCTAAGCCATACAGTCCCACCAAGCCTACACTAATAAATAACCTGTGTCAGCCATTCCAGCTGCACATGTAGTAAAGGCTTGATGCTCCGACTGCCTCCACTTGAAGCTCCCTGCTGCTTGTCTCCCAGGTGGCCCAGCTCTTCACCACTGACACTGGCACTGGCACCTATCTTCACCCATTCTCTCTGGAGGCTACAGACAGCTTCCCATCTTGTTTTCACACTGAGCTCCCCCATCAGACCTCTCACCCTCTGACCCAGCACTAGTAGTTACCTTCCTGGTAACTGAGCTCTGTCCTGGCATTCACCCACCCGGCCTGCACCTACACCTTCCCACCTCAACCTTAGACACAAACATCTCAGCTCTGGGGTGAGAACACATACAGAGGGCCATCCACAAGCTATGCCATGGAGCTACTCACTCTACACTTGACAAAGTGAGACCTCTGCAACTCCTTTAAATAGCATTGCTCCCAGCAACCTTTGCAACATGAGTGATGTAGCCTTTGAGCAGCTTGGTTTATCGGGCATGGTTTATCAACCAGGGGCCAGTGTAGGAAACAGAAACCACTCCAGGTACAGTAAACAGGAGGATTAATATTGGGGATTAGGTGCTTGAAGCTTGTTTGTAGTGTTGAAGGGACAGGTTCCAGGCTAGACATTTTGAATTAGCATTGTACCAAGGCAGCTGCTGCCAGCCCCATAGCTGTTTCTAAACCCTCCAAGAAGTTAAATGAGGAACACCCTAAGTTGAGGTCCAGGGATTACAGAGTTTGAACA
Source organism: Ictidomys tridecemlineatus (assembly GCF_052094955.1). Lineage (NCBI taxonomy): Eukaryota > Metazoa > Chordata > Mammalia > Rodentia > Sciuridae > Ictidomys > Ictidomys tridecemlineatus. The sequence goes on along the minus strand of NC_135479.1, from coordinate 139,522,399 downwards.
AGGAGCTAGCCCTACTTTTCTGATAACCAGGAAGCTGCAGCGTGAGCTCTGGGTTCAGGGTGACTATGACCTTAACCAGCAGTGACAGCCAGAAGCTGCATTTCTACCTTACATATCTCATGCAGCACATCTGATTTCTGATTTGAAGAAACTTGTCTCACACCTAGAGCTCTCTAGCTTCCCCCTTTCTGGTCTCTCACTGGGAGGAACCGGCGGAACCAAGCACACATCTATCTCAGCTAGGTAGGATTTTGACAGGTGGAAATGGGTGGGTGAATTCTGCATCCACATTCCAAAATTCAACCTCCATTCAAGCCAAGAGAGAGTCCCCAGGGCAGACACTGGTCTCTTCCCAAACTTGGCTTCCATGCCTGCTATAGTTGGCAAACCTCTCTGTGGAACAAGGTTCCCTTCTAAACAGACAGTGTTCTGCCTTTCTTCTCTGTTTTTACTTAATTTGACTTGATTCTCCAGTGACAGCCTAATAGATGTGCAGGGCATAGAGCTGTCCTAAATCATGCCAGCTTCAGCATCAGGTGCTGTTTGTTTGGGGTGATTAGGATTCATGTCCCATCCTGGTCTTCTTTATTAAACATGTAAAAGGATGTTTTCCCAGCACTATAATTAGCAGGAGCTTTTTCTTGCTTCTGACATGGTTGTATAACATGACTGCCTGTGGGCTTTGGGGGACAGATGCATCTCAAGTGCTAGGGAAATGACAATGATTTGAGTCTAGTGGGACCCATGAGAGGCGTTTCGGATAGGTGGCCTGGGAGGCTGGATAACAGGTTGGTGTGATTTGGCTTGTGGCTTCAGAACTGGGATGGGTGGGGTGGGTGTTTGATATCTGGTGGCAGGGGGTTAATGGCTGGTTTTGTAATAGGGAGGGAAGTGGAAATTAGTAGGTACCCCATGCCTTGGGTGATGTACTTGTGGGTGCCCCATTCAGAGGTCTCTCTGTGTCCTTCTCGGATCCTGATCAGTACCTTACACAGAGCAGTTGCTCAAAATGACTTATGCTTGTCAGAGCATGTAAAGAACTTAAATGCGGTCCTAATTGTGACTGACTGTCTCCCAGCTCATTAGTCATTGTTCACTCTGGAAGCCCTAGGCCCTCTATCCATCGTGGGGACACCAATGTGACTCTCTTTTGGGGAAAGCAAATCCAGGTATTTGAATTCAGGATTCCCTGAGACAGACAGAGAAGGTGGTGACCCGTGAAGTTTTCCTGGAGAGCACTGGGATTGGGTGCAGTGTTTGCAGGATGGTAAGTTGCCACCATCACAGGGCAGAATCCAGAGATGCTTCCACAGTAAATCTTCAACCTGCTTCTTTAATTGAATCTTGGAATGCGCTTGGAGTTTTAATCCCTAGAACTTGGCACTCAAGGCCTTGGTGGCCTGGCAGAGACTCAGCATGCTTCAGCCAAATTGGATGCTCACTACTCCAGAGGCTGTGCCCAATGATGGCCTTCTTATCTTTGCTTGTGTTGTTCCTGCCCCTGGGGCTTCTCCTCACCCACCTCCTCCCTGTCATCCATGGCCAATTTGGGCATGTCCTGGTATTCCAGGGCCACAGCCTGGGAACTCCCCTTGCCCTATATCACTGCCCTGAACACCTTCAAGTCCTTTCCTACAGGCCAAGCCCTTTGTGCCTCACCATGTGGTCCTGGAGGTACTGTGCAGGTTTCCCTCTCGGGCAAGCTCTATATTCCAGGTCTCTGAGTAGGTGTTTCTGGAGTGAATGACTGAACAGCAAAGCAAAAGGAGGAGTGGGGCATCCCAAAGCAGTTAATAAGAGGGAGGATTCTGGCAATGGCAGCATGGTAATGTGGTCTAGGTCATGGGTGCTGGGTTCACACTGCCTGGGGGTGGGTTGTGGCTTTACCATTTAATGGCTCTGGGACCTTGGCAGGCCACCTAACTTTTGTGCCTTGGTTTCCTCATCTGTTAAGTAGTAATGTGGATAATACCTAGTGACAGGACTGTTGTGAGAGTTAAAATATTTAAAGCTACATGATGTTCTTACAATGCCTGGCACAAAAGTGTTAATGTCCTTTAGTACTCCATCCCCTCCCTCCCAAATAAACTGCCACAGCTTTCTTACTTGCCTGTCAGAAGGCAGAACCAAGTGTTAGGGGTCTTCAGAGCTCCTACTGGATGCTCACCTCACTTTAAATCCCACATTTGTGGCCAAATCTGGTGGAAATTTTTCCCTGAGGAGATTTCATCTTTGCATGGAAGGGAAGAATGCCAGAAAGTTCTGCTGGCTGAGAATGGACTTGGGCCAGGCTGTGTGAGGTTATGCTGTAATTTGGATCTAGATTGTCTCCCAAGGCTCATGTTCTGAAGGCTTGGTTCCCCACCTGTTGGGAGGTGGGGCTTGGGGGTGGAGGTTGGTCCCTTGGGGCATGCATTTGAAGGTATATTTTGTCCCCAGCCCCTGTCTCTCTCTCCCCTTTCCTTACTGGCTGCCATGAAGGGAGCAGCTCGTATCCACCATGTCCTCCCCACTGTGATGTTCTGCCTGGCCAAAGGCTTAAAGTAATGGGGCCAAGTGGCCATGGACTTGAATCTCTGAAACTATAAGCCAAAATAAATCTTCTTCTCCTTTTAAGTTGTTTTTCTCAGGCATTTTGTCACAGTCACAGAGGGCTGACTTACACAGGCTACTCTTAAAATGTTGTTTAATTGCAAAACTAAGCTCAAAGAGGAATAGCCTCTTGCCCCTGGTGACATAGCAATTAGCAGCATGACTGCAACTGAAACCTAGGTCAGACTCCAAAACCCGTGTTCACTTGACTGTGATTGGGACATGCATGTATGAGCTGTCCTGATGGGGTGGCTAGGCTTGGTGGCCCTGCCCTGTGTTGCCTCAGGAATAAGCAGTGTGGATGGGTGTGGACTGATCATCCAGGGCTGGAAACCCCAAAGCATCCAGCATTTATCAAACCCCGTGTTTTCCAGCATTTAGCTGTAATAGTTCACAGAACCCGACCTGGATCCCAGTAGCCTTTGCCAAGACAGAGCTGAGCTGTCAGCAACCTTGCTTCTGTTTTCTAGTTCATGGATCTTCATTAGCAATGGTCTTGTTGTTTTTAAGAATTGTCATTATTATCCTTTCCTCACTTTAACTGGTTTGGTATATGAATTTACTGATAGATATTGCACCCAAATCATTTGATCATTTGCATAGCACTTATACAGCAACAGCAGTGCCAAGTAAACGGTAGAAGAAATGAGTTCCTAAGGCCCTTACAGCCAGTCTTAATGTACACTTTGCATACATAGCAGGCACACTCAATAATCAAGATTGCACAGGGTGAGCAAATGGTGGCTTGCATTTACACCCCCCAACCCACCCCAGAAGCATATAGTGAGACTGCTTTAAATCTTTAAGTTTATATTTTTAAAAATTCTATTCTGTTGTAACTGAGGTAATACAGTCTCAATACTCAATGAGAATGGCATTATTAGAAGCCTTGTTTGTCAATTTTCTTAACTTAAAGGCAGCAGGACTCTCTGAAAAAAGTTCTGAAGTTGGTACCAATGGTGGCAATGTGTGGGCCAGGGATGGCACAGTAATGCTCATACCTGGTCACTGTTAGCACGTCCCTGCATCTATTGCTTACGTGTGTTCACAATAACAGGTGCACCCCTTCACAAGAAATACTGGGTACCATTGCACATGTGCCCTGGAGAACCTTCCTAACCAAGTGGAACGCACACATAAGCCCTCCCCCACAAGCCAACCCCAATCCCCCACCAACACCTCTCTTAGTTATAGGTTGAACTGTGTTCTCCCCAAATTCATGTGTTGAGGTCCTACCTCCGAATCTTATTTAATTAGGGAACAAGGTCATTGCAGATACAGTTAGTTGTGATGAGGTCATTAAGGTGGGCCCTGATCCAATATGCCTGGTTTCCTTATAAAAAGAGGCAGTTTGGACATAGGCACACATAGGGAGAACACCATGTGAAGATGAAGGCAGAGATCAGGTCTTTGCTTCTGCCACACAGGAAAGGGCAAAGATTGCTGCACACTACCAGATGCTAGGGGAGAGGCCTGTAAGACTGTCTCACAACATTCAGAAGGAACCAGTCCTTCAGATGCCTTGATCTCTATCCTCTAGAACTATGGAGTGATAACTTTCAGTAGTCTGAATCATCCAGCTTGCATCCCTTTGTTCTGATAGTCCTAAGAAGAAAATTTATGCCTACCCCAGCTTAGGAGAACCAGACCTGGCATTCCCGCTTGCTCATTGCTGGTAGTGAGGAGCTCAGGTGGTTCTGAGCTGCACATTAATGGTAGCACTACACACATGCCTTCCTTTCAAAATTATGCTCCTGATCAAAGAATGGAGATCTGCAAAATGGATAGAAGAAATCTAATGTAATGTGGAGAGCAAGAGTTTTAGAGGGTAGCTTAGGGATGACTTAAAATCCCAGCTCTGCCACTTTCAAGATTCCACTGCGTGGAACAGTAGTAAATTCTCTTATCTTCTAGTGAGAACTAAAGACAATACAGGTAAAGCTCCGAGCATAGTGCTTGACTCACAAGATGATAGCTGCTTTCATTGTTGTTACCAATAAATGCTTTGTGGGAAGTGATTATCTGTAGCATGTTATAGAAAACAATGTTTGGATTTGCTTTCCTAGGCTGGAGTACTCTAAGTTTGTGTGTGTGTGTGTGTGTGTGTGTGTGTGTGTGTGTGTGTGTGTGTGTGAGAGAGAGAGAGAGAGAGAGAGAGAGAGAGAGAGAGAGAGAGAGGAGAGAGATATTTTGAAATGGAGGTTGAATTATATGTAAGTGTTGTTTTTTTCTTTGTGGTTTGTGAGGTTTCCCATATTGGTGTGGTTCAGCTGTGAGAAGTGCTTTGAACATGTGTTTTACAAACAGGAAGTAGATTTTGTTTTTTGTAAAAAAAAAAAAAAAGAGAGAGAGATATTTTACTAAGTCTCAAATGAGCAAAACAAGAATTAGATTCAGCAGTTTGATAGTAGTCCAATGTTCTTAAAGTTCCAATTATATGCAGGTTTTAGGATTTCTTCATATTTTGCTCAGATTAGATGTTGTCATAAATGTAGTCGTTTGTATTCTATTTACTATTTATGCAGAGAGCTGTTATCATTGTTATGGTTTGGATGTGAGCTGTATCCCCAAAAGCTCATGAGTGAGACAATACAAGAGGCTTTAGAGGTGAAATGATTGGGTTATGAGAGTATTAACCTAATCAGTGCATTAATCCTTCATTGGGGATTAACTAGGCAGGCAGGGTATGGCTGGAGGAGGTGGATCATTGGGGTCATGCCTTTAGAGTATATAGTTTGTCTGGATTGAGGGGAGTCTCTCTACTTTCTGGTGCCATGTCCTGAGCTGTCTTCCTCCACCCTTCCACCAAGGCCCTAAGGAATGGTCTTGGCCATATAATGGCTGAGACCTCTGAAACCATGAGCCCCCAAAAGAATGTTTTCCTACTGCAAAAATTACTCTTATCTGGTCTTTTGGTCACAGAGGGTTTTTTTTTTCTTTTTAAGCTGACTAAAACAGTCATATTTAGTAACAAAATACAAGAATAGATAGAAGAGCCCTATATAACACTGGACTTGCATCCTGTCTACCAAGGGCCCTCTATGGTCACCAGAATCTCCCTTGGCTATAGCTGCAGGTCTCTGAGAGCAACCCAGACCCCATATAGGGAGTGGTGTGAGGAGGCCTGCAAGAGCTGACCTAGTCAGGGGGAGTGTTTTTAGCCTTGTCTCGAGGTGGTGTGGTTCAGCTGTGAGAGGTGCATGGCACTGACGCGTGTTGCCCATCTAGAATGGTTATTTCTTGCATGCAGGGATTCTCCCCAGCACTGGCTGGCACCCACTGCTTGCCAAACTCCATTTTCCTCATTTGAGAAAGGAGGTGGCATCTCCACTGAGGATTACAGATCTTGACTGGGCTTGGAGCTTAGCTTGAAGTGGGAGGCCCAGAGGACTGGTGGGAATACTGATTGTCATTGTCAGTTCTGCCTGTGGCACTTGCAGCCCTTTGGTTTTGAAAGGCAAGTGGAGGCAGCTTATTCAGACTTGCTGAAGTGAAGCTGTAGAAGAAAGTTCATTCAAAAGCCAGGTGCCTGGAGTGGGGGAATTTATTTCCTACTCCTGTTACCAACAGAAGACACTGAGGAGCCTCTGAGTTTTATTATCATCTGGAAGCAGTTTATCTGTTGTCTGTGGGATGCTTGCTAGATGTCCAGGGCTCTAATGTCCTTGCATTCCTGCTCCCCTTCCAGAGGATGGGTTGGAGAATACTTCCTTGGCCTGGGAGGAGGAAGTACTGAGGTCCCTACTCCATCCTGGGGCTCAGGATGAAGGCTGTCCAGCTCCTTGGTCCCTACACAAAGGAGCAGCCTGAGACAGTGGTGAAATAAAGATTCAAAGAATGTGTGGCTCCTGTTGCTGGGATTGGGTCCCTCCCTCCACTCCACCCCAAGCTACTCTGCAGGGAGCCGCCCAGACCTGCCCAGGGCTGAAGACCCTCCTCTTCAACAGAAGCGCTGCAGTTTCACGCCTTGCCAGCAGGGGTCTCACCTGGGTTGCACCAAGTCTTCATGCAAGTCCTAGAACCTTCTTCCCGTTCCTCCTCCACCACAACTGAGAGTCACTGAGCCTTGGAGCCCAGAATGTTCTAGTCTAATGAAACTTAGACACCACCTTGAGGCTCAGAGGGAGGAAAAGGATAATCTCACAAGAGAAATGTGTGTAGGGCCAGAACCTTGGAGTGGGTGAGGATGGGAGTGCAGAATGAATCAAGAGCATTTCTCCTTCCTGAACATTATTAGTGAATGAGGAATGAAGATATATTTTGCTTTTACAAAGAGGTTTTATTGTTTTTCAGAGTGATAATATAAAGTGACTTTATTGATTATTAAATATTTTATTAATAATGACAAGTTGGGGAGTTGGACATATGGAGTCCATGTTTAATTTAAAGCATTCCTTCTCCATGAAAATCGATATTTGTGGCATTCAAATCGATACTTAAATGCTACACATCTGTGAAACCAAATGTAATTAATCAGAAGTCTCACATTTAATAAAACTTAAGCATTCTGGGAAAAGGGAATGCTTTAACCTTAAGTACAAAATAGTGACACTAGTAAGGGAAAATAGGGAAATCGGAAGCAAGCCATCACATGCTGAAGATAGGCGTCACCAAAAAAGGGAGAGATAGGTCCTGCAAAGCTGGGAATGCCTTGGTTGCCTCACACTTCAGCCAGCATTGGCAGAATGGCCACAGGGACGCTGCTATGGCATAGACATCCCTGCTAATCCTCTGACCCCAGTTTATGGCTGCACAGCCTCTGGTTCATTGCTCTGTGGCCAGTGTGTGAATGTGTAGGCATACCCTTGGAGCACTGTGACTTCAGGAGGAGTCAGAGCTACTCACTTGCAAAAAAGCACAATAGAGGAACCCTCCAAAGGTGGCCCTTGCTGCCCAGAGCAGACCTTAGAGCAATGCAGGAACTTAATTTTGTGTTGACTGCTTCTTTTATGAAAAATATAAATGAGCTACTCCTGAGCCAATAACCTTTTAAAGTTGTATGTTGTTAAAGGATAATTTCTTGATATAATTTTCTTCCCATCTAACACATTTAGCTCCTCAAAGTTAACTCACATACCTTTGAATAGAAATTTAGATAAAAGCCTGTTGATTAATTTTGCACATGAGCCTTCCTGCCGTGAAGTTTATGTGGCATTTTGCTATTAGGCTTCCGTCAAATAAAATAATACTGTATAAAGGTTTATAAGTTTGTGCCTCTTAAACTTTGGTAAATATTCTAGGGACGCTTGGACTTGGGGAGTACTTTGGTACTCTACATCACAGGCAAAAAGGCACTGCATTTTCCTGAAGTGTCAGTTTTACTCAAGATTGAATAGGGGAAATTGGTTTGTTGAAACTCGTGGATATATTATAGAGAAGAATATTAAAGTTTCATAAGTCTTTTGGATAAGACACAATTTCATAGATTTGGCACCAGCGTTCACTAAAGTTTTGGAAGTCCTGGTCATGTTTTTTGTGGTATTATTACTTTATTATTCTTAAATTTTATTTTATCATTGTCAACTAGGGCTATAAGACAAAGTAAATGTTTGGTTACTCATGGGAAATACTAACTAGTCAGTGAAAAGCAGAAATGTAAATGAGCCAGGGCCAAGGGCTTCCACATGCAATGCAGCCACATTGTGATCACCCAGGGAGCTCTCAAAATACAGGTCCCAGGCCTCTTCCCCAGAGATCCTGCTGCAGCTGGTCTAGGGCCTCTGAGTCTGCCTTTTGAACATGTACCCAAATGATTCTGTAGCTATACTTGGAAAACAAGGAACCAATCAACTTATTCTAATTGTAGAGATGGGAAAGAGTCTGCGAAATGGTATCTCATGCACCATGCAAAAGAATTTTTTTTTTAAATTGATTTTTAAAAAAAATAAATGACAGCAGAATGCATTATAATTCTTATTATACATATACAATGCAATGTTTCATATCTCTGGTTGTGTATAAAGTATGTTGACACCAATTCGTGTCTTCATACATGTTCTTTGGATAATGATGTCTATCACATTCCACATCCTTGCTAATCCCTGCCCCCTCCCTTCCCTCCTACCCCTCTGCCCTTTGTTTTTTGTTTTTTAATCAACATTTACAATCAAGATATTTCATAACTATTCTTTAAAACTCAGAAGTCAGGACAATACTAGGCCTACCTTCTCTCTAAAACCCACAGTGTCAGCTGAGCAGAGGCTGCTACTTTCAGATGGCCCAGGGTTTCTGGGTTTTTGACATCCCCCACCCTACCTCCCAGTACCTGGCCCTCTGGGAACCTTAGATTTTGATCCCTGCTCAGTGGACGTGTGAGCATGCACAAGGCTCTTTAAATGTAACGCTGAGTACTGGCCCTCTTTTCAACAGGGCAGTAGGAGCCTGCTGCCCCTGCACCCCCTCCCCTTCCCCCAAGGGAACGGCTCACCTTCATTCCTACCTGAAAAGAGAGTCATTCCAAGAGGACTTCATCAGAGGAGGAGACTGGGAGTGATGACTGGGACTCAGACTCAGCTTCTGCTTGTTACCTCTTATCATTAAATCCCTTCCCCCTACTAGTGTTTTCAGAGCCCCATTTTTCTGTCTTGTTACCTACCTGTCATGCCCCCCCACTCTGCCCCCTGCCCCCCGCCACAGACACACTTGTGTGCATGCGTGTGTGAATCCCTCATGGCCACCACATTGAGAGTGCCTAAGCTCCCATGTTCCTCTCACTACAGGTCCCCTTCTGAACTCCAGGCACATGCAGATGTGATGTATAAGAAAGAGCCCAAACAGTGGTAGAAAATAGGTTTTATAGGAAGATAAGTTTGGAATTGCAAAGAATAGATTTGAGCAATGAACTTCTAAAGTATCAAATGCTTCCCTGGGTAGAGAGGCTGTGCATGAGCACATGGTTGAGCAGGACTATGGGGTTCAATTGGCTGGCTCTGTCTCTGCTCATAATCAGAAGCCAGACCCCAGCTCCTGTCTTCTTCAAAGATATGCCAGGGACACTCTTTTATTCTGTACTGCCATCTGGATTGGTCACTGAACAGGATTGCATCATTTCTTTCACCTTTTTTCTAGTTGCCCAAGGCCTGAACCACAGTTTTCCTGCCTGGCCACCTGCTTTCATGGATTCTAGCATACATAGTTGGTGGGAAGGTACACTGATTATGGCAATTGTGGAAAACAGTAAGGAGTTCCTAAAGAAGTTAAAAATAGAGCTACTATATTACCAGTGACCCCTCTTCCGGAGCTATACCCTAAGGAAATGAAATCACCCTGGAAAGAAGTTTGCACTCCCTGTTCATTATGACATCATTCACTATAGCCAAGATAAGGAAGCAGCTTCAGCATCCATGGATGGATGAGTAGATACAGGAAATGTGATGTGTGTAAATACCACATTTATATATGTAAAATGGGGTATTCTTCAACTTCTAAAAAGAAGGATATCCTGCCATTTGCCACAGTGTGGATGAAATGGAGACATTACAAGTGAAATAAGCCAGACAGAAAGAAAAGTACTGCCTGATATTGCATGTGTGTAGAATCTTTAAAAAAACAAACAAAAGTTGAGTACACAGGTATCAAGGGAGGAGCTGGGGTGAGGAAATGGGGAGCTACAGGTCAAAGAATAGAAAGTGGCAGCTATTGTCAGATGAACAAGTCAAAGCTCTAACATATAACATGGGGACAAGAGTCAGCATTATATTGTGTTCAAGACTTTTGCTAAAAGTGTATATTTTAGGTGCTCTTACCTCATACATGGGTAACCATAAATGTTGGATGTTAATTTGCTTGACTGTGTAACCGTTTCACTATCTACATATACGTGAAAGCATCATATTGTAGATTTTAAACATATATAATTGAAAAAAGAAGGCATTCATTATATCCTAGCTATTGGAAAATGTAGAAGCAGACACACAGTCATATTTTCTGACATATAAATTTTATATGTTTTATTAAGATAAAGAACCAGGTGATCTCATTTTTATTCAGGAATATGTTGATCAGAGATACATTTGTAACCACCATACTTGTATCCAAGCCTCACCAAAATGTGTGGTGTATAAATGAAGTATTCCCAGATCTAATCAGTATTTAAAAATATTAACCTAAAGCAGTCAGAGTTATATACATTTCTAGAAAAGGTAATACATGGGGTGGGAATGGTTTTGCAGTACAGGATGTTTTTAGCCATTTCACCATGGTGATGCCCTGAGAGATAAATACCAACCTGCCAGAGAGATTCTGCTTTTTCACAGTGTGATTTATGAGATTTGGTGAAGGCAGTGTTTATTTCTAGGCTGTAAATCAATTAAGTAGATTATGTCCAATATGGTGACGCGCATTTGGGCCCTGGCAAGTGGCTGGCAGGCTCTGAAGAGATCACAGTATTTATTAGTCACAGCCTCACTGTCATGATGTGCTGAGAGATGTTCTGTGGGTTGTCGCAAGGCTGGGGTGTTACTAAGATTGTTTGTTCCAAAGCCCTTCACAGAGATTGGCAGAGGCTGGGCCATTTGTCTGCCAGGTATAACCTGCATGTCTTGGAAATGGTGAGTGTTATCCTTGCTGTTTGCTAGAATAACTCATGTCAGTAGATATGGGTAGTGTCTCTGCCTTGAACCAGGTACTGGGCTAGGCAGCAGGGATTCAAGTATAAAAACACACAGTCTCTGTCTCCAAAGAACTCAATAGGACAGAGAGGCACATAGGATTATTGTAAACACTGCAAGGATGTGACCTCTGGGCTCAGTTTTAATGAAAAGATTTTTTTGGTGGACAGAGGAGAGCAGGACTTGGCAGCCAAGAGGCCTTGGCCAGGGACTTGAGGAACTTTGGCCTGGGTGGAACCCAGGGAGCAAGCCAGAGGCCTGAGGATGAGGGTAGACAGGGGCCAAGCCAGATCAGACAAGTCTCCTGTGTTGAGCTGAGGAGCTGGGGTTAATTTTAGGAAGTAAGGAGCAGGAGCGTGACGTCACTGTGATGACAGGGTAGAAAACTGCAAAGGCCCGCCTTGGGAAAGGGCTGAAACCCTGCCCCTATTCTGGCCATCTGGTGTTCCTGGCAGTCAAAATGCTGCACTGTGACTCATTTCCATTCCCAACAGGTCACACTTTCTAGACAAGATCCTATCCATGCTAGATATGTAAGTACATGAATAGGAAGTCAGAGATGAGCCCTGTCTGTCAGGCCCTCAAAGGGCCACAGGTCGTTGGGGGCTGAGGAGAGGCGGGGGCAGACCTGGCAGGAACACTCCTTGCCGGGAGCAGTCTCCTGTGTGTGCAGCTGTGAACAGCAGAGGTGGAGATTTGTTTCACATCCACTATCTCCAAGGCTGAATGCAGGGGTGGGAATTCCAGATCCCCTAACTTCCACAACCTCTCTTCTTTAGATATTTATTGTACTTTATTTAGTCTGTCTTACTTTTTTTTTAAGACAGGAAGAATTTTTCTCTTCCCTCTTCTATTTATGCCCTGCAAGAAATAGATTCCAAATATTTACCAGAGCTACACACTTAAAATGTAACTTTTTCTTAAGTACCCTTTTACTGAACAAATACAGCATTTAATCCTACATCCAGTAGTTCTGTCTTTGAGATGTCACACAGGGAAAGGGGTTGTGAACAAGTTTATTTTAAATAATGAATTTCACTTCCAGCAGACTTGTCCACACCTGGGCTGTCAGTGCAGGCCCCAGGTAGCCTTGCTGGGTCCCATGGTGCTATGGCGGTACCTGTTGGATGTGTCTCTTAGTTGTGATGCCTGGGTGGCGAAGGACGCAGTCCAAGCACGTCCAGCTGTTACCCCACAGACAGTCCGTGCACCTGCACCAGGTTCTACTTTGTAGAACAGGATTATTTCTTTAGCTTTCAGAGTTTTATTATTTTGATCTCTTGGGAAGGGAGTGGAACGGAGAAAACAGACCCTCTTCCACAGAAAACCGTGTTGTTTGAGAGCTCGCCTCCCTCTCACATGTCCTGGGTGCCTCCAGAACATTCCATGTTGCTCACAGTTTTCCTTCTGGTATCCATGGTAGCTGTAGAGCAGTCACCTGCAGTGGGGAGGCAGCAGGGGGAAGAGCTCCCTCCAGGTGAGGGCAATGTGCCACTGTAGTAGGCTGTTCTTCTGGGGCATGCTGCAGGGACTGAAGGACGGTGGTGACTTGCAGATCAAGATCGAGGGCAAAGAGGCCTGGTGGGAGCCCATGAGCAGGTGGCATTGGGGATAGAGAGTGAGGCTTCCGTTCCAATCCCATTCTGTGATGAGACACAAAGGCTCTGACTGTCAGACCCCAAAGGAAGAACTCAGCAGCAGGGGCCAGTGAAGCAGGCTTCTGGTCTTCTGCCACTATAAAAAAAATAAAAGTGCTCAAATACATATAGCATAGCACTTGCCATTTTAGCCATTTTAAAGTGTGTGGTTACTGGCATTAGTTTCATTCACAGTGTTCTATAACCATCACCATGGCCCATTCCAAAATATTCACTTCACCCCAAACAGAAACTCTGTATCCACTGAGTAACTTCTCTCCGTGTCCTCCGTATCCCTTTCCCCCAGCCCCCAGTAACCTCTAATCTACTTTCTGCCTCTGTGAATACTCTAGTGTCTATTCTAGATATTTCATATTTATGGAATCATATAGTATTTGTCTCCTCTGTCACTGTTTGCTGCCTGTGGGTCCTGGAGTTGTCCCCCACCTCCCACTGGTACTGGGCCTTGGGAACTTCTTGGTGCTTCTTTATTGTCATCACTCAAGTTACACTTTCCAGAGGCCTTTCTTGAGTCTCTTCAACCCGCTCAGTTCTTCTCTCTGAGCAACATTTGGTTGGAAGCTTGCTTTCTGCTCCACTTGATTTCTCTGTGTGTGTGGTTAACTTGTCTTCTCCCCCGACTCCCCTGGCAGACAGGGGGCAATTGTGCCATCTCAGAGGAGAAGCTCAGGTCTGTGTTTTGTATTTGCCCCATGCCCTGAGAGGCAGCAGAGCATGGTATTGTGACAGGAGGCTCTGGCAAGGCTGCTGGGCTGCAATCCAGCCTTCTCCACGGACTAGCCAGGCAGCTTTGACTAATTCTTTACCTGGTAAGCCTTGGTTTCTGTATCTATAAAATGGGGTTATAATAAATAGTTCCCTCCTCACAAGTTTGTAAAGAGTTGAATTTGAGTATGTAAATACTTAGAATAGTGCTTACCATGTGCTGCTGGTACATGGTGCTATAGAGACATTTGGCATAACTATTGCCAGTTTCATAACGTATGTCACAAAGCTTTTGTGAGGACTAAATGAGATAATGCATACAAACTGTTTACAAGGTGGCTGGCATGTAATAAGCATTTAGTAAATGTTAGCTCCCATATGTATGAATGTATATTTGTATGATTACATCAAAATCAGCCCAGCACTGAGACTGGTTTCAGGGCTGCTTCCAACTTAAATATATCACTGGTCCAGTTCAGGGGACTGATGTGGCCCAGGGGCAGATAAAACTAGCCTGCCTGCTTTTCCTGTTCTTTTCTTCAAAACAATGGAGAAATGGGGAGTCTCAGAGGACAGAATCCAAGGGGAGCATTTCTTGTCTGACGAAGTAAAACTCAGAAGGATTTGAATCTGGAGGGGTTGTCTATGTTCACAGCACTGTCTTAGCATTTTCACCTCTATTTTTTTTTTTAAGTTTGAGAACAAATTATACAATTAGATTCTTTCTGACCTCCAGCCAAAGATACTCATATTCCATTGGAATTCAGACTGAGCAGCCTTCCCGATTATATGGGTACCTACAGTTTCAATCAAGATTCTCATTTTTCAGATCCATGGAAGAAAAATTACCTTCTATGAAAACCAGGCTTTACCAAATGGGTCTCAGTGCTCTGATTTCAGTTGCCTGTTAAAATAAACCTCAGCCCTGCTGGTAAATAGTTGTGGAAAATGTTATCAGGGCCAGAGCTAAAGGAATAGCCTCCTCACCAGTTTGTACATCTGTCTGAAGAATGAGGCCTCAGGCTAGATGAGTAGTTGAATTTGTTTCCCAAGGGCAGAGAGAAGCGTGTGTCTGTCTGTCAGTCTCTCTGACCGTTACATGAGTGTGCATGTGTATGCATATCTGTACATCACTGTGTGTGTGTATGTGTGCATGTGTGTGTTTTGGGAGATATGCTGGGATCAGAGCATGTTTTCTGAGGCTCACTTGTCATTTCTCCCCACTTAACCCTCTGTACACTGTGTCTGCTATCACTTAGATGCTTCTTCTCTTCCATGTGACACGTTTCCCTGTCAGAAAGGGTCTGAGACCATATTCTCCAGTCTCCTCTAGGTGATCCTCCAAGTATGTTGCAGTAGCACATTTTCTGATTAAGGTTAAAGATGTTATTTTTGTCTGTGCTTAGGGTGGGGGAGGCTTGGGTTTAGCCTGCCAACGTCAGCTTCATTATCCTCTTTCCTTTGGTGTAGACCCTAGGGGGACACTACTAGAAGAAACATATTAAGCTGGGGTCCCTCAGTCCTTTGCCACTCCCTGGAAATAATCAAGACCTTTTCTGAAGCTGCTTGAGTTTCTGAAGGCCAGGGAAAAGGCAGGGGTGGAGCATTTTGCTAAGTAGATCTTTCCCAGCCAGACCAAGGTAATGTGGCTTCTAAAAGCACCTAGCTCATTTCTGTTGAGTTGCTGATCTTGAGAATCAGATTCATGAAGTGGACATGCAGTGTCCCCCCGTGAAGGCTACCCTCGTGCACACACAGATGCGCAAGAGACAGCAGATCTAGGAACCACGGGCACTTGTGTGGACACTTTCTCTGTGGCGGCTCCCCCCAAGAATTATCAAGCCTCGTTACTCATACTTGGATGCAGTAGTAAGGAAGGCACTTGGATTTCCCACCAGTGTGGTCTAAACAACCCCTTCCCCAGCAAGGCGCACAGGAGTACTCAGAACCAGCTGCAGGCCTCTCCTTCCCTCACCTTCCCCACCTCAGGGGCATGGTTCTGTGCCAGATCCAGTATAGCCACTGGAGGGAAGCCACAGCAGTTTTCCAAGGCACTTATGTACTCCCCAGGAAGAGAACCGAAGCATAAGCAAGAGAAATTGCACTATGAGTGCCCACCAGGTTTCAGAGACTATTTGACCCTCTTGGCCTCCCACAGACCTCATGCTGTGATCTTTGGAGGTATAGTGGTCAGTGCTGGTATTGGTGGGGTAGGACACAGTTTCCCTCACTCAGAGTCCTGGCTCACCACACACAGGTGCAGCCTGGGGACCAGCAGCATTGGCATCATGCCAGAGCTTGTCAGCGGGACAAAATCCTGTGTGTATTTTAACCTGGTCTCCAGACACACTTTTCCTGGGTACAGTGAGATTGGAGAAGCAGTGCTCTTCACCAAGCTGCTCTTCTGTAAGAGAACCTGAGAGGGGAGCAGAGGCCTGCTGGGGTTACTGAGCAAAGCTTCCCAGAGGTGGACTGGAGCTGAGCCTCAGTGTGCAGGGTAAAAGCTACGCCTTCCAGTCAAGATGGCCTCAGTAGGGCCTTCCCAGTCTGCAGACAGGAGCCCCCAGTGCAGATTCAAAGATGAGAAGAATCAATACCTGCAGGGGCCTCGAGAGAAAGGGCCACTGGGAGGAAGGGACTTGTAGCCAGCCTATGGCTCCCTTGGGCGACCTTTGTGGCCTCTAAGGAAGGTCATGAAGGTGAGACCAAAGGGCTTGGTTTCATCATTTTCTGACATTGCATAGGTATCTGGCTCTGTACAGGGTGTGGGGCTGAGGGAGCTGCAGTCTTGTGAGTGCTTGGTCTGAACAGAAGAGGCAGGAGGCCTGGAGCAGCACATCTGGGCCTGCATGGGTACCAGCAGGCATCTGCTTGTCTTGGGCAAGGGGCCAGGCTTCTCAGGAGGGCAAGAGGAGGCCTTGAGGGGAAGGGATATGGAGGATGCTGGCTGGCCTGGGTGTGGATGTAGGTTTCAACATGGCATAGAGGGGCAGGGCTGGCTGGTGACAGGGGGCCTCCTTAGGTCCAGGCCTGGCTGTGCTAGGCACATTGGTGTCTTTCCCTCTTGCCTCCTGTCCACCTCTGGGTTTCTTCATGCTTTTCCTTCAGGCTGAGATCTGTGGGGAAGAGAAGCCAGTGTTGGAAACCCTGCCTTCAAGTTCCGTGGCCTCCCCAGCGAGACAGTCCTACAGTTTCCACAGGGACCTCTGGAGAGCAGCCCAGACTCTGCCCTTGATGGCACCAGGGCGTGTGGCCATGAGGCTTCATGGGGCGGGGGCTGGATGAAGATAAGCTCCTGGCTGGGTTGGATGTGGACAAGTCGGGCCCTTCTTCCTGAGTCAGCAATCCTGCAGCTCGAACAGCTATGGGGAGAAAGGCAGGGAGAGAGGGTGGCCGGCCCTCAAGGAGGAAAAGCTGCCTCCTACACAGGTAGAGAATTCCAGAAGAAAACCTCATGGGGTATCATGCAGCAGAAATGGTGTTTTCGGAGAATTCTCATTATTGTCCTCAGGTAGTGACTTGAACTAGCATCGAATTTTAATGCCATCTTTCATCTGGCTTTTAAAATTCCACTCTTCACCTCCACTCACATCCCTATTGGCTGTTCTGTTCAAGCCCAGGCCCATCATCCATCTGGATAGGACTGAGAAGCATAGGCTGCACACCTCTGCCAGCTCCAGGCAGCCCTAGGCACACTCATGTGTTGCACAACTGTGTGGCACTTGAATAGAGTACAAGTGGGGAGAGGCCTGGAGCGGGTTCACGTTCTCTTCGCCTTCATGGGGAGCACCCCAGGCAAGGCAGAGGTGCAGGAGAATCATTTGTAAGAGACTGAAGCAGCATGGAGCCAAGGGGGCACATTTCCAGTCTAAAGGGGATAAGTATGTCCCTAGAAAGTGCATGCACAGGGAAGGGAGGCAGGAGAGGCCTGGGCCTGTGAACCTGGGGAAGGGTGGCTTGGCTGTGTGAGGAGCAGGGAAGGTGAGTCAGCCTGGGTGGATTGAAGAGCGAGCCGGTAGAGGAGTGGGGCTGCGCAGGCCAGCATCACCAGCGGCCCCTTCCAAGGCTCCCAGCCTGCTCCCACGTTTGGAGAACATGTAAGAGAAGGGAGCTGCCATTGTCCTCCGTGATGGGTGACACAACATTAAGAACCACAGAACCACGGGGAAGGCTAGGGAGCCCCCCTCCTTGCTGTGTAGGTGGAGAACAAGGCCCAGAATCCAGCTGTCAGCGATAAGGGGTAACAGCTGTTGGATCTATCCCAGAGCTGGCATGCTCAAGACAGGAGCCCAGACACAGAGCTCCTGATGCTCCCTCATCCCCAGTACACACCATCCTCAGAGCAGGTCAGGCGCTGCTGAGGATCATTGCCTCTAGCCCTGCAAGTGCCCAGCACAGCCTGAGTGACCCTCATACACAAGTGCCTGTCTTCAAACACCATGTTACCCTGAGCACCAAGACCAGACCTTCCTCAAAGGACCGCCCTGCTCTGGCCCTTCTGAGTGCAGCTCAGCCCGTGCAGCCCACTGGACAGAGTCTGCTCTCAGTTCCAAGGGAGGCTTTGTCACTGCCCATCTCCTGTCCTCACCCACCTGACTCCACTGCAGCATTGGGCCCAGGCCCCACGTCCTCCAGGAAGCCCTCTGACTCCAGACTGGGAGCAGGGCTGTCCTCTGGGGTCTCAGCCTCCACATCTGTGCCATCCCTTCTCTTACAGAATTGTCATTGTTCTAGCTGGTTTGCATGCACCCTGCCCTTGTCACCAGACATTAGCTCTGTGAAGGTAGGAATCACAGTTGTCTTATAGGTATTTTCTTCTAGGGCCTAGAACAGTAGCCAGAACACAGGTGTGTGAACTTCTTGAATGAGTTAAAGTGCCAGGCCCTCCCTCCTCTGGCACTTTCTGTACATTATCTTATGTAAGCTTCTTGAGGACCCTGAAGAAGATATTGTCACCTGAGTTTCATAGGTGACCATGAGTCATAGTTTCCATAATTGGCCACAGTCTTCCTTTAGCAAGGCAATCTTGAGACTTGAACCCAGGTCTCTAGCTTCACAGCCCTGCTTTAACCTGTGTGTTTGTTGGATAGAATTGGTCCAGCTCTACCCCACAGATCTGATGCATCTGCTGAGACGCACTGGCATGCTCAGAGCCTAGGAAGGGCCTCAGTTCCAGGGGCGAGGGATAGGGAGCAGCTGAGACTTAAGGTCTGTTAAGTTGTGTAGTTTCTGAACCAGACAGTTCACCTAAACCTCTAGTAATGTGGCTCCCTGAGCCAGCATGGCTGGGATCTGAGCTGGTCTGTCAGGAGGACATTCTCCTTATCCCCCTTCCCTAAAAAGAAAAAAGAAAAAGGGAGCTGGGGAGAGGAAGAAAAGGCTCTCTACATCCCTCTTCCCTAAAAAGAAAAAGTGAAGCGGGGAGGGAGGGAGCAGTAGAGACAGCATAGCTGAGCTGCAAGGCTTCAGGGCTCAGTGCAGCTAACCATTGGGGACTCCAACAAGTTGGGCAGGCTAGGGGACTGTTGGGCTGGAGGCCAGCTTCAGGCTGCTCAGGTGAGCTCTTTTTATGCAAATAGCATTTAAGCAGCTACTCTCCTGTGCACAGCCCTGGGTAGCCCTTGAATGAGGTGAGTTTAAAAAGTGACAAATAGGAATGGATCTCCTTGCCTCTTGAGTTGACCTCCTCTGGTCGAGGGCAGAGGTGTTGGGGCGGGGGGGGGGGGCTACCTTGAGGCTGGCCCTGGGAAGGTGAAGAGGCTGGCCTTGCAGGTTGCCTTTTCCTGAGTGGAGTACAGGGTTTATGCTCACAGCAGCTAGGCATTGCCACAGCCAGTGACTGAGGATATTAGACCAAACCCTAACCAGTCTCGGGCCTGAGCACAGGAGTAGTCTTGTTGCATCAGTCCTGGACTCAGCTAAGATTGTCACCTACACAGATGGGGTCTCATAACCACCACCACAGCCCATGTCTGTGACTGGATTCTCAGTGGTGTGGGAGCATGTGGAGGTGAGCCTCCGCCACCTCTCGCCCTGGCTGTACTGCATAGTTGGAGCTGGGCAGCAAGGGCTCTAGCACCAGTGCCAGTCTTTATCCCAAAGAGGTAAGAGAGGTCAGAAAGGGGTGCACCCATGAGGCTGGCAGACTCACTCCAAATCCCACAGTCCTTTGAACCATTCTGTGGGGACCTCACAAGGCCTTCTTTGGTCCAGAACATGAACTTTCAAGTAGTGGTTGTTTGTCTTCCTACTGACCTCCTGCAAGATTTAGAATGTGTGACTATTGGAGGTCCCGTGGGGGTTAACTTTGTTTGGGAGAAGGTCACATCCATATAGAAACTCTGCAGCCACTCAGAGGAAGTGCACTTGGAGGTTTCAGCATTTTGAGAGAATCTGGAGTGCTGCCATTCTGGCCTCCCTTTCTCTCAGCTTCTACTTCTACGAGCTGCTCTCCAGGATCCCCTCAGAGAAATTTTCCTGCTGAGAGCCAAGTTGTGCCATCTTTGAGTATTGAGCTCTACTGTCCCATCCAGGGTGGGCTCCACAGGAGTGTCTGTGTGATCCACCTTGGTATCCCTTGCCCTGTGTGTCCTCAGCCCCTGAGGCCTGATTGCACTAATGGGCTACAGTGTTTTACTGTGGCCTGGTTTCAAAGGCTGTGGGGTCCTGTGATTATGGTCATGGTGAGCATTTTGCTGAGGCTATTCTTGGTTGGTTGAAGTCATTAGAATATGGCAAGTGAGGAGCAATCAGCAAGGGCTGACCAGAGTATTTTAGGAAAAGAATTGGAGTTGCCATGACCTTAACAAGAGAATGATTTTCCTCTGAAAAACCTGGAAAACATGAGACAAAACAAGCTGAAGCTGCTGCCTGACTTGTATGAGAAAGGCCACAGGCAGTCTTTGTGGTGAGAGTGCCTGTATGTCTGCGTGTGTGTGCACGTGTGTACGTGGGCATGCCCTGTTGGGTCCTAGCTGGGTGTCCTTGCACAAGTTGCTTCTATTCTCTGTGTTCACAGATGACCTCTGCAGATTTCTTCAGCTGTAAGGTTTGGGATGTAGGGCAGGGCAGGTCCTGGAAGTGGCTTTGTACCTCCACCTGCTCCTGGGACAGAGAGCACACTGGCCACCTGCTGTCCCCCAACCCTGCCACATCCTTCTTGGTGTTGGAACTGTCCTGGTGAAATTTAGATCCATCTCTTGTTTTCTTTTCCACTAGCCAAACTTCCCTGAGAAGAAAAGCCCTCAGTGAAACCATTCTCTGAAGTCATTTCTCACTCCAGCTCTGAACCTAGCAAGAGCTCACCCTGTAGATGCTTTACATTGCTGTGCCCCCTGAAGCAAAATGCCAAGCTGGAGGGCCACTTCTTCCTTCCCTGCAACCTTCCCTCTGGGCCTGGCCTCACGGGAGGGCTGTGTGACCCTGAACATATTACTTAAGCCCTCATCTGTAAGTTGGCAGTAATTCTGGCCATAATGGCGGCCCGGAGGGGTTGAGGTGATGCATTTGAAGTTGAGTACAGGAGCGCAGGCCACTGGTCTCCCGACCTTCCTTGTTTCAGGCACAGGGCTTGGTTCACAACAGGCTGTGAACAAACTTACTTTTGACTTGTGTATCTGGATGGTCTTGACTTGGAGAAGGAGTGAGTAAGGAGAGAGGTCTGTGGTGCTGGGACACCTGAGTAGAGGCCCCAGGGATCATCTCCATGTGGGTGGGAGGGGGGCTGGGCTTCCTAGCTGAGGCCAGTGTCTGTGCCACCCGTGCCACCTGTGACCTGGGGAGGGCAGGTGTCCATAGCTCTGCTGTAAGTAGTAGGACAGTGTGCTCCCTGGCTTAGGACATGTAGGGAGAGGTCTTTCTTTCTCTCTGCTGCTTTGACTTCCACTCCCACAGTGTTGTCTTTTTATGCCAGAATAACAAAGAAGGAAGTTCTGGAGAGACAGGAACCATTCCTAAACTGCCTGTCCCTTCCTCCTGTTCCTGCCCAGCTGCCCAGATAGTGAGGTAAAAATGGCAGGTGTGAGCCACCATCCAACAAGACCTCCAGGGAGAGAAGGATGGAGGTAGAAAACCTGGACCAGTCCACCCTTATTTCCTGAAACCTGTTCCTACAGACACAGTGGACTAAACTTAGGACTCTACAAAAATGAGCCAGTATAGTGACCTCCAGGGTGTTGCCCTGACACACCAGCATGTGGCTGAGGGGCTTATTAAAAACCACATGCACAACACTGGACAAGTATGGGACTTTGTTGACAAAGCAAGTAACTAAAAGCAAAACAAAACATGCCAAAACCTGTATTGTACTTGCATGCTGGTGGCATGCAAAAGAGACCTATCTCTGGAGTTCAGTAATCATTATGTTCCCTTGAAGTTTACCCTGCAAGCTTCATGACTGGCAAACCCTAATCCTGACAGAACCAGAGGATATCAGAACTGAAAAGGATCCTTGAGCCCCTTGAACAGGAACAGCAACTGAAGCCCCTGAGGGGAAGTGATTTGGCCAAAGTCACTTTGCTGGTGGGTGTGCAGGCTGTGCCTGCTGAGAGGGCAAGGTGTGTGTGTGTGTGTGTGTGTATGTGTGTGTGTATGAGATAGCTATTCAAAACTGTTTCTCAATGAATTTGATGCATCTGTGGCTTCCATGATCTCATCCAGATGTGTTGGGCATTTCACCTGCATTACCTCATAAAATCCTCCAGTGACCTTGTATAAACTTTATAGTTGAGAAGCTAGAAGCACAGAGAGTTTTAGTACATTTTCCAGCGTAATAAGCAGAGGATCAGGATGTGAGCCCTGGTCTGGGACCACCTACACCTAGAACCTAAATTCTTTTTTTTTTTTAAAGAGAGAGAGAGAGAGAATTTTTTAATATTAATTTTTTAGTTTTCAGTGGATACAACATCTTTATTTTATTTTTATGTGGTGCTGAGGATAGAACCCAGCGCCCCGCGCATGCCAGGTGAGTGCGTTACTGCTTGAGCCACTTCTCCAGCCCCAGAACCTACATTCTTTTTTTTTTTTTTTTTTTTTTTTTAGAGAGAGAGAGAGAGAGAATTTTTTAATATTTATTTTTTTTAGTTCTTGGCAGACACAACATCTTTGTTTGTATGTGGTGCTGAGAATCGAACCAGGGCCGCACACATGCCAGGCAAGTGTGCTACCGCTTGAGCCACATCCCCAGCCCAAACCTACATTCTTAATGCCTACATCCACAGTACTTTCTTTCCATGCAGTTGGAATCTAACACATACCTTCCTCCTTGCCCTCCCTTCCCCAGCACCCCAGCTGATTGCGGATCTCTGGCAATGGAAGGAGATGATGCTGGGCCCTCCTGGCACTCATGAGCATGCTGCTTTCAGGAAGCATCTCCCCAGGGGCCTGCCCAGGGCTTCACAAAGTGAGAAGGTACAGCAAGCATTAGCATAGAATCAAGCATGAACACGGAATTAGTATAAAATGTGCAAGTTGCTATACTACCTATTTTATGGTCATTTTCAGAATGAAATGATGTCATTGTTAGTCTTGTAATCTTTATCTCTTCATAAAAATGATAAGAGTCTCTTTTTTTGCCTGATAGGGTCCTCGGGTAGTGACCTTGCCATTCCCAGGGAGCTTGTCAGAGATGCAGCTTCTGGACAGGAATTGGCATTTAACAAGACCCCGAGGATCCCACTCATCCATGGCATGTCTAGGAAGGACTGCCCTTGACAGACTCTTGCCAGCAGGACCTGGGTCTGGCCTATCACTCTACCCTGCATTGCTTTGCTCTTGCCTGACAAGTAGGAGATCTTCAGTTTGGGGTCAGCATGACAATTACTCTTTTTACCTTGACTGAGACCACCATGCCACAGATGTTCAGGACAGCAAGTAGAGGCAGCCCAAGGTGGAGTTCTGCTTAGATGGAGTGGAAGGTTGCTCAGATGTTTTTCTGGGCCTGAAAAGCCACACGCTTCGCCACAACCTGCTTGCCCTTGCTTCGGCACCATGCCATCCTGTGCTTTTGTGCCCAGGGAGTCCCACCAGGACACCCCACACCCTTTGGCTCTTGGGTGGAACACCCCCATCTATGAGGGTGAAGGGTGTTGGTGTGGATGAATTGAGTTCAAATGGGGACACAAGGTTAAATTCCACACACCCCTCCCTGACCACCTTTACCGCTCCTGCTGCGTTCTGCTCGCTGTCCCGGAAAACACTCCACCGTGTGTTCCAGGCACTCTCTCCTGTGACCTCTAGTGCCGTGGGGCTGTTGGAAGCAGTGAGCCAGTTCTGAAGGTGACTCTCTGACTTTATCTTCACTCTGACTAGTATCCCTCCCCTTAACCTAAACTCAGGGAAGGACAGGGCCAGGGCACTGAGTTGGGGCCTGCGCCCCAGGCCTGCCCAAGTGCTCACAGGTCTTCACTGCTCCCATCAGAATTGAGCTGCTGCCTGACAGTAACATAAAAGCCCCGGTGGGAGCCGGCTGAGCGTCTTCCGGCTGGTGCCAGGAAGGGTAATGTCCAAAGGGTTAGGCCTGCCTGGGTCAGGTTCCATCTGGGCTTCTTCATGCCTAGTCTCTGTCACACTGAGCATCTGACTATAGACAGGGATTCCAGGGCTCTTGGGGCCAGCTCCTCTGCCTCACCTTCTCTGTCCTCACTTTGTGAGAGGCCAGGCTTCCTCTAGTGAAGACCCCTCATCAGCTCTCCAGACAGACCAGGGGCACGTGCTCCTCTCCCCAAATGCCTTTCTTGTTTCCTTCTTTCCTTCTACCTTTCTTCTTTCTTTCCACCCTTCCTTCTTCCTTTTCTCCTCTCGATGATTTCTTTCTTTCTTAGCTCTGGGCATTGAACCCAGGGATGCTCTACCATTAAGCTATACCCCCAGTCCTATTTATGCATTTATTTAAATTTTGAGACATGTTCTCATTAAGTTTCTCAGGCTGGCCTTGAACTTGTGATCTTTCTGTCTCAGCCTGCCAAGTAGCTGGGATTATAGGTTTGGCTGCCACACTCAGCTCCTTAGCTGCCTTTCTAAATTATTATTCTAGCACTTTCTTCAACATTCTCCTCTTTTATGTTTTTACCCTCTAGTGTTAGAATTTCTAAGTCCTTTGTTCATTCATTCATTAGTCTATCCATTTGAAACCAACAGTTCTAAGGTAACTTTTGTCATTCAGATGCAGTAAAACATAAAGATGAATGAGGGACATTCCAGTTATCAACTCATTACCCCCCACTCATGCCCTCAGTACTCCGGAGAACCCTTTTATTCATTCGTTATTGATTTCTGGTAATATTACCCAGAGACCCTTGCACCTGATTCTCTCTTCCTCAAAGCCTGTTCACACCCCAGCTCATCTTTCACCTCTCACTCTCCTGAGGTCTCACTATCCCTAACTTCAGATGTGCCCCAGGGTACCCCTCTTCTTGGCACCTCCTCTGCCTGGCTCCTCTGCTTTTCCTGATCTTAGAGTTAATGTTTTCTTACTGCCTCAGTTTCCTCACTAGAAGCTAGAGAACATGGGACTGACCTTATTTGGTCATTCAAATATTACAGTTCTTGCAGTTAGGTATTCAAACAGGGCCTGGCATATGATAAGTGTTCACTAAATATTAACCATCACTGTTATCATTCCTGCTCTTTCCCCCAATACGTCTCTGTCTGTCCTTCTCTGGTGTGTACATTCTTTTCTTCCCTCTGACCTCTCTTTACAAAGTGATGCCATCTGCCTTCCCCGTATCTGTTCCCTGCTTTTTATGTGCTCCCAGTACAACATACATGGCCTCTTGGTCTTTACTGGCCACCTCTGCCGAAGGTCACTGTGACCTCCTGCACATTGTCAAGTTTAGCTTCCAGCTTGTGGTGAGGTCCTCAGGCCAGCTAGACCAGAGAGGAAGCCAGGAAGATCCAGGAGCATCTGCTGGTGCAGAAAATAGGAAGAGGTGGGCCCAGTGTCCCAAGGGGTCCATGAGAAGGTTTCAGAGAGTAAGGATGGGGTGTTGCTGACACAGAGAGATCTGTCTTAGCTCCCCATCACTGAAGCAGGATGCCTCTGGGGACAAGATTTATGGAGGGCTCAGTGTATAGCTAAAATGGGGTTTGAAGACCTGTGGCCAAGGTAAGGGAAGGAGCAGAGGTGTCCTTATAGCTGGGGCAGAGGAAGAGGATGTGGATGGTGAGTAGCAATAATGGGCAAGGAGGTGCCACACTATAGCTGCAGGGCTGTGATGGATGGTGGGGAGGCAGCTGTGGACACCTGGAGAGTGGGGTCATGTGCATCCCTGGGGACCAAGGAGACTGCAGCAGGGTTGCTTTCTATTGTGGATGGGGGATTGAGGTCCTTGGTGCTCGCTGATTTGTCATTCTGCACAATCGGAGCTTTTGAATGAGAGGCAGAGTGGGCCATTTACATGCACACATGTGCTCCCTGTCTACGGCTACGTGATGTTCTGCAGCACCTTGGGACTCTCTGCAATAAGGCCATCACCATATGAGGTCCCTAGACCTTATGCCTCTAGAACTGTGAGCCAAAACAAACCATTTTGTTTTTAATTTTAAAATGGGCAACTTGTTTTTTTGGTTTGTTTATTTGTTTTGGAGGAACTGGTTCTTTATTTCAAAAGGACACTCGTCAACATTCAGAATCAAAACACTATTGGTTTCTCTTTCTCCTAACTGTCCCGAAGAGACTACAACAGAGGAGAGTACATTAAACCAGTAAGCTTCAGAATGTGCACCTGCAGGCCTCACAGAAACCTCAGCTCAGAGTGGAGTTGGTGGGGAAAGAAACTTTGAAAGGTCAGCATACCCCAACCCCCAAAAAGCAAAGTTTCAAGTTAATATAAAATTTTAAAATGTTGTACATAAACATTGTACAAACACAATAAGATGGCAGAAAGGGACGGCAGCTTCAGACGCAGACAAGAGTGATGAGATGAGCTTCATACGGCCAAGTCAGTGGCAAAAACAGCCTTTCTTTCAAGACAGCAGAAGAGCAATTTAGCAGTCACCTCCACATTGAGAGGCCCATGATCCCTTCTGTGAGTAGTTGGGAAGAGGGTAGAAATGGGAAAAAAATTTGGTCTGAGATCTAGCTCAGTGGTAGATCCCTTGCCTAATGCATGCCAGACCCTGAGTTCAATTCCCAGCACCACAAAATAAATAAATAAATAAAATTTGAAAAGTGTCAGAAATCTCCCCTTCTTAGTTTATTCATTTCTGATGGAAAAAGTGAAAAATAAAAATAAAGTTTTCCAAAAATACCTTAAAGCCAATTCAAAAACCAAAAAACATACCTGAAGAGTGTAGGTTTTGGTCTTTGGCTAACTTGTCCTGGCCTTTCTGGTTTGGTTGGTATTTCATGCACAGTAATGAGGTTTCCCATAGCAGAGTCTTTCCCTGGGCTGTGTTTGGCCCATACCTTTTCTATCCTATGGAAAGAACAATATGGATTAGGCTGGAAAGTTACCTTCCAAAAATGAGAAAGGAATGAGCTTGCTGCCTCAGAGCTGTGGAATTATTTGGAATGGTTCATAGATGATTGCTATTACAATTTGAAAAATGCAATTACAAAATGTGGACATCACAACATGCTTTTAAAGTCACTTGGCATGGTGCTCATTCCCTTTTTCTGAAGGCTTTTAGCCTCTAGCCCAGCTGGAATCTCTGGGAAAAGGCAGAGACATTTTGGAAAGAGACAAGGGGTTTGGAATAAGAGGACTGCTGAAAAGAGAAAGCAGCCTTCCTGTTGAAGATCAGTCCTCAGTCAAGGTCAGCTTGGGCTGGCTGGTTTCAGGCAGGTCAAGCTCAGAGGCAGGAGCAGCAG
This sequence comes from Ictidomys tridecemlineatus, assembly GCF_052094955.1. NCBI lineage: Eukaryota > Metazoa > Chordata > Mammalia > Rodentia > Sciuridae > Ictidomys > Ictidomys tridecemlineatus. The sequence continues at coordinate 139,495,025 of NC_135479.1, read as the reverse complement.
GGCCTGGAGCTCTGGCTCTCATTCAGGTCAAGCAGTCTGGCCCAGCGTCCTCTGTGTACAGAGGTCTCCTCTTTGGTGCACTTCGACTTGTCTTCCAAATCATCAGTTGTCTTTTCCAGTTTTCTCAGCAAACTCAGCACAGGTCTCTGCCTCCTTGAGTTTGTCAGTAAGAGTCTTTCTCTGCTCGCACTTGTCTTCCTTTTGAGAGTACTTTCCTTCAGCAGCACTCACACACTTGAGGCTCTGGTCCATCAATCTGATCTGTTCATCTATCTCTGGGTAATGGGACTCTGACAGCTCATCTCATTCCTCCATGTGTTCCAAGTCTCCTTCAGTAATTGCTAAGTAAGAGCCACCTCTTCACACTTCTGTCTGTTTCTCCGTGGTATGCTCAGCCTCTTTGAGTTGGATTTCCAGTGGTTCCATCCTTTCCTCATCTTTGAGGTCCCAGTTTTCACTAACTTTCGGGCCTCTCACTCTCATCAGCAGCTTTTTTGCTTCTCCAGCTTTTGCAGGACGATAGCCAGGCACCTCTGGGCACAGGTCAGCTCCCCTTCAATAAGATGAGCCCTATGGTGCGAGGAGGCTGCCTCAGCCTCAGCCTGTTCCCCAGCCACCTTTATTCCACTGCCTACCTCTCCTCTGTCATTGGCCTGCTGCTGCAGAATCTGGATCTTGTGTCACCACCTACCTTGAGGATGGCGATCCTGTCCACGGTGCTCACCCAGCCAATGACTGGCTTTGGCTTCTGCTTTCTCTGCATGGAATTGCAGCCACTTCTCCAAAATAGGCAATTTGTATCACCAATGCAAGGCTTTCAAAGGCATCATCCAGTAGAGAAGGCCTATAGAAGAACCATTTTGGAAGAGGATGAGGAGTGGGAGAGATAGGCTGGCTAGAGGTACCTCTACCAGGTACCTGGGTCACAGAGCTAGGTGACAAATAGTTGGAATGGGCACACTGGGGCCTGCAGGTCAAGCTGGAAGGTCCATGTGGCCCTGTGGTTCCTCCAGGATCCTCATAGCAGAAAAAGAACCCCAAGCCTGAGTCTGTACCAGCCATGTAGGTTGTCAGTGTAAGGGACAGGTGGGTGGGGTATACCAAGGCCATATATCTTTCTTGGATCCTCTTCTTCCACCTGCTGAATGTCAGAACTCTCCAGAATTCTGTCATATCTGCTTTAAACTCTGCTAGTGACCTGAACTTTTTCATATCACTATTCTTCTTGCTGGCACCAATAGAGACTGAATGGGACATTCCCCTTGCCCCCTGCCCAGACCTCCTCCTCCCAGCCTTTGCTGTTATTAGCTCTGTCCACCTTGAAGGAAGCCACTGCTCTCCATCTCTCCCCAGGTCCTCCCCATGCAGCCCACCCAGAGCCTAGCCCAGCTCGGCACCTCTTTGCACTGCAGCTGTGTGCGAGATTAATGACAGTGAATTCCCCAGGCCCCACAGCTCCCGGGACAGGTGTGGGAAGACATCTGAGTGACCAAGATGCCCAGGCAGGCCAGGCATGGGGAGCTGTGCATGAGGAGACAAGCCTACTCCAAAAGCCTGAAACTTTGGAGGAAGGTGACACCTCCTAAGGGCTGCCGGGAGCAGCAGCTCAGGGCCCTGGCTGGGCCTGGCCCTGGGAAGGCCTGAGGCTGACCAGAGGGCTCTGGAGAAGAGGAGGATCGCTGGTACTTGGAGTGCCGTCTTATAGCAGGTCAGGTCTTCTGTCAGGGCTCTTTGCCCTCCAGGATTCTAGCACCATGGTAGTTTCTATTCCCACAGAGATAGATTGCTCATAGCAGGTGCAGTTTTGGGAACCACAGACAATGTGGGTCACCTTTATCATGCCAGACTCCCAGGGCAGGAAGATATGATGAAACAGAAACCTCCAAACTGGCTGGGTGGACAGAAGCTGGTTGCTGAGGTGCCACCACACCCCGAGAGGAGCCTGGCAGGCAGGCCTGTTTGTAGCATCGGCCCTTCTGTGGCTGAGTACCCACAGTGACAGGCAAGGCCACTCTCCCTATGGGCACAGATAGACATAGTCTGCAGTCCTCTGCTGCTTCTTTTTTTTTTTTAATAACTTCATTTTGTTTATTTATTTTTATGTGGTGCTGAGGATCTAACCCAGTGCCTCACAAGTGAGGGGCAAGCACTCTACCACTGAGTCACAACCCCAGCGCCATGCACTCCTCTGCTTCTAGAGGCCCACTGCTGACCTATGGGGGATATCACCCCATCCCCACCCCCACCCCCATGTTACCTATAGGCCTGGTGGCCCACTCCAGGCTTCTAGGTTCCGGATTGCAGATGTCCCACTGTGGGGAGTTCACTTGGGGCATCTTATCTCCCTGTTTGACTGTCAGCATCTCTGGGGTACAGGGTGTTCTCATGCCTCTATCTGCTGGGCATAGAGGTGCTCTGGTGAATGCTCAGGGGTTGGTAACTGATCCCTCCTTTCCTTGAGGGTCCTCTGGTTGCTCCTGTGTATCTCATAGAACAAGGACCTGTCACCGTGTGGGCTCTGGACATCTGCCTTCTGGCCGTCCCATGCCACTACCTGAGGCCCACATTTCCGAGCTGCTCTGCCTTTTCCTTCTTCAGCCATGGGTGCCTGCCTCCTTCTGACACCCTCCTAGACAGGGCTGCCCAGCCCATCATGACTCATTCTCTCAGCTGGCAGGGAATTTGCCAGCTTTGCACCCCACCAGTGTCCTCCGGTGTGGCAATGAGTTGAAGGTGAGCTGTGATGTTTTTCTCTGTCTTCATTGCTGCCATGTTATGGGTTGACTTGTGTTCCCCAGAATTCTGTATGCTCAGGTTCTGACCCCTGGTACTACAGAAGGAGTAGGGTCATCACAGAAATAATTAAGACAGGTTTATTCTGAAGTAAAGTGGCCTCTAATCCAATGATTGGTGTCTTTATAAAAAGAGGACTGTGGACACAAAGACACCTGCACACAGGGAGCAGCCCTGTGAAGGGGCCAGAGATGCCAGATGCCAGGGCAACCGCAGCAGGTTCCTCCCAGGGCCCCACTATCTTGAATTTGCAGCACCAGAAGCAGGAGGAGGTAAGGGCCTGCCTTTGGAGCTGACTTTGCTTTGGCGCCTGAGCACAATACCCCAGAGAGCTGAGTGGATTTGTGGGTAAAAGGAAGTGCCCACTCTGCTGATGCTGGAGGTGGCTCTCTAGAAAACTCGGCTCTTGAAATAGCTGCACTCCAGTGCCCTGTTCAAATCTCCCTCCCCCAGCCGAAAGCCCTGATGGGACAAAGTTCCAAGACACAGATTTTGGGAAAGCATACAATTGCCTTCCAACCCCTGGGCTGACCGTAGTCGGTTCTGATCCTGTGTGTGGATGGATGTTAATCCTATCAATCAGCAGACAGCACTCACCCTCTCCCTCAGACTTTCTCCAGGTTCTGTCTCTTCCCTGAATCCCCATTCCCAGGCTGGGAAGGTGGCACAGAGATGCCAGGAGTGTGCAGAACAGGGAATCTTGTAGTGCAGAGAGAGGCAGAGAATCTCCAGTGCAGAGAGAGGTCCTGTGGAGGCTGGAATGGAGGCTGTCCTTCTTGAGGGGTGAGAGGGGGTAGGGAGGGCCTAGAGGAAGCTTATGAACCCCTGCAGCTTGTCTGTTGTGTCTCTGTCCTCCAGACTTTCTTTCTTCTCCGGCCAGACCTCCTGGTTTTAACACCAAGCTCCTGGCCCCAGCTCTACCCAGGGGCCCTTCAGCCTGGGAAGCAGAGGGCTTGCTGACCCCTCTGTCTTTCTGTGAGGGATTTTGTAGTTTGGAAACCCAGTTGCTGGCCTGCAAACAGAACTGGTGCTTGCCACCCACATGTCTCTTCCACGGTTCTACAGATAAGGGCATGCACGTGCCCCACCAGCTGTCCTTTCCTTCTGCCACCCCGTGCCAGCTTTGTCATTTGGGCACGCACTCCTTCCAGCTGGGAATGTGTGAGGTGGAGGGGGCCATCCTGCAGGGTGGGAAAGCCTTCTGAGCGCTGCCTCACTTGCCATGGGGCCTGTCTTGAGAGCAAGGAGTGGTGCTGGTGGTGGTAGTGGTTATGGTAGTGGTGTTGGTGTTGTTGATGGTGCTGGTGGAGATGATGGTGATGGTGGTGGTGGTGGTGGTGGTGGTGTTGATAGTGTTGGTGTTGGTGGTTACAGTTGCCTTTTCTGAGTATAGGAAATGTGGACAAGCATAAAGGGTTTGCCTGGGAATATGGGGTCCCTATAGGCAAATCCTTTATGTTTGTCCACAAATGAACTATTGGCAGGGCCATTTAACCTAAATTTCCTTATTTGTTAAATGGGAATGTGAACCAGGCATCTCTTGGTTTCTCCACGCTCAGGTAGATTGTGCTTCTGTGAGGGGTCCCTTGAGTCTTATCACTGAATAGCCCAGTGACTTCAGGAATATTTCTTACCCTCTGTCCAGCAGAATAGGACACCTAAGTCTGCTTCAGGCCCCACTATCAATATATCCTAACACAGGTCAGCTGTGACTCTTTGCCCGAGGGAAATGGACAGCTTTAGGAAGTCCATGTTCTCTCCTGGTTGACATCACAGAGCAGGTTTCTTCATCACAGGGAAGGGTCCATACCTAAGGTTGACTTAGCCTTTACTCAGGAGGACCCAGGAATTAGCCTCTGTCACCTAGCCAGCTAGAAGGGCATCCCGAGGGCATCTGAACCAGTATGCCCAGGTCACAGGACCTGAGGTAGATGGAACATGGGGCAGCCACGGAGCATCACCTTTTACTCCTGGCCTTTCATCTTAAGGACTGGAAAATGGGGGCCTTCCAAGGTAAACAGAGCTAATTGGGCCTGGAAGAGATGTGTGGGCACAGGGAAAATAAGGTTCCCAGTTTCCAGGCTTTGCTGATTAGAGAGCATGCAGGCAGCAAGCTTCCTCCAGGGGAGGGCCAGCCTCCTGCTCCCTAGAGACCTGCACTCAGGGCTGGAAAACCCCTGGGGGGAAGCCCCAGCAAGGCACCGTGCCACATTTGGTGTGGCGCTTGTGCATCTCAGGCCTAACATCGAGTCTTCTTTGCCTATAGTCTGAAGCCAGCCTGAGTCAGCACAGCCTTCTAGAACCTTCCTGTGGACTTTCAGGCAGACTGTTTGGGCTCAGCATGTGTTCCCATTCTTGCTTCTGCCTTCTTGGAAGTGACAGTGGGGGTACTCTTGAGCCTCAGGGTCCAAGAAAGACCACATGAGGAGTAAGTCATGAAAAGTCAGAGGCAAGTGGCCTGTGACTGAGGGTGGTGGGAAACCTGTGCTCTTTCCTGGGGATCATGGGTATTAGATTCTCTGCCCAGGGCCTCTGGTGGGAGCCCTGATCGCAGTGACTGTGATCATCAGGGAAAGATTCAAAGGAGGAAGTGTCTTGCTTTTCAAAATCATTTCAAATACCCTTTCCATAAAGATGGGTTTTCTTCATGAAGGCTGGTTCATTAGTCTTAATGGTCTTTTAAAATGATTATTAGTTAAGATGATTTCCAAGGAGGGAGAGGAATCTTGTCCCTTGTGCTGTGGCTCTTCAGGTGACCATGGAGGATGGGAACAAGCCACAGAGTTTACACTATTAGGGCAAAGTGGCTAGGTCTGGGCATGGGAAGTTAAACAAAGAAATCCTGGCAGCTCCAGGATTCAGAACCAGGTACCCACACTCATACAGAGGTTTCCTGCAGCCTCAGAGTGTGCCACTGGCAGTGCCCATGAATATATGTGGTCAGACCCAGGCCCCTGTGACCTGCCTCGGAGCAGCTCTTGGATCTGCCCCCTGAGCCGTGAAGTGCCAGTGATAGCTGTATCCCCTGATGGTCTCATCCCTAGTGCCCCTAGCCTCAGGCTGTGCCAGCCAAATTCAGAAATGAGATTGAAATCCAAGTGCCGTTCCTTAGAACATTAGCCTGTGGGTTCTGAGGCGGTCAGAAATAAGGGGACCTTGGAGATTAGAATCTCTGGCTCAGACACACCGAGGACCTCTGTTCTCTCTCTGTTCAGTGCAGACAGCAGTGTCTGGGAAGAATGTCAGCGGGCTTTGCTGCCCTCTGACTCTGATGTGAGGAGCTGTGGCAACGCCTTGCAAGGCCAGCGCCCACAGCCCCGTGGCGTAACTGCAGCACTCCTTGCATGAGCTCTGGCCCTTGCCCATCCCCATATCATGTCGTTCTCCCGAGCCTGAGCCAGTGTGGCTCAGGCAGGAGAAGCAGCTGGCATAAAGGACAGAGCACCTGCCATTCCCCAGAGTGCTCCATGCCCTGTGTTCTTGTGGTTCGCTTAGGATGGTTGGAACACTGTGAACCATCATTTTGTACTTCGAGATTCATCAGTTCCTTTTCAGGCTGTTTCTGCTTCGGCAAACACGCTGGGAAATTTGGATTTCCAATTTCCTTTCCCTCCTTTGCTCCTGATAGTTCATAATGTGCTGATGCCCCAGGCCTGGCCCTTTGTTATAAAATGCCTCTTGGTGCTGCCTGTATGGCCACACTGGGCTTCATGTTCCCAGAGAGCCACCAGGGTTGTGGCCTCCACTCAGAGGATGTTCTGTCCTCCTCCCTCAGCCTCTGGCTCCCCTCCTGAGCCCAGCAGGTCACCCTTTAATCACTTCTTCTGCCGGCAGGGAAGGTGTGAGGAGGCTGCCGGTCTTGGCTAGAGGTTGGCAGATGCCCAGGGCTATAGGCGGCCTGCCTGCCCCCAGCTTGGTGAAGGGCTGAAGGCCCTTAGTGCCCTCTCTGTGGGAGATGGAGTGCTCAGTGAAGCCACAGGCTCGGCCGTGGTAAGACCATGTCCTCGTCCTGCTCCCCTGTGCTATCTCACCCACACCTACTTTCCTTTGCCCCTTGTCAGTCACTTTGTCTTTCCTGAGGCCCTGCTGTGCCTGGCCCTGGAGCTGGACCAGCTCTGCCCTCTTCTGGGTCCTCTGGGAGGGAAGAGAGGAGAGGGTAGGGTGGGCGGAAGGAAGGAGGGCGGGACCCGCTTCTTGCTTCCCTGCTTCCTCTCTGGTAGATGCACCTGTCCCGACCCCTTGAAAAGTGAGTGAGCGAGTTGGTGGGGGTGCACCCTGGGTGGAGGGTCCCTCCTCTGCCATGCTGCGGTGGCTTAGATCTGCCTGGGAGAATCCTAGCTTGAGATTAACCGCTTGGAGGAAGTATGGCAAAATGAACAAGCAGTTGCCAGCCTGCATCGCAACACCGGGATCCCGCCACCGCAGGCTCCTGTGGCTGGAAGGACCATGGCATCTCAGTGTGCTCTAACAGCTTATTTTTGCCAGGGTGGCTGTTATCAGCAGGCAGGCGCCAGCGCCCTGCTCCGCTCAGAGACTGATTATGGCTGAGCTCAAACAATGGACTGAGTGTTCCACCTGTGAGTGTCCTGAGGGAAAGCTTTTCCCTCACCAGGATCAAACGCTGGGCTCCCTTTGTGATATGCGAGGCCACAAGGAAGGCTTGTCTCTTCCCCAACACGACAAGTGCTCTGGATCTGGAGAATGGCCCTGCAGCAGGTGCCCTGGGCTGGGCTCTGTTTGATTTCCACCAGGCCTTACACGTCACCACCCAGATCCTGTCCTGCCATTGGTTGGGGTCAGTATCTCTGCAAGAGGCAGAGGGGTGGCATTTGCAGACTGGGGAGCAGGTGGGTGAGGCTTTGATACCTTCCCTACTCTGAGGACCCAGGTCCAGCCCTGCCCCTCGCTGCCCACAGCAGGCCTCCAGCTCTGCTCCTTCATCCAAGGCAGGGCTGTGCTGCTTGGCCTCCGCTCTGTGGCGTGGGCTTGGCTCCCCAGCCCTCTCCTGCCCACTCTTGCAGCACACAAGTCCTTGACACCAAGGAGGCTGGAAACCAGAGTGGCCAGCACTGTAACCATGTCGCTCAAAAGGAGATTTCTAGCTCTTTCTTCCCTCCTACAAAAGGAAGCGTTTGGATGGAGGACGTAGACAGGTCCCTCTGGCTCTAACACACCATGAACCTAGACTGGATTTCTAAATCTGACATGGAGATTGACATTGAAGTGACGTATCCTCCCAATTAGCCAAGGCCCACTTGGCTCTCTATAGCTGCTTTACCCTAACTCATAGGTGTGTGTCCAGAGCGGTCTCAAGTCCCTGGCTCCTGCCCAGCCTCTCAGATATGGTAGACTTTGGATCTCCCTGAATAAGGGTTATTCCAAAGCAGAAAATTGATTTCTTTCAGTCTGAGATTGACTTCCTATATCTTTACAGCTCACCATTCAGGAGCTCTCCTCCTTTCTATCTTCTTCCTCTTTAAGATCACAGACAAATGTAGAAAGTTCTGCCTGAGTCGTTACCATCTGAAGAATATTGACTTTGGAGCCAGAAGATGATAGGATTTAACCCCTAATTCTGCTATTTCCCAGCTGTGTGACTTTGGGAAAGTTATATAACCTCTCTGTGCCTCATTTTCTTCAACTATGAAGTGATGTATCATCTCATAGAGCCCACATCTCTTAGGAGTGTTGTGGGGAGCAAATAAGCTAACGCAGTGCTAAATCTGTACAGGTGTATGGCGAGGACAATGAAGATGATTACGCCAACATCATCATCCTGAGATGGCATAGATGGTAGAACAGCATGAGGCTTAGAGTCGGGGACCTGGGGTCAGACTTGCTCTGCACTCATTGGTGGTGGGAAGTAGATTTCGAGTCTCGAATGCCGCGAGACAGAGCAGGGCTAACAGGCAGGCTCACCTCCATGGGGCTAAGTCTCTCCTTTCCCCTCCACAGGCACACATTCTGGCACTTCCGCCATGAGAACCCCATGACCAGGGTGGGGGGCCCTCCCCCCGATGGGCTCCCTGGCTTCAACAGCGGGGTGATGCTGCTGAGCCTGGAGGCCATGCGCCAGTCCCCACTCTACAGCCGCCTGCTGGAGCCCACGCACGTGCAGCAGCTGGCCAGCAAGTACCACTTCCGCGGCCACCTCGGGGACCAGGACTTCTTTACCATGATCGGCATGGAGCACCCCGAGCTCTTCCATGTGCTGGACTGTACCTGGAACCGGCAGCTGTGCACCTGGTGGAGGGACCATGGCTACAGCGACGTCTTTGACGCTTACTTCCGCTGCGAGGGCCACGTCAAGATCTACCACGGGAACTGCAACACCCCCATCCCGGACGACTAGGGGCATTTGCACCGCCTGCTTCTGCTCTGGGGCCTGCCCCAGGAAAGTATCACCCCCTGGAAAGACTCTGCAGAGACATCCTCCAGGATCATATTGCAGATCTCTCACCTAGCTGGTCACTGTCCTGAGGCCACCCCATGAAGACTGGCCTTTGCATTGCTGGTGCTCAGGACCTTCTTCCTTCAGGGGGACCAGGCATCAAGAAGCATGTACACATAGACATCTTCCTGTAGGCTGGGAACAGCATATGAAGAGAGGGAAGGAAAGAAAATGGTGCCCAGGTTCTCAAGGAGCCAGAATCCTTTGAGAAACTGCCTTTCTTGGACCAAATATGAATTTAAATTGGCAGGCTTCTATTTTATTAGAAAGAATAAATAATACCACTGTGGTTCCCACTGAGCTCTGGATGAATGAGCCAGGGTTTTAACAAGCAGTCCAGAGATGAAGCTTCCGAAGGAGGCCTGACCTTCCATGTCCTGACCTCAGGAGCTGTGTGCTCCCTCAAGACACTCACGTGGCATGGCACAGGCTGCAAGATTGCCACCTTTCTGAGGAAGGCCTCCAGGGCCAGCTGGGGCCCACCTAAAAGTTTCCTTGCTGTACCATTTAAAGCTTTATCCCCCAGTAACATCCCAGAATTCCATTGTCGCCTATCCATCCAAACCAACTCCAGGAGACCTGATTGTACTAGGAAGTCAAGTCCACTATCAAAGTACAGAGACTGGCCACCCCAAGGACATGGCAGTGCAATCGTCAGGCCTGGGAAGACTCATTCCAAAGAATAGCCCAGCAGTTCCCAGGGGCACCTGAGTGGGCTCTGAAGGGGTGTTGCTCATAGGCTTCTAATTATTCTAGTCTCTGTTTAAAAAAAATCACTGTACTTTTCTGTCATGCCACACCAGACCCTGTACCTGAGCAGACATTACAGTGTGGTTGTCTTTCTTCTTGTGAGGGCTTCTACTGTAGGTAAGCTGCAGACATGAAGGCCCTGGGGTCCCATTATGTACTTGAGCTGATGTCCTTGGGCAAGAAATATTGTAGGATTTTCATCTTATTTTAATTTTGTTTACATTTTAATTTTTTTGCATCATGGATGAGAATAGCTAATAAATAATCTTTGAGAACACGGTGGTTCATGTTGTTTGTTCTCCAAACAGTATTCAGCCACATGAAGCTTCTGAAGGAGGAGTGCGATCAATATCATTCAGGTCCCCTCTTCACCTGATTAGGTGTTGCAGCCTCACAGCGGGTCTCTAAGACCAAAGAGAGGGCGTGTCTGAGGGCATCAGGGAGGTAGGTGTCTGTTCGGTTCAAAATGCAGAATGATTTCATTCTAGGTACTGATGGGTCTGTCTGCTCCTGGGAGCAACCCCACCCCCACCCCCAGGACTACCCTCACTCCCTACCCCTGCCTCTAGCTTCCCAGCCCCACCTTCCCCATTCCATTGAGCCCTGAGTGGATAAGGGGAGCATGGCCTCCCCAGCCCTCTGCAGTGGCACAGTCAGTGGTTACTTGATTTCCTATTTATAGCTACCAGTTATTGAGCACCTGCTGTGAGCAAAGCACTGTATGAGGGGGATTTATATATGCTGTTGATTATACTCATGAAAACCTCAGGAAGGTAGTTCTGATTCTGAAATTGACTGTAAGAAAATGTAAGAGACGGGGCCAGAGTGACACACAACATGAAAAAGCCTGGAAGCCACTTAAAATATTGAATAACGAAATAGATAATGTATGCTGTGGTCACATAATGGAAGACTTTATTAAAAATCATATTTGAAGGAATATTTAATGCATCAGGAAATGCTTACAGTGTACTATTGAGTAAAAATAGATGAAAAATATAAGATTTATATGACATGAGCCTTTATTTTGGAAATTACATAAATCTATGTAATTTTTAAAATATCTGTATGAGTTTGTATACATAACAGATATGCACACACATAAAACTCAGTATGTGTAAAAGAGACGAGAGGTCAAGCCTGTTCTGCTGTATTTCATTAGTTGAACTCCTAAAAAGCCATGTGTTTCAAATATCACAATTTAAAAAACAACAACAGAAAAAAAACTTTCAGTGCCGGGAGGAAAGTGGATTAAAGGCTAGAAAATTTTGGAGTAACAATAATCAAGGATTTTTCTGCAGTAATTTCAATAATTAAAGTATTTCTAAAGCTTATGAGTACCTCTTGTTATTGCAAAGAAAATTAATAAACTCATTGTTAAAAATGATCAGAAGCCCAACAGCATCTCCCACTTACTTTTGAGATCCCTCTCCTCTGTCCCCAGTGGCTGTACCACCTGTGGTGAATGACAGAATCACACACCACAGGAAACCCAGCAAAGCCACATTTGACAAATCTTGGAGTGCTGGTTCCTGCACAGGGTCCTGTTGTAACCAGTGTAATGCAAATGTAATTAATTGCACTGTACTTAATTTGTTTCATGAACACTTTCACTATTGAGTGGTTTTCATGAAAAGAACAAAAGTCTGAAAAGAGAATATTTCTGGGTACTAATATTAAGTTACTTTTAATCTTCACCTATATTTTGTGTTTTTATAATGAATATTAATCTAATGCCACACACTTTTATCTACACTCCTCTGCAATTAAGGCAAGTAGTAGTGCTGACCTTTTTTCAGCTTGTGATTGGCTGTGGCTGACATAAGAAAACATAATCTAGGTCAAGAAGGCTCTGAGTCCTCAACTTTCCCAATGGGTGCCCTGTTTCTCTAAATAAAAGTAATCTAATAATAGCAGCTCCAGAGCCTGCTTTCATCTTGCAGATACTGTCATCTTTTGTGTGTACACAAGGTCCACTCCACAAGTGATAATGGCCTTTGGAAAGCTTGTGGGCTGGTTGTTGAGGTTTATTTTTGTGTGTCAAGCCAGGCAGATGACAGCCTCCCCATCGACAGCATTTCCTCAAGCCACAGAATAACATGTTGGTGCAGTGGGCTCCGGACCTAGTGCACACCAGGTGCTGGAGCAGCTGGGGCAGCTGGGGCTTGGTCCCTGCTTTGAATAAAAGCCAAACCTTTGCTAATTTTAAACTCTTACTGGCTGATCTTAGTTTGGGAGGCCCAGAAATTGGGCTAAGTCTGGATTTGGCAGGTCAGACATCTCCAAGCAGGCAGTGTGGTGTAGTGGAGAGAGCCACACTCCTGAGACAGGCACCCATCTCTGAATCCACCCTCTGTTCTCACTAGCTGAGCCATCTTGGACAAGCAAGTTCACGTCGTACCCATTTCTAGACTTAGGTAATAAGCAGGGCGCTGGGGCTCTTCATGGGCTCAAAGGAAGGTTGTAGGAGGAAAAGAGATATATAAGAACTTGGTAAGTGACAAAATAATGCAGAGAAGTAAGAAGAATTCTGATAATTATTACTTAAAATATTCTTTTAAAATAAGAAATGACAGACATCTGGGACTCATACAATGTGCTGGTAGCATCTCCCTAAGCCCAGTGCCTGGCCAGGTACTTGCTTGGAGGCTGTCCACTGTTCTCTTTAGCCACCTCACTCTGCAGAGGTCTGGGGATGCAGAGGTCAAAGGCGACCACAGCTCACCGGTAGCCTATTGAGTGTGTCTTAAGCGGTCAGGGGCTAAGCTGCCTCAGCTCATGGGTAATTTTTCAGGGGGTCCTTGGATAAACGCTTCTCGGCTCTAGGCCTAGGTTTTTCTTTGTAAAACGAAGGTGGTGGGAGTAACTGATTGACCAGGTCTCTGAGCAGCACCTCTACCCCCAGCTCTGTTTGGAGCAGCACAACGGGGTTTATCCATGCTGTAGTAGGGAGTCCAGATCTCAGCAAACCCTGCAGACCTCAGCCCAACATTCACCAACTTGGAGTTTTTGCCCATGCACACTAAAACTCACATGAAATTTATTGTCAATGCCCACAGCGTGCCCCCAAACCCCACAACATTCTGGACAAGCAAAGTGAGGGGTGCAGACTAGCTCTAGAGGGCTATATGGACCCCGCAGATAATGAGCTTCCCTCCAAGGGCCCCAGCCCCTCCACTTATGGTCAGTTGGTAGCTGTGCCAGCTGCAGTCTTGTCTTAGCTTTTGGCCATGTGCCCAACTCTCCGGGCCTCCCAGGCCGAGCTTCTTGGTATACAGACTCACAACCCTTAGGACACACCTGGAGAATGGCTGAGTCCCAAGGCCTTCCCAGAGAGATCAGGGGAGCTGCCCTACAGGACACGCCAAGTAGCACCCAACCAACCATTCTCTGAGTAGCTTGTGCAGGGCAGAAAAACTTTCTAGAGCGAAGTGCAGGCTGCTGGCCATGGGGGTGAGCTCAGCGCCCACAGAATGTCTACTTGTATCCCCATTCTGAGGGGAAGAGGACCCCCCTATGCAGACACTCAGCAGCCAGCTGAAAACCACACAGTGTCAGAGCCAGAGGGGCCTCTGCATGCCTTTGAGGCCAAGCAAGGGTGTTCTAGGGGCTTCAAGGTACTTTCCTAGAGGTACTTGCTGGGAGCGCAGCAAGCCCTGGAGCCAGGTGGGTTCTCAAGTGTGTGCTCCTTTGGCGCACTGAGCTCCTTCCTGAAAGGCAGACATGGCTCCAGCCCCACCCTGAGCCCCACAGGCCTTTGCTGCTGACACTGGGCACTGGCCTGTGTAGGATCACGTGGGCATGGGGCCTGGGAGCCTTTCTGGCCCTCAACAGAAACAAATTAATGGCACACCACTGTCTCCTGTGAGCACCTCCATTGTTATTATTTATTCCCTTTTCTTACTGCATCCCACTCCCAGCCCCCAGCAGACCATCATTCCAATGTGTGACTGTGTACCCTTCTGTGTTCTCAGCGTGGCACTCTTGTTTGGAGTCCTCGTGTTTTGATCTAGGTAATGCCTGAGGCTCCCTCCTTCCCCACTCAAGTACCGCCTGTCAGACCCCCACAGTTCTGCTTCCCCATTCCAACGCCCTCCTCTTCTTCCCCTACCTTGCACAGGTAGATGGACGCCCAAACCTCTGGCCCACGCCCTCACCCCAGCCCCATCATCCTTGTCCTGGCTCTTCATGACCCTGGTGAGAAGTTCTTCATGTTGTAGGAGCAAAACTGCCAGATCACAAGGTAGGTGGATACAGGTGCTTCTATTTTTGAGCTAGGTTTGACCCAGGTGCCAGCTGCTGAGTGGCAGCCCCCTCTCCACCCTCCCCAGCATGAACCACTGCTCTCTCTTTGTGCCTGTGCTCTTGTTCGCCTGTGGGCCATGATCATTGTCCTCCAAAGCATGTGACCCCAGCTAAAACTGCCTCTGTGTGATTGCTATTATGCTCTGTGGGAAGAGGCTGGACGGGAAGGCAAGACTCTCTTCCAGTCCTCAGTCTTCACTGGATGCCCTGGGCCAATGGAACACCCCCTGGGAGAACCCACTTGGCTCCAAGGCTCGCTGTGCTCCCAGGGCTGCTGTGAGTGGAAGGAGGGGTAACCCATATGAAAGCACCTTGGAGCCCCTAGAACACCCTCGCTCCCTCACACCCTGGCTGGTCCCCAGTGCCACAGGCCTCTGATTCCAGAACCTTTGTGAAAGCCCTGTGGTCAGCCAGGGAGTGCCCCAGTCATTGGGCCCCGCCCTGGTGTTCATGCATCAGGGTACCCTGCTCTCACTCAGGGCACCCCTCACCCACATTCAGGCAAAGCCAGGAGGCTCGTCTCCCATCCAGCCCAGCCCAGTCCAGCCCAGATTGTTCCCAGAGCCCAGAATAGCTTTGCACAGGTGTAGAGCTGAGGCCGAGGCTTCCCACTGGACGTATATAGAGGGCCTGGGCTGGCAAGGTGAGCTGCCTGGGCAGCAGGTAGCCCTCTTTGTGCAGGAAGTTCTCTTTGGTGGCTTTCCCCTTCCACCTCTCCTCCCAGCCCTGTCTCCCTCCCCAGGGGCCTCTTGCCACCCCACAAGCTTTGAAATGTTCCAGCTAGGGCTCCCACTGTCTTGCTGGCACCCACCCCACTCCCACCTTCCCCTGCTGGGTTTCTGCTGTTGCCAGTGGGTGGACTCTGAGATGGGGATGCGTGTGCAGGAGTGTCCCAGGAAGTGCTGTGGGAGGGGAGGGAAGCAGGGTCAGGCAGAGAGCTGTGCAGGAGTCCAGCACAGGCCTCAGCCCATCCCACTCAGGGATCTGGGTTAGATTTGCAATGAGGAATGAGGACCTTACCTGAGCTCTGTGGAAATATGAGCTCTGTTTCATCTAGACTGTGGGTACGACTCGGGCTATGAGGATCCTCAAGGCCTTTAACACTTGCCTGTCCAGTCACTGGGCATCCGTTGGCCTCAGGATTTGGGCTTCAGCCAGGATAATCCTTAGGACTTCACTCTGAGCCATCAGCAGCCAACAGTTCAGGGCATCAAGGTCCCATCCTGATGGGGGTCTGGGCAGCACACCACAGTGTCCACTACAGGAGCCCTGCCCCTGCAGACCCGGCTGCCCACAGCCCCCTCTGTATTGTCCTCTTTGGCTTCCCTCTGAACCACTCTCCACTCAAAGGCCTTTAGCCCGGGGCATTTCCTGCTTCTGCTCTGACCTCTTTGGGGCTTCTTAGCAACCCCGCCCCAGAGCGGGAGAGCCCTTACCTGAGCTCCTTGTGTAGGCCTGCCATGTTGACCCTGCCCAGACTGCTACAGCCCAGCATGCCCCATGGTGTCAGGCTGACCCATTGGTAGCCCCAGGGAAGGTCATCTGCTGTTTGCGGGGAACAAGATCCTTCCCTTCTGTCCCTTCACTCAAAAATTGGATTCCTTCCAGAGCCCACAGGTCCACAGTGATTCTGTGATGGTTCTGGACACAAAGACAGGCTATAGGGATGCTGCTCAGCAAGAAGGACAGGGCCTCAGCCCCCTTGGTGGCAGGTGACCTGTGTTCTCCCTGGGCTAAGAGCCCTGCTGTTTCCGGGGATGATGCCAGTGTTGTGAACCTCCTCTTCTCACTGGGGATGGGGGCTGGATTTCATGGAAAGAGCACAGATTTAAAGGGAGAGAATTCAAGTTGGCATCCCAGTTGTGACAGCCCCGAGCATTGGTTGGATTCTGGAGTTATAGTGGTGACGAGTGTGGACCATCTCCATCCTGATGACATGTCCTACATGGCGAGGAGGTCTCACTGCCTGGGCAAGGGCTCTGAGCGGGAGCCAAGTGTCCACTGAAAGGTGTACCCCCGATTCACACTAGGGTGAAGGATGTCTCCTTGAGGACATGATGAGAACCCCCCAAATGTGCCCCTGTGAGAGACAGCATGGTTGTGTGTCCTTGACTTGACCTCTGAGTCTCCCACACCTAGATTCCCAACTCCACACAGGGAGGTACTGTGTTCTGGGAATGAGGAAGTTACCTGAACTCTGTAGATAAATGTGAGCTGTGTTCTGTCCAGGCTCCGGTGGGACTGCAGCCACTAGGATTCTGAAACCTGCCTTGCCAATAACTTGTTGTGAGCAAGTTACTCTCACCTCTGGCCCTTGCTGGCCTCTTCTACAACAGAAAGGAGTTAGTCAGAGCCTGCAGTTCAACACGGGGGGGGGGAAACAAACCTCTAAACACAGTCAGCATCCTCATGTTCCAGGGAATCAGCCCACACAGGCATGGTTTGGGTGAGACAAGATGGGGCCTGGGTGGTGGCCCTGAGTCTTCTCAGGCTGCGGCATCTGGACCAGGAGTTGTAGGTTGTTGGTCCTGCCGGAGGGTTGAAGTCTTGGGATGGGATGTCTTGGTACTAATAGAAAGAACGTG
Organism: Ictidomys tridecemlineatus; assembly: GCF_052094955.1. NCBI lineage: Eukaryota > Metazoa > Chordata > Mammalia > Rodentia > Sciuridae > Ictidomys > Ictidomys tridecemlineatus. Next base: position 139,478,141 of record NC_135479.1, on the reverse strand, counting down.
GGAATTGTGTGAAGGGCAGAGAACACCCCCCACCCCCGACTCAGGTCTGTGTGAGCACCTTCACCTCCACCTGTGCAGAGAGCAAGCTCATTCAGACCTAGGCAGTGGCCCTTGAGGATTAAGGAACAACAGCCCAGTCCTTGCACTTCCCAGAGTGCCTTCCCCCAATGTGCCCAGAGCCTCTGCAGCCCGCCCTTCCTGTCTCCACCTCCTTTCCACCGCCTGCTCTTCTGTGGGGCCCCAGCTTGAAGCCTTCAGCTGGTGTTGGGAGTCCCTTTCTGTCCCCTGTGCCACCTTGTGTGTCCCCTTAAGTGTGGTGGAGAATCTCTTCTGTCAAGGATTTCTTGTAAGATAAAACTGTGGGATGATGGACACCTCCTGAGGGAGTGAGAGGCCTGGAACATGGGACTCTGGGACTGGTGGCCAGTACCACCCTATGATCTCTGGCCTGCCGGAGGCCATGAGGCTTGGGAAAAGTGTCGGGGCCTGTTTTAAGAAGAGTCGTGAGTGAGGGTTTGAGCACATGAGAGGCTATAGGAAGAGTGTTGAGGAGAGAACAGGGTGGTGACATTGGTAGCAAGGAGGTGTTCCGTGGGGCCTCCTGGCAAGGAGCACGAGTGGCCCTGACTTACATTCCATCCTGACTGCTGCACTCATGCTGCCGGGAGCCTCCCCAGGCTCCAGGGCCCGGGTTTGTGTGGGCGACACCTAACATGGCCCAGAAGCCCGCGAAATCCGCCGCCCTCAGCCCCACCCCTGCTGCTCAGGGTACTTTTCTGTTGTTGTTCTTTTTAGATACACATGACAGTAGAGGGTATTTTGAGGTATTATACACACACAGAGTACACCTTCCCATTCTTGTGGTTGTACGTGACGTGGGGTTTCACTGGTGGTGTGTTCATACATGAACATGGGAAAGCTATGTCCTACTCATTCCACTGTCCTTCCTATTCCCATTTCCCATCCCTTCCCTTCATTCCCCTTTGTCTAATCCAATGAACTTCTATTCTTCCCACCCCCTTATTATGTGTTAGCATCTGCATATCAGAGAGAACATTTAGCCTTTGGTTTACTTCATTTAGCATGATAATATCCAGTTCCATCAATTTACTGGCAAATGCCATAATTTTATTCTTCTTTATGTTTATAGCTAAATGATGATATTCCATTATATGTATGTATGTATGTGTGTGTGTGTGTGTATATATATATATATATCACATTTTCTTTATCCATTCATCTGTTGAAGGACATCTAGGTTGATTCTATAGCTTAGCTATTATAAATTGAGCTGCTATAAACATTGATGTGGTTGTATCCCTGTAGTATTCTGATTTTAAGTCCTTTGAGTATATACTGGGGAGTGGGCTACCTGGGTCAAGTGGTGGTTCCATTCTAAGTTTTCTAAGGCATCTCCATACTACTTTCCAGAATGGTTGCACCAATTTGCAGTCCTACCAGCAGTGTATGAATGAACCATTTTCCCCACATCCCCCAGGCACTCTTGAAGGCAGGAATGGTGGCATCTCTGTGCTTCCAGCACCAGGCCACACTGCTTGGCACATCATGGGCACTTGTTAACTTTTTGTTTGACTAGTTGAATAAGAGGAGACCATGCCTTGGTATCAGGAGAGAAGGGGTCACAGTAGACTTAGTAGGAGCTGGAGGGAAGAGTGGGGTCAGGCCCAGAATCACCCTCCTCGTAAGATGCCCCAGGAAGGGGCAAGGGAGGGAGGAGTGAGGACCCTGGGCAATTGAGAGAATGTAGCATTTGGGCAAATTTGGGGTGTATGGATGGAGGCCCAGAAACAGACACTGAAGGTAGGAAGGGCGCCCTGTCCCTACTAAGGGATATCTCTGCAGTCACATTTGTCTTCTCATCTAGCTTAATAAATTCCTGGAACTTGATTGTCCCTTAGGTGATTGTTTTGCCCATAAAATTCCCAGTATCTGACTGGAAGGTGCCCTAAAATGTACTGTTATCCCAGATGAGTGGGGCCCAGGTGGGGGATCCTTGGAGTGCAGTTGGCCCTGGAGAAGTGCCCAGGGGCAATTGGAGGTGTGCCACAGAGGCCTCAGGGCCTCCTGAAAGAGGAGCAGAGACGAAGGAGGAGCTCGAGATGCTGCGTCTCTCAGCCCACCTCCCACCCATCCTCTGCATAGCCCATTGGGAAACCTTTACTTCCTGCCCCTGTGACTGTTCAGGCCCCAGCTTCCTGCTCCTCTGTAAATAACTGTGGGAGCAGACGCTGCGAAAGGCTTTCCATCCTCCATCACCCTCTCTTTCCCTAGTCATCTCAGTTCCTATAAAACACACCACAGAAGGCACTCCTGGTACCTCAAAGGCAAACAGGGACACAGAGGCGGGAGGGCTGGTCTGCCTCTGGACTGGTCAGTTCCCAGATGAAACCACACACTTGTGGCTGGGCCACAACCCTGAAAAGGAAGCGTTTAATAAAAGGAGCTTTTGAAAGCGCAATACAATATTCTTTAAAAATTACAGTTGATTCTTACAAAGGAAGAAGATCAATGACCTTAGCAAAATGAACAAGAAACTGTCCTGACCTACCCAGGACATTGACCAGAGTCAGAATGTGCTGTGATTTCTCCTTAAAAAGGCATCCAGAAACACCACAGTCCTCTTGAGGGACAGGCCCCTGCTTCTTGCTGTACACATGGCAGTGCGCCCTTTACTCTGGGGTAAGGTTAGCAACCCCAGCTCCCCTCCTCCTGTCCAGGCCTCTTGGGGTCAGTGGGGGTGACGGCGGTGAGGGAGCAGTGGAAAAAGAGTGGTTCTCCTGACCTCTGTTTGTTCACAGGACTTTACTGCTCAAAACAAGCACTATGGAAGGGTCTCACCTGCATGACTTTGTCTTACCTTACAGCAGCGCCCCCCAACAAAATAGAAGGGAAAAGAACTATTGCCACAGTACATAAAGGGGAAACTGAGGCTTAGAGAGGCAGAGATATTTACGTGGCAAATAACTTACACTAGGGCAAAGGACTTCTAGCCCCAAAGTATTGTATCACTCAAGAAGTGTTTATTGAGTTCCTACTAAGTACCAAACATGGTTCTAGGTACAAGAGATACAGCAATGATCCAGAAGACTTGGTCACAGTTGGGAGTACCTTCACCAAATCACCCACCAGAACAGGTTTACAATTCAGGATTTCTGCCCAGCCACTGAACTGCCTCCTGAAACAACTAGTGTGGACTCTTGTCTCCTGTAAAGATCTGCATTTGCCACAGGGGCCATTTTTTGGAGCTGCCTTGATTCAGTGTGCCACAACTGTAATGCTTTTTCCCCACATGGATGCTATTTCCTTTGACCTGGATATCAATCTGTTTTTAGCTAACAGAGGAAAAGAGTGAGGGGCTCAGAGGAGCTAAGAGAAGAAAGTAGTTCAAGAAGGAGGCAGTACTTAATCGAATCCTGTGGTCCTGGAAAATAAAGTAAGGATTGAAATGATTCTTGGGACATGTTTGCAATACAACTGAAGATGTCATTTTAAACTGTATGCTTTAGACACAGATTAGGCGGCTGTCTCCCCCAGTGTGGATGTACAGGGAGCGACTCTCTAATCACTTGATCACCTCTTCACACCTGCTCAAGTGAAGAACAGCTTCCTGGCTTGTGCCCACATGGACTGTGTACTGGAAATGGCTCATGGTGGCTTGGGAGAGCTGGCTGCTCATTCTCTGGGAATTTTTCAATCTTGTTAAAAACAAGCGCTATTACAAATTGCATTGTATAAATTTTTGAGTAAATAAATTCTCTTAAAAACAAAGGTAATCAATATCCAAGACTCACCGTAGTTACTTTAGTGCATTTTGTTCTCTGTCCTCTTGAAGTTATCTGTTGTGGGAACACTACATGTTCAAGTCCAAGTACACTACCATGCACCTTCTCCCATCTCCATGATGGTGACACCACATTGGTAAATTATATTATACCACAGAAATTGGAAAGTGCCACAAGCCAGGACTTTTGATTCCAGACAGCAGGTGGTTATGTATGTATCAGCAGACCACTGCTTGTACAATTCCTTGCATATTTTTCTTGCATGTACAGATGAGTGAATGGGCAGATGGTTAGTGGATGGATGGATGATTATTTGTATGGTTTTGGGCTTCTTTTTTTAGTCACTGAAGCCTGAAGACTATGTTTCCAGGGCTTGAAATAGCAAACCATGCAAAGGCCTCATCTAGCCTGCCATGGGCCTGTTCTTAGCTAAGAAACATTTTCTATTCATTATCTTTTCCACAAGCACAGAAAGTGAAGAGCTTGCTTTGAGAAGTGGGACTACATCTACTTAACTTGCTAGGATAAATGAAGCATTTCCTAGGCAGGACAGGGATACTCTTCTCTTCTTCATGCCTGTGGGTGGCCTTGGTGCCAAGCTGTCCCATTCATTTCTTTGCCCACACGAAGCCCTGGCACTGCAGGCTGATAGGACCATACCTCCGTGCATACACATGTCCTCATTTCTAGAGCTTCATAGGCAGCGAGGCTGAAGGAGGAGTCATGCACACAACTCAGGGCTTTCAGAGTGGCCGCCATGTAATGGGTGGAGTGGGACCTGTATCCACGGGAGAAACAAGTTGGTCCAACATTTAGTCGCCAGTATCTGCCCCCTCCTATTTCAAAAGCCATCAGGAAACACCCAACACCATTTTCCAGTCCCCTTGAGATGGTAGAGGAATGGGTTCTAACCCCAGCTCCACTCCTAATACCCCACAGAGCCCTAAGTATGATCACTCGCCATACTGGACCTCATTTTTCCTTCTGTAAAGCAATGAGATGAACTTAGATCAGTATCAACAGAAGCTATTTTGGGAGAAAAATTATCTGGTCAAAAAAAAAAATTCTTGGGAACTGTTTAGGAAATCCTGTGCTCACCCTGCAACCCTTCCTTGGAGAATCCCCATGTCCCCCAGGGCATCCAAGACCTGATGAGTCCTTCAGGAAATGACCACATCTGTTTTCAACATCCTAAAACTTACTTCATCACAGAACCTTTAGAGAAAACTGCTGTTCTGGAGTATGAAAACCTCATTGTAGATTCAGGTCAAACATCTTTGGCAAGAATTTTTACAGATGGTGGTGTCTCCTCTGTATCAACCTCAAGGGGCAGGTGACATGAGGTTGTCCCAGCATTAGTGGTTCTGGGTTTAACACCTTGGCTAGGACAGACCAGCTGAATCTAACAGAAAGGGTCCCTTTCCCTTTCATTGGTATACTTTGAGACCATGTGAATATCCTGAACCCAAATATCTCTCTCCTACTGGTCTCAGCAGCTGGTAACATGCCTGATCACTCCTGGGGGTTGACAAGTGGTGATGGGTGAATTCTGTGTTCCTCCTGGCTATCAGCCTGCTTCTGGAGAGAGGCATTGCCCTCTCACCTTTACCTTTTAGCCCAGTAGTCTTAAACCCCAACTGATTTTTACTTCTTTTTCATACTAGGAATTCAACCCATGGGTGCTCTATCCCTGTGCTACATCCCCAGCCCTTTTAATGTTTTATTTTGAGATAGAGTCCTGCTAAATTTTGAGGCTGGCCTTGAACTTCTGATCCTCCTGCCTCAGCCTCCTGAGTAGCTGCGATCACAGGTATGTGGCACATGTCCAGTTCAGGCTGCACATTTTAATTACCTAAGAGCTCTTTTTGCCTGCCCCTCAAAGTCTGATTTTTGGGTGGGGTTCAAGCATGGACCTTTCAAAGCTCCTGGTGATTCTGTAAAGCCAGGTGTTCGGCATTGTTGCTCTGGGTTCTGGGAGCTGAAGAAGGATTTGAGGCACAGGAATGGATGTCCCAGGGAGTTTCCTAAGGTCCCTCTGTCTGTGGGGCTAGGACCAGGAGGCAGCAAGTGAGAACGCTGTTGTGAGCAACCTGCTGAAACACCAGGAAGAGGAAGGATGTTCTGAGGAATAACACTCATGGGTAAAAGGCATTTTGATGCTGCAGTCCCAGGAGCTGTCTCTGAGGAAGTTTATGGGCTGAAGTTAAGAGAAAAAAAAAATGACGAGCAATGCTGTTTGTGCATGGGGCAGGGCTCTGTGCCTAAAGAGTCTTCACATCCCTCAAAACTCACATTTGGGAATGTTGGGGAGGGCAGAGGAGGACTGATAGGTTGGACAGGAGAAGAGGCCAGGGCCAGACAGGGGCCCCCGGTGCATCTGTCCTGAGGTGCCCTACCACTGGGCCACCAGTGTCTGCCTCTCATCTGCAAAGTAACTGAACTTCCAAGAGGGGAAAATGCTCATTTTGAATTATGATTCTCATTAGATTCAGGATTACTCTTGTGGTTGGCTTTATTCTGCTGTTTGTTTAAATAACCTAAATACATAACTGTCAAGAATAGTGGGCAGGTAAGAGCACTGAAAGAGGGTGTTGGCCTAGAGGGAGCCCGTTACCTTCAGGGTGGACTCTGGGGTACCTGTCCACCCCAGCTGGAGTGACTCAGAAAAGCCCATCCAGAGGTGATAGCTCTGGCTTGGCACCTCTTCTTCATGCAATGGGAGTAGAAGGACCTTTACTGGGGGTGTCTAAGGCTTTCCCAAACAGCAGGACTCGTAAGGCAGCTAGAGGCTGACATAGGCACCAGGCCCTGGGCCTCTGCCCTCAGCTCAGCAAAGCCTCAGGAGGCCTGGCCGAGAGCCAGCTGGCTAGACCTCCCCACTCCTTCAGACCCCCAGTCCTTTATCCTGGATTTACAGACCACTGCAAATCTGGGATAAAAGAACATTCCTGGGGCAGGGGATATAGCTCAGTTGGTCGAGTACTTGCCTTGCATGCACAAGGCCCTGGGTTCAATCCCTAGTACCACCAAAAAAAAAAAAAAAAAAACACAAAAAAACAAAAAACAAACAAACAGAAAAAAAGAACATTCCTCGTTCCTCATTGTGAAAGGTAAGATTTCATTTTAACTTTCCTCCATTTGTTCTACATTTCCATCAAAACATAATATTGCCACCCAACCCTGAGGGAATGCAGTGAGGTTTAGTTAACAATAATATTGGCAAAAGAGTCTGCTCAGGAAACTGGATCCCTGCTTAGCTTTCCTGAGGTTCCACATGTTGCCCCATCCTGAGGGACCAAGTGGGAGAATATTTTTGAAACCAACTTTTTGTTAATCTTTGGAACATTGATTTTAGTATACATTTGTGAGAAACAGAAATTTATTAAGAGCCCAGGGAGTTGGTTGCCACTACATGTGCCCTGTGAGAGGAGAGTCTTTCAGGTCAACCTGCAGGACACCGAATTAGGAACTCAGATCTCCATGAAGGCAGAAAGATCTCTGGTAAAGCAAATTTGTGACATTATAAAAACTAGTGCCACTTTTTCTTTTCTACAAGATGGAAGAGAATAGTGTAACAGAAAACCCCAACAGTGTTGTATGGTATTGAACACATAGTGCATCTGCATGTCACATTGTGACATCACCAGCTGAGGGGTGGGGATGGAGAGGCACAGCAGCAGCATTCTCTACACTATTGAAGTTGCCCTGCTGCAGATTTGCATCAGGGTGGTGTTCCTTTCTCCTATTAAATGGAACTCCCAGTGGGAATCACAAGAAATAACTATAGGACATAGCCACAGTGAGAGGTACAAAAATTTAAATGTTTCATCACATGTACCAACTGAACAGAAGAGAAGATAGCCATAGAACAACATAAGTCACACTGAATCAAACCTTGCCCTGCTCTGCTTATAAGAACCCAAGCCAGGCTGAACTCAAGCTAGCCCCTAAGGACCTCATCTTAGGTAATCACACCATAATGATGACAATTCTGGGGGTTGGGGGAGAAACTTGTCCTTAGGTGTGGAGTTTTGAACCTACACCTGTCTTCTGGGGATAGAATTTAATCCATAACACTCCTTGGTCCTATTTACCTGAGAAATTTTATCATTAGGTGTTGAATTTGGTCCTATAATTATTCTGCACCAATCCATACTACAATCATACATCTGACCTATCACCTTTTCCTAGTCCCCTAGCTTTTCTCTCTATGAAATTACATTTATTTTACTATCATTCCAAAGAATTTTTTCCAAATGAAAAGTTTTGATTTTTACTATGTTTTTCCTTTGGGTACTTCAAAAATATTATTTTTACCGCCTTTGGTTTTGCATAAGTTTGGATAAGAATTCCACAGTCACTTCAGTGGTTCCATATCTGTTAATAAGCTATTGTTTTCTTCTGGTTTTCCTTCATCCGTGGTTGGTTAGAGCTCTCCATGTGCCTGGGCATGGAATCATAGAGTTTTTCCTGCTGAGGTTTGCTAAGCTGTTTTAATCTGTAGATTCATGTCTTTCATCACATTTGGAAAATTGAGACATACTTATTTTCTGTGCCATACTCCAAGCTCTCATTTGGTATCTCTGATGACACTAATGCTAGGCCGTCTCATAGGTCACTGAAGCTTTATTTATTAAGAATAACAGCAGCAGCAACAGCAGGAGGAGGAGAAACAACAACACAAAACTTTCTTTTGTTTTTTGCTTTGAGCAAATGCTGCTGATCAGTCTACAGGTTCACTTACTTAGGTCATCCTGGATGACCTAAGCACAATGACTCCCAGGGCCACAGTCTTGCTCTCATTGAGCACACTGAGGCCTACTTCTATTCAGGGTCTGTGAAGATGGTTGCCACATGGTTGCTTCTGGGTTTCTGGACAGCTAACCATGAACTAACTCCTCTGACTTGTGGACATGGCATTGACCCAAACACCCATTCTCTCTTGGCTGCACTTGTCAGCAGCAGGAAAGAAGAAGCTGAGGAAGTGGTGAACAAAGGAAGCCTCAGGGAGAACAGGCATTTGGGGACAATGGTGGGCAAGTGAGTGTTGGCTGTAGGAATGGAGCCCATGGTTTTGGACTACTTGTTGGCATGAAGGGGCTCAGCCTTCACATAACTGTATAATGCAGTAAGTAAAACAGCCATTCTTTTTCCCACCTCTGTTACCATGTGCACCATAAGAAGGAACTCCTTATGGTGCACATGGTAACCATATGGCACCATATGGAACTCCAGTTTCTCCTTGTAGGGGCAACAGAGAGAAAACCTATCAGACAAGTCCCAGCCCTGCCAAGCATCAGGTCTACAAGAAGAGAGACCAGGAAACCCTTCCTTTCCACCTCCCAGACAAAGGCACACAAGGTGCACCAAAGGCATTCCTCCTCTACCCTGCCTCCCTCCCCTCCTCAGACTTCCTGCATATCCACTGCGGCTGTCCTTCTGAGAGCCTGGCCCTGAGCTTCCTCCTTAAGCACACTGCCCCATTCCCCTCATCATGCCTCTCCTGCCTCCCAGAACCTTCAGGCAGCAATTAGACAATCCAGTCCCAAGGGCAAGGCTGGATCCAAACTCTTCCCTTTCCAGGCTGCACACAGTGTGCCCTGCCTCAAGCTGGGAAGGGTATTAACCTTAGGGGCATTTTCCATGCTCTTCTTTTTGCTTAGAAAACTATTCAAAGACTTCACTTTTTAGAAACTTCTAAGCTGCTCATAATGTTACAAGTCTAGAGGCCCTCCTAGGAAATGGCAAACGATTAATAGGACAAATGGCACAAACTTTTCTTGTTTGTTTGTAAGGTATCCATCTCTGCCCACTAAGGGGAAGGGTAGGAAGAAACTGCTAGAGCAGCTCTGCCAGTCCCAGCCCTGTGGAGATGCCAGGGCTTAAAGGTGCACGAAGCCTCCCATCCTGACTGACCTGAGGGTTTCTCTTTGTTGGTGTGCACTTCACTTGACAAAATTCAGAGTCCCTAGAACCCAAAGAGAAGAGCAATTCCATGTGGGTGCACTTGGCTTTGATGTAAGTAGCAACCCTGAGATGGTTTCACATCTCCAGTCCCCAAATCCCGGGTGCTCAAACTCAGGGACCTCTAGCAGTGACCAAGAGGAGACTTGGGCTACAGAGGCTGCATGGCATGTGACAAAGCACCCAGTCACTGCTGCTGGCAGGCCCACCCCTGCCCACTGACCCACCTCTCCCTTGTGTGCAAATGGGAACATGGAGATGATGCTACAGAACACTTTGGAGTCTCCAGTGCCTTGACACATGTGTCTTCTCCAACGGCTGCCACCCACCCTGATGCCCGCAGACAGGATTCTTCACAGCCAAAGCGATCAGCTCAAACAGACTTAAGGCAAGAGAGTCCCCATTTACACTGGCCCAAGGTGTTTGAGTCCCACTGTGCCTTGGCTCAAGGGGCAGGGGTCTCTGTTTACACTGAACAGTCCAGGCCTTGGGCAGCTTGATGGCTGCTGGACTCCTCCCTTGCCCTGAGGCCTCCCTCTTTTTCTCTTCCTCCTCCTACTTTAAACATGTTTTTTAAATAAATCATTGGAACATCAATCTTATCATTCAATTCATGAGAAACAAATTTATTAAGAACCATCTCTGCTATGGCAGAGAAGAGCAGGGCAGGGGGAAGTGTCTGAGGGAAGAGTCTCTGATGTCTCTGGCAGGTGGGGGAGAGGAGAGTCCTGGTGGATCCAGATGTGCTCCTGGCTGGAATCTGCACAGAGAAGCCTGAGCCAGTTGGCGACCTAACTTCTGAAGCTGTTGGAGTCCACTTCCTGACGGTGCTGGCGCCATGAGTCCTGATGCTCCAGCTGGGGGTCTTCTGGCTGTCCATGGGCCTGTCTCACATGGGCATGTTCCCTGGAACCACTCTGTTGTGGAACCTATGGGGTCTGTGTCCTGCGCCCCTCGGAGCCGCTCTGTTGCGGAAGGCGGGCCCACGGAAGCACGGCAGGCAGCAGCACAGTTGTTGCAGGAAGGTGGCCATCGGTCTGGTGATCCCCCCCCCCCGCCTTCAGCCCCTGCTTCTCTCATCAGGATGCTCTGTGGAGCCACCCTTGGAGGCCAGAGGGTCCCCCTGGGAGGCTGGCTTGGAAGGGGGTGTCTTCATGTGGAGAAGGTGGAGAGGACAGACAGACATGCTGGCATATGCAGTGCCCTTCTGCCCGGAGGGTGTGGCTTTGTCAGGCTGCTGCTGCTCACAGGCAAGGGTGGATGCTGGAAGGATCCGCCCCAGGGACCTGACGATGCCCAGCCATCCCATTATGCACAGCCTTGGCCCAGAGCACACTGGCCAGCCCCTGGATTATCTGGTGCTGGAGGAGGAGGTAGGTGGCCATGGCCCCATCTAATTGACAATTTGCCAGGGACAACCGGGCTTTGTATGGGTTGTAACCCATGTTGAGCATTAAGGTCATGATGCTGGGGGGTTGGGCCGCTTGGGGAGTGGCTGGCTGGGAGGGCTGGGAAGGTTGGATGAGGAGTCCTCGCCCTGGATCAGCCACGGGGTGCCCCATTACCTGCTCTAGGGTGGGCTTTCTCCATGGGGTCCACCACCAGGATTTGCTGGATGAGGCTGCGCACTCCTTATTGGTGAGCACCCTGAATAGTCTTTTTTTCTGTCAACATAAAATAAAGAGTGACGTCCAGGCTCCAGACATCTGCTGGGGGACCCTCGAATTCCTTCCCCTGGATGGCAGAGTGCCCCTGAACCCATCCAGCTTCTGCCCAGGCGTGAAGCTGGTGCTCAGGCAAAAGTCGATGAGCTTGGAGTGGCGCACCCTGGAATCCACCATGAAGTTCTCAGGTTTCAAATCAAGGTGCACCATGCCCTTCTGGTGGCAATATTGCAGGATGTGCACCATCTCTCTGAACAGCCTGTGGACCTTCACCTCCCTTATGCCACAAGTCAGGGGGATGTGACTCAGGAGCTCTCCTCTATGTGCAGGCTCCATGACGAGGTACATGTTGTCCATGGTCTCCATGACCTGGAAGAGATGGATCATGCTTGAGTGTTCCAGGACCTTCAACGAATCCCTTTCGCATAGCAGGGACTTGTATTCCTCCTTCTTCCACAGAACGTTCACCGCCACCTCGACCCGAGTCAGGAGATGGAAGGGCCCATCTTCCCTGATGGGCTGCCTCATCTTGGGCTCAGAACAATGGAGCTGGCCATGTGTGCTCTCAGACCTCTGACCCGTGATCCCCAGGTACACTTTTCCTCCTCTATGTTGTTCTTGTTGGGTGTCTTGGCCATAGCAATGGAGAAGCTCATTAAAACACTGCCATATGCCACTGCTCCCAGCTTGACAAAAGTACTTTGTGTGTGTGTGTGTGTGTGTGTGTGTGTGTGTGTGTGTGTGTGTGTTGGGGATGTGCTTGGAAGTGAACCAGGTCCTTGCACATGCTGGAGAAGCACTCTTAAGGTACACATCCCATCCTATGGGTGGAGCCCATGACCTAACCGCCTCCTCCAGGCCCACCTCTCAATGCTGTCATGTTGAGGCTGAAGGGTCAACAGGAATTTTGGACAGACACACACATTCCAACCACAGCAGCAGACAGACAAGAGCTCAGGGAGTTGGTCCCCACCAGATGTCCTCTGAGGGGAGTCTTTCAGGTTGACCCGAAGGACACCAGATTTAAAACTCAGATCTCCAAGAAGACAGAAACATCTCTGATAAAGCAAATTCATGACAATTAAAACTAGTGCCACTTTTGTTTTCTACAAGATGTAAGAGGTTCGTGTAGCAGAAAACACCAGCTGTGTTCTATGGTACTGAACACACAGTGTCTACACAGGTAACCACTGTGACATCAGCAGCTGAGGGTGTGGGATGGAGAGGCACAGCAGCAGCAGTCTCTACACTACTGAATTTGCCCTGCTGCAGATTCACACCAGGGTCATGTCCCTTTCTCATGTTAAATGGAACCACAAAGAAAGGGAGCTACAGAGAAATATCTAGAGGACAGACCCCAGTGAGAGGTGCAAATACTAAAGTGTTTTGCCACAAAAAATCAACTAAACAGGGGAGAAGATGGTCACAGAATGGCTTAAGTGATACTAAATCAAAACTTGCCCTGTTCTCCTTATAAGGAAGAGGCCACTCCGAATCAAGAGTCTACCCTGCTCTCCTTATAAGGACACAAGCCCGGCTGAAGCAAGAGTGTACCCTTAGACCCTTATGACCCCATCATAGGTAATTACATCATAATAATGGCACTTCAGAAAAAAATACTTCATCCTTAGGTGTGGAGTTTTGAACCTACGCATGTCTTTGGGGGATATGATTTATTCCATAACATTCTCTGGTCCTACCTGTCTGAGAGTTCTTATCAATGAGGGTTGAATTTTGCTGCATCATTATTCTACATCAATCCATACCATCATATGTCTTCCTCAGCTTGTCCACAAAGTGCCTTGTGTAGGGACATGTGTATCTACATTCAAGATGGAATTGGGTCTGTAAATTTTGGTTTCCTTCATGGTTTTATCCTGGCACCGTCTTTTCTGGGTTCATGGCCAGGTAATGAAAGGTTAATAATCTTGAGAACTGTTTGCTAATCTTGTTCCCAGAATGTGCTGTCCCCAACTGCCAAACTGCAGAATGTACTCCCTTACCCGGTTGCATGCAAACCGCCCACTCGCCCTGACCCGTCAATGAACTTCCCTCCCTGCCCTCTCCAAGGAAAGTATATAAGCTCTGCTTAAGCTGTTCTCGGGGCTCTTTGCTCTATTCAAATGAGCTCTGAGCCCCAGCGTGCTGGACCCCCAATAAACCCCTTGCTCTTGCATGAGACAGTCTCTTGGTGGTCTCTTCCTCCAACGCTCGCCCGACCTTTCCAGTAATACCAGCTTCATGAAATACACTGCGAATCATCCCCTCTGCTTCTACTTCCTAGAAATGTTCATATACAGCTCGTATTAACCCTTCTTCAAAGGTGTGGCAGAATTCTAAGTGATGTGGTCTACACCTGAAGACCTTTGTGGAGCTTTTCCTTTTAGGAACTTCATTTCCCTGATGGTCACCCAACCATCTAAATGTTCTTGAGGTAGCTCCTACTTCTCCAGAAATCTTCCACTTTGAACATATTGTACGGGTTTGTACAGTGTCATTGAAGTTATTCTTCGTGTTTATTTTTTTCCTTGTGCTGGTTTTGGGTTTATTTTCATCACTTTCTGTTTCTGAAAGTGGTCGTTTAGATTATTGATTTGAGAACTTCTACTTGCCTAATGTAAGCATTTGGTGCTATGAATCTCTAAGCAATGTTTTCATTGCATGCGCAAACTTTGATACGATATATTTTAGTTTTTGTTTGGTTCCAGATATTTTTCTTAATTTTCCCTTTAATAGTGAAAACATATCTTAAAGAGCTTAAAAAGATCTTCTATTTACCTGTATATTTGTTATTTGTTTATTTTTCTCTTTATCCCTGATGACCAAGTTTCCTTCCAGTATGATTTTTCTGTCTGTCTGAAGGACCAATGATTATTTTGGCTAACAAGTCTGCTGGCTCTTAGCTTTACTTTATATGAAGATATATTTATTTTTCCTTCCTGTCTGAAGAACACTTTTGGTATACGGGATTTTGGTTTTCCTTTGTTTTTTTCTTTGGGCACTTTAAAAATGTCACTTCACTGCCTTCTGTCCTACCTAATTTCTGATAAGAATTCCATAACCACTTAAATGGTTCCCTGTCTGACATTAAGGTATCATTTTCTTCCAGTTGACTTCAAGTGTTTTCCTTCATCCTTGGTTTGTAAGTGTTCTCAATGTGTCTGGGCATGGACTTCTTTGGGTTTATCCTACCAAGGTTTTCTGAGCTGTTTAAGTCTACAGATTCATGTCTTTCACCACATTTGGAAAATGGAGCCCTAATTTCTTTCTGGGCCATACTCTACCCTCTCAGTTTGGATCCCTGATGACATTAACCATAGACCAAGTCACAGGTCCTGAAGCTCTATGTAGTAAAAGTCAGAGCAGCAGCTACAAACTTTCTTCTCTCCATTCTTTGTTTGGAGCAAATTCTCTTGATCCTTCAGGTTCACCTACATGGGGCTTCCTGGGTGCCCACACAGGGCAGCTCTCAGGGCTGCGGTCTTGTTCTCACTGATCACTGGGCCTGTTTCTGTTCAGAGTCTGTGAAGATGGTTGTTACTTCTGGCTTTTTGGACTGCTAACCCTAAGCTCCTCTGAATTGTGGACTTGCACTGACCCAAACATCTTTCCCACTCTCCCCATGACAAGGTGCCTTGTTGCTATGTCCTCACATAATGGGAGGGGCTCAGTGTTGAACACATTCACTCAAGCCCTGCTTTTGTTTGTTTCATTTTATGTTTTGTGTTTTTTGGACAAACTGGCCATTGACACCAGGGCCTCTGGTGTTTCAGAAAAGTCCTCTATCACTCCAGCACATTTTATTTTTATTTTTTAAGCAGGTCTCACTCTGTTACTCGGGTGGGCTTCCATGTGTGATTCTGGCCTCCTCTCTACCTCTGCTAACACTGTCCCTGCTCTGCACCCATAACTAACACCCAGAACTGAGAACTACTCCTTCCATCAATCAGCAATGGATCTTGGGGACAGTATAACAGTGGCAGATTGGAAAGACACCATTGAGGTGAATATCAGGTAGGAGGAAAGCATGAGGCATGCTCTGGAGCCTCTCTCCTCTTTTAACTCTGAATTAATAACTTGGTTCAAATGTATTTTATAACTTTGCCACTGCATTAAGAAATAAGGCCCAACTGTGCACAAAATTTTAAATTAAGGGTCACATCAGATGAGAAAATAGAGGTTATTAAAATGTGCTTTTTAGGAACTAAAATGTCAAAGTAATGAGGAATATTGAATGAGACAAGACTAAATGGGCTATAATTGTCAGCTAAGCAAGTCATTAATTGTCACTTCATGGGCATTTTTAAAAAGCCATAGCACATTTGAGGACAGGCAGAGGAGTCAGCAGAGGGAAAACTCTTTTGTGTGGGAACTGGTTTGTTCTTTCTTTAAAGCTAGTGTCGGTCAATTATCTCACAGCCTAACCATCTCAGAGTGAAAAAATCAATATGCACCAAGGCAATTATATTCTGTACATCTTGGTACTGAAATGGCAATGAGTTTTCATGGCCCAATTAGCTTTTAACTTAAAGCAATAACAGTTTCTATTTTTTTCTGGAATATTTATTTACAACAAAAAATGCAAGCTATTTTGAATTGTTTTGGGGAATCCTCAAAGGGTGGGCAGAGAGTCAAATATCAGTGACATGATATTAAAATGTTACTCTGATATTTATTCTTGGGACACAGTTTTCAGAAAGAAAAACTATGTACCTGAAGATAACCACAGGCATCAAAAAAAAAAAAATTACAGTCCTGTAAAAAGGGGAACAATTATATATCTGCTCCACCCAGGCTCACACTCCTTGCTGTTCCCATGTGCCATGAGCTTCACATTGCTAAATGCAGCCCTTACCTATCACCAGGATTTGACACAGCTGATAGCTCTCTCTCCAAAATGGTCAACACACCCCTCCACCCCAGACCAGGAGCTCACAGTAAAACAAAGTCACTGTTTCTTCTAAGTACTTTGTGTTTCTTTTCTTACATTTAAATCTTTAATCCATTTTGAGTTGAAGTGGGGCCAGTTATAGGTCCTGACGCTCTGTTCATTAAAATCACAGCAGCAGCAGCAGCAGCAGCAACAACAACAACAAACATTCTTCTCTCCATTCTTTGTTTGGAGCATACTCTCTTGATCCTTCAGGTTCACCTACATGGGGCTTCCTGGGTGCCCACACAGGGCAGCTCTCAGGGCTGCAGTCTTGTTCTCACTGATCACTGAGGCCTGCTTCTGTTCAAAGTCTGTGAAGATAATTGTTACTTCTGGCTTTTTGGACTGCTAACCCTAAGCTCCTCTGAGTTGTGCACTTGCACTGATCCAAACATCCATCCCACTCTCCTCATGACTGACACGAGGGTTTCTAACTCTTTATTTGGGTGAACTTCCCTTTACACAATTCAGAGTCCCAGAACCTAAATAAAAGAGTGGTTGCACATGGGTGCACTTGGCCATTAGGTTAGTTATCAATCCTGAGCCAGTTTAACATCTTCAGTTCCTAAAGCCCATGTGCTCGCTCCCTGGGACCTCTAGCAGCCACCAGGAGGAGATTCTGGATACAGAGGCTTCATGGCAGGTGGTGAAGCACCCAGCCACTGCTGGTAGCAGGCCCGCCCCTGCCCACTGACCCACCTTTCATTTCCCTGCACACAGGATGGGGCACAGGATGTGGATGAGGCTACAGAACACTCTAGAATTTCCAATGCCTTGACACATGTGTCTTCTCTAACAGCTGCCACCCACCCTGACTCCTCAGGAGGGGCCTGAAGACTGGGAAAGGGAATTGTTTCTAGCTAAAGCTGTTGGTTCAAATGGAATCAAGTCTTCAGTGGCTCAAGGGGAGAATCTCAGCGTACACTAGGTCAAGGGGAGCGAGTCTCTGTCTACATTGGCTCTAGGACCCATCTACCCTGACTCAAGGTGCATGACTATCAACCCTGAACCGGAGAGGGAGGCATAGTGGTCCAGACCTTGGACTGGGCTCCTTGCCCTTCCTCAGAGGACTTTCTCTCTTTTTTTTCCTTCCTCTTTTTCTAAACCTGACCCTCCTTTCTTCCTTCCTTCCTTCCTTCCTTCCTTCCTTCCTTCCTTCCTTCCTTCCTTCCTTCCTTCCTTCCCCTTTGGAACATCAATTTTTGTCATACTGTAAAAATTTCTTTAAAAACAGAAATTTATTAAGAACCATCTCTGCTATGGCAGAGAAGAGCAGGGCAGGGGGAAGTATCTGAGAGAAACGAGCCTGTAATGTCTCTGGCCTGGTGTATCCGGATGTGCTCCTGGCTGGGGTCTGACTAGAGGAGCCTGAGCCAGTGCAGGACATTCACCATCTGCCTGAATACTCTGTGGATGCCACCAGCCTCCGGGACATGCCACTGAAGCTGTCGTCCCCCACCTGCAAGCTCCATGATGAGGTACATGTTGTGGATGGTCTCAATGACCTGGAAGAGCTGGATCATGTTCCAGGGCCATTAAGCTATCCTTTTTGGGTTGGACTGGATGTTCAGCAGACCTTCACTGCCACTCATCCCCATTGAGGAGATGGTGAGGAAGATTGGACTTGTGTCCCCCAGATCTGTAGGAGGAGGTTGAGGGGTACCTCAAAGGGCCCTTTTCTGAATTTTCCATGCTGGGAAAGGCTGGCCTGGCAGGTGCAGAGTTGCTGCCCTCTCCCTTTCTTTCTCTCCACCTGGGCATCTCAGAGCCCTCTCTAAGCTTCGTATTTCTTGTTTGAAACAGGGCTGCCTGTTTGAGAGGGGGCCCCCAAGGATTCGAGGAGTTGCTGGAGGCTCAGACCTTTTTAAACAGCATTCTGAGCACAGCGAGGCCCCGTGGACTACCTCCTCCTTCAGAGTGTCACCTTCTTCTCTAATTGTATCAATCAAATGACAAAAGTCTTCCAGACAGAGTCAGTGTGCAGGTGGCAGGTGTGGCAGGCCTCAGGCCGCCTCTGATGTTCTTTCCTGCTGGGGGTGCTCTGTGCACAGAGGCATGGGGGATGGAGGAGAGAGGCAGAAAGGGGACATCTGATGAGGACTTGGGCCACTTCCACAGAGCCCTGTGTCCATTTGACCATGGGCTATCTTTGGCTGGCCCCTCCTTCTGCCAGACTCCTTTTCCTGCATGATGTGGAGAGGAGGGGACTCTGTGTGGCCTCTGATCCCCTTTTGTTCTGATCATCTGGGGTTCTGACCCAGAGGAATGAAGGTTGGCTTCTCTGAGGCCCTAAGCTAGGAGCGGAGAGAGTCATGCCTCCTCCCCCAGCAGCAGGGAAAGAGGCTCTGCCTTGGTCCTACCTTTACTTCTCCACCTGGACAGGTATGCCTGACCACGCCCTGGGCTCCTTCACCTGTGAGTCTCTTGGCATTTATCTCCCGGTGCGCACTGCCCATCCTTCCATGTCTTTCTGGGCTTGTTCTTAGGTTCCTGCTTCATCCCACTTGGATGTGATACTTTACCGCAACCCTCCCCCCCCTTTCCTCAGCATACACTCCTAATAGGACCTCTTTTGGTCTTGAATATAGATGTTTGGGGTCTGTTCTGATTTCTGCCTCAGACTGAGACCCTTGAGGTATAGGGGCTATCTCTGGTTTTCTCTCGGTAAGGACCTGGCCCAGAGTAGATGCTTGGTGTGTATATTCCAAAGGAACACTAGTGGACATGGGACAAGTTTTAGGACTTCCAGAGTGTGGATGGATTTAACAGCCTTTGTGGGCCTCCTGGTCAGTCTCTGGCGGCACTCTCTCCAGAGCACAAAGAGACTCCATGCTTTCCCAGGATACTTCATCTCCTGCAGGTACATCCTTCTGAAGACCAGATGGAGGGAAAAGGCAGTCTCCTTAAATCAAGAAGGGGTGAAGTCCAGAGATGCTGTCTGCAGACAGCCAGAGGCCCAACCTGTTGAGAGCCACAGCAGAAGGGGCCCCAACAAACTTCCAGCTGCCAGCAAACTTCCAGCTGCCGGCTGATGATTGGCTCACAGCAGCCCCAGCAACATCTAGCTGATTGGCTCCTCTGCGGTGATGCTCATTGGGCTGTTTCCCTGCCCTTTCAGACCACGGAGCTGCTCATTGGGGGACTTCTTTGGCTCCGCCCTCACGACCAGGCCAATCGGCCTCAAGAGCAGGAGGATTGTGGGAGTGGGGGAGGTTTATGTTTTTTGGTGAGAGAGGCTTGTGGCAAGCTGGTGGTGGCAGTTGGGCTCTGAGGGTTTTTTTCCTGAGGAGCTGTTTTGTTTGGCGTGTGTGGTTCTAAAAATAAAGTTAGTTTCTTTTGACAAGTGGCTCCTGAATTGTGCCCAGCCAGACTGCGGCACCACCCCCATTAAGCAACCATGCTTGTTGGTCCCCAACATTTGTGTTCCCCTCTTCCACAGATTAGTTAGGACATTATTGGCTTGAGACAAGCACTCTGACTTCAGGACAGCCTGGAGTCACACAAGGTCATAGCAACCAGCTTCTGTAGTAAACTTGGGGTCTGGGCCGGCTGTACCTCCAAGCACCAGGTCTTGGCCAAAGCCTGGCTAGTATGAGAAGGACACTTCTGAAGGTGAAAGAAAAGATATGAAGTAGACATGCATCCAGGCCCTTGTCTTTGTCCCTTTTAAACAGAAGGGGCTAAAACCACCTCCCCACTCCATAAAGATCTACCCTGCCAGGAAGGCAGAGAACACTAGAAACCCCTTGTGGCTTGGATGGCAGCTGTGGGTTTCCTGTAACCTTAAACACACATCTCTGACCCTTGAAAGTCAATATTACAGCACTTTCCAGATTAGAAATAAAATGATCAATTTTTTGATCCAATTAAGGAAGGCTCTCTAGGAATGCGGTGAGGATGGCATCCTCTCTGCTTCTCTTTTAAAGGGTGAAGCCAGCTCCTTCCCTTCAATCCTGGCTGGCTCAAGGTTCACCTCACCAGGTATGTCTGCCTAGGGCCTGTGGACCACTCCCTGGCCCACCTGGCCACGGTCCCTGCTCAGCCTCATCCAACTTCCTTTCCCAGATCTGCTGTTGCTGAGAGGCTCTAAAGACTTCACTTCAGGGGAACCAAAGCCTGCTCCCATAGCCTCGTCTCCCATGCTGGCAGGAGACTCAGGGACTCTGCTGAGGAATTTCTCTGTGACTAAAATCCTAGATTTTTCCTAGTTCCCTTTTTTTAACATCTTAACTTTTTATTGAGAATATTTTGATGCCTAAGAAACAGCGAAACACATGTTTAGTTTTGATTGACATTTGCTATATATACAGAAAAGGGTAACCAAGCAGACAGCTGGACACATCTGCACAAACCAAACACACCCGTGGAACATATGGCCTTTTAAAAAGTCCCAGTGAATCAAAATAAGATACCAGCCTAACTGTGGGTAATAAATTAGAGCCTGCATTGGGCTCAGCTATCCTTTTGTGAGTTGGAAGGTAGGTTTAGCTGGCTCCCTGGAGCAGAAGAGGAAACACAGCTGAGGAAGGTGTGGCTACCTGGCTACTAGGTCAGAAGTGACTGGACCCAACCCACCTGCCCCCCCTGCCTGTCCTCCAGCACAGCTGACTGTATTGTAGAACCTCTCTGGCCTCCTCAGAGCTGATGAGCCCAGAGTATCGTAGCTTTGGGGATAGTGGATGGATGACAGATGGACAAACAGGTGATTAGATGGATGGGTGGGCATGGGGGTGGCAAGGATAGCAAGTCTGTACTTTCCTTCACCTGCAGCTGTCCTTAGAAGGCCTTGCACTGCCCAGTTGAGGACCCTCATTCATGTGGCTTCCTGGGATCAGGCAGCAGACACCACCTCCCTTCCTTGATGAGAACTTCCCCAGTCCACTGGGAGACCAGAGTTCCATCCAACAATTCTCAGGTGATTGGCACACTCACCAGGCTTCTGCTGTCCCTATTCATCACTGGCCTTGAGCTGCTCTATCACTCAGACATCTAACAATGGTAAGGTAAGGACACTGAATCAGAATGACACAAATTGCTGGGCTGTAGCTGAGTACTAGAGGCCCTGCAATGCCAGGCATTACCCTTATGTGGCTGGACGGTAGGACACCTGGCGGAGATGTTGGGCCCAGCAGGGGGTGGGGGTGGAGGGGGTGGGGTCCTCTGGGGCTTAGGCCATAACTGTACAGAGGTACTATTGTCCCTCAGGATCCATGGGGATTGGTTCTAGTATTCCCAAGGATCCCCAAATCTGCAGCTACTCAAGACCTTTACAAAAAATGGTGAAATATTTGGATATAATCCATATAAAATCTCCCATACAGCTTAAATAAACTCTAGGTGACTTATAATACCTAATACAATGTAAATGTTATATAAATAGTAGTTGTACTGTGTTGGCCAGGAAAAATAACTAGGAAAAAAAATCTATAGATGAGCAGTATACACAATTTTTTTTTTCCCCTCAAAGGTATGTGATTCACAGTTGGTTGAAACTATGGATACAGAACCTGCAGATATGGACAGACAACTCTACTTCAAAACTTCAACATCAGCCTGGACACCCCTGAGCATCTTGACTGACTGCCAGAGATTTGGGGAAAAAGGTCTATCTCTTGTCCCAGGGAGCTTACAGCCCAGCAGATGAGACAGGCTAAGTGCTACGTTGGAGAAGAGTCAATGCTTGGTCTTCATAGGTCAGTCCCTTTGTTCATCTGTCCATGCATGTGTACCAATGGCCAGCTGCCTGTCAGGCCCTGGAAGATGGGTGCAGATGGCTGTGCCCTTAGGATCCCAGCCATAGCTCAGCATCCCCTTTCCTATGGGTTGAGGTGCTGGGTTTGAGATGACTTTTGTGGCAATGATAGTCTTACAAGATCATCTTTTCTAATTTTTCATCTTTTCATGTTGCAGATGAGGAGGCCAAAGTTCACACCAAGGGAAGGGCACCCTTCAGGCTGGAGACACATTTTGGATGGTCTTCAGCAGCCTCCATAGTTCTCTGTGGAACTCCTAGCTCCTGATAGGATCTGATAAGGGTTTTTCAGGACCTTGGCAGGCCTCTTCTTAAGAAGTTACATAAGAAATCTTGTGGCCTGTACTGTTCTAAAGGCCCAGTCACATTGCTGCTAAGTCATGGATTTACCTACCCAAGTTGAAGTGATCTTCTTTCCTTACTACAACCAAGACATTAACTTAAAGGAAAAATGAGATTTTGTCATGTCTCTGTGATTGTTCTATGCTTCTGGACACATAAGACCCTTAGGCCTGCTTAAAAGGAGAGGATCAAGAACTTATCAGGTTCTCTGAGCAGCTGTGGGTCCTTCCCATCCTGAGAGGCACTCCACTCTCCCAGTGTCCTGGGGCACTAACATGCCCCTACCCTGGGCCTTTTTCTGCCACATTTGTGTCTATAGGGAAATTCCAGGCTTCTCTGGAGACCATTTTAACTGCTTGGAATCCTGCCCTTTGACCTGTCTGGGCTGGCTCTATCCTGGGAGGAAAGTAAAGTAAGAAAATCTAAATCTGTTTGGTCAGAGGCAGAACATTTATCTTTCAACAGGAAGCTGTGAGGAAGAACAGCAAAGGGGTTTGGAGTGAGAGTGTGGGTTAGCATTGGTCTGGCCCACCAGATGCAGGATGCCGCCTGGCTGTGAGGGGCATTGTGGTCGTGCTGGGCCAGGGCTCTGCTAAGCCCCAGCACTGCATGGGCACCCCTGGGCCCTGTCCTTCTCCCCCGGACCTCCAAGGCTGTATTGCCCTCTGGACCAGCAAGGGCAACTGATGGCCTTGGCCAGCCTCTCTGAGGCTTGCTAGTAGAGGAGGAAATGGTCTTCACCACTGAGGCCAGCAAGCTGGCCACCCTCCAGGAAGCTCAGGTCTTCCTCAGGACTTCCAAGTGGTGTGGGGGTGGCAGTGTGTGGGGTCACCAAACTCAGGTGTTCCTATTATATGTCACCTGACCTTTCACGATTCTGAAAGAGAAAGGATCTGGGCCTTGGACATCCCCTTCCTGGGTCATTTGCTGCACCCTTCAAGTCTTTGTCCTTGTCCTGCTTTGACTTTTTGGATTCTGAAGAGTGGTAAGGGTCAGAGGAATCCTTTCCTAAAGCTCAGAGAAACCAGGGGTTCTGGCAAAACCCACTTGCTCATCAGCTGGTGAAAAGGCATAGGTTTCTCTCTGCAGTTCCACACAGGATGTCCACCCTGGCAGGCCCAAGGGCCTCTGAAGCTCTCCCATAGAAAACTGACTGCAAATGCCCTCTTTCCTCCTCCTGCTTCACCCCTCCCTCTCTGGCTGCCTGAGCACTCGGAATCATTCCACATCTCGCCTATCTTAGTGTGTTCAGCTGCTATAACAAGATACCCCAGGCTGGGAATGTTTGCTCACAGATGCAGTGTCTGGATGTCCAAGATCAAAGTGTCAGTAGACACACTGTCTGGTGAGCCCAGCCTCTGATTCATAAATGGCACCTTCCTGTGATATCTTCATGTGCTAGGAGGGTGAACACACTCCGGTGGGCTCTTTTACAAGGGCACAAATCTGTCCTTGTGGCTTAATGGCCTTCCAAGGACTCCACTTGTTTGTATGACAAAAATAGGAATTAGATTTCCACAAAGGAATTTTAGAGCAACTCGATATTCAAACCATGGCCTCCTCTTGACATTAAATCAGAATCCAGGTGTATTCGTTAGCTTTCTGTCCCTGTAATAAAATTCCAGGGGCAATTAACTATAAAAAGAACAAAGTTATTTTGGATCATGGTTTGGGAGATTCTAATCCACGGTCAAGTGGCCCCATTGTTCTGCGCCTCCTGTGAGGGTACTGAACGGCAAAGACAGGCTGCGCAAAAGCTCTTGAGCCCAGAAGCAAAGAAGAAGACTAAAAGAGGAAGAGACTGGGGTCCTAATGTCCCCTTCTAGGGCACATCCCCAAAGACCTACCACCTCCCACTGGGCCATACCTCCTCTAGTTTCCATCACCTCCCAATAGTGCCAAACTGGGGACCAGTCCTTTAACACATGGGTATTTGGGGGCCACTCATTCAAATTACAGCACCAGGCACTAATCTGATGTCCCACAGACTCTCTTTGAGATCAACCTGTTTTACTTGATTTACTTATATTGATTTCTCTTCATTCATTTCAGGTACTTTGGAAGTGCTGGGCTCTGTGTGCGACTTAGGTCACCGAGGGAGGGAGGACTCAGGTTGTGGCTACAGGCTCAGTTGCTGTGTGACCGGCACTCCTGCCAGTGGGAGGAGGGGCACCGGAAGGGAGCTCTCACTGTCTGGACGTCAGGCCCACACCTTGCCTCATGGGTCAGAATGTGGACAGTTGCAACAGGAAACATGGGCCTCAAAATCATTCTCAGCATGAAGCTGAGATGTGGGAAAATAGGATACAATGAGCTCTGTGGGCGCCAGATGGTTTTTTAGAAAACGAAGTTCATTCAGGAAGCTTGAAGGGTAACTGAATTAAGTCAACTGGGGAGAAATCAAACAGCAGCAGCCCTGTGGCCAGACCCTGTGCTGAATGCACCACATACATCAAATGAAATCCTCAGAAACCCAATTTGCAGATGAGGAAAGAACATCTCAGGCTTTATGTGTTTTGCCCATGTCACAGAGCTAGGAGCCAGGATTCAAACTCGTGTGCATCTGGCTTCCATGTTTCCGCTAATCATGGCATGGGAAGGAGTCCTTGTTTCTGCCAGCTTCCTTTTAATCAAGGAAGATCAGGCCTTGAATCTAGCCTTCAAACACAGTGATGTTTATTTAGCACTTACCGAGTAGGATAAGCCATTACATGTTGGTTGGTATTCTGGAAACTGTTGGCTATTCCCAGCCAATCTTATCTCGTATACTTGTTGAAATCTCAGCCCATATTTGCCTTGCTCACATAATGGTTCTGGAATTGGAGGAAACTGGAAGTCACATGATCGATGTTGTAATTCTGATCTTGTAGAGGATTAGCAGCATGACCTTGGAGGAGTCATTTTTCTCTGTATGAGAAGAAAAGTACCCAGGCATCAGGAGCATGCCCAAGGATGCTCACAGCAGCTCTGAATGACAGCATGAACAACTGAAGGCCACCCAGGATAACAGCAATGAACCATGGTGACCTGTGTGGTAGCCTGCCTCCAAGTTGGTGCCCAGCCACCTCCACCTCTGGTATTCCCCCAGGTGGTAAACCAGGGCCAATCTAAATAGTCATTAGCATATGGCAAAAGGAATGGTAGGTCACATTGTCAGGACAATGGCTTCCATCCTGGGATTTTTTTTCTCCTCCTTTCTCTCTGATCACTTGCTCTAGGGAAGCTGCCTTGTCCTGAGCAGTCCTGGAGAGAGCCCATGTGGACAGAACAGAGTCCACCTGCCACCAGCTATGTGAGGGAGCCGCACCAGGAGCCAAAGTTCTACACAAGCCTCCCAGTGACTGGAGCCTCTTCAGAGGACTCCAGCCCCAGCCCACAGCTCAGCTGCAACCTCACCCAAGGCCCTGATCCACAACCACAGGGACAAGCTGCTCCAGGATTACGGACTCAGAAATGGTGTGAGATAATACACTTTTGTTGTTTTAAGCTGCCAACTTTTGGAGGGGTAATTGTTTAGCAGTAATAGATCACTAATACGCCCCGTGCTGTAGAGCATTATGTAAAAGTGAAAACAATGGGCTAGGTCTGGTGTGCTGATAGGGACAGATTTCTAAGATGTTTTGTTAAGAGAAAGTAATAATTGCAGAAAAACACATTTAGCCATCTCTCTAATGTCAAATAGCATCACCAATCACTATGTTTTCTATTTACTTATATATGCATATATACATCTAGTTAATACCTCATTATGATATACTACTATGAACATTAGTTTATCTCAGTAAGGAAGTTGGAGGAGAAAAGGGCAAAAGGAGATTTTTGTTTTCATTCAACATATAATCATACCTATATCATAATCACACATCATTGATCACATATCAATGAAAATGAAGGAGTATAATAAATATAAAAATAATTTTTTATATTCAAAAATTCTATAAACTAAAGGTTTTGACTATATGATTATTGATGTGTCTCAACTCAATGTCTTATAGTCCTTTTGGAAGAGTCATTTGAATACAAATTAAAAGAATGAAGTAACACATCACCTCTTTGTGGGCAAACATTAAAAGTTTGGTAAGTCAAGTATTGGCAAAGATGTAGCTAAATGAGTACCCTCATATCCTGCTGCTGGGAGAATCAATTAAAAATCAATTGAGAAAGCTGGTTTGGATAAGACTAAGGCAATGTCAATTACAACTCAAAATATAGACTCTGTACCCTGAGGTCTAGTACTTCCACTGGCATGTGTTCATTTTTCTACATAGACACATGCTCTAAATAAGAAAAGGCATCCTTATTTTGAACTGCTAAATTGTGTGTGGGGGTAATTTGTAAAGATAGAGATGTGTTTATATAGATGCTATATCATAAGTAACATTCTGTGACATACTCAAGGATGGACATGGCCCTGAGCTTACAAGTACAAAATTAGAAATACTCAAAATGTCCATAAATAAATAACTCAGCATATTCTCATACCAGAAATACTATGAAGCTATAAAATAAATGAACTAGACTTATATGTCATAATGCAGAGAAGTCTTTTAAGATTTTTAAGGGCAAACTGCACTGCAGACAGAATGTTACATATGGCATGATCCCCACAGCATCTCATTTCCTAATGCTTCTTTGAAAAATGATAGCAAAAAGGTTGTAAGGGTACAGGCCAAAGACAGAAAGGTGAATTTCTCCAGAGAAGAGGAGAGAATATAATTGAGGGATTAATTAAAAAGGACTTAACTTTGAGCTGTAATGTTCTAATTTGATTAAATAGAGATAAAGCACCAGTGAGCATTATGTGAGGAATGTTTTGAAGATTCATGTGTCATTAAAAGTTAATTTAGAAATAGCCACTTGTCCACATCAAGAGCTTGACAGGATGGATATACTCTGGCATTTTGAGATCAATGTAGCTCAGCTCTGACTGGTTGTGCACCAGAATTACCAGAGCTTTAGGGGAAAAAAATGGTGCTAGTCCTGCCTCCAGCAGGGACTCTGATGTGACTGGTGTTGTGGCCCTGGACTTGGTGCCTTTCAAAGGCTCCCCAGGTGATTCCAGCAAACAGCTGGGGCTGAGACCCATGCTGGGACTGGAAAAATGGTTGTGATGGTCAAAATGCAGGTGGCAGAAGGTTGTGCTACCCTGGGCTAGACGCTGGAATAGAAGAGGGCCACAGTGAAATCTGATAGTCAACGAGTGGCTAACAGCCCATCTCAGCAATAGCATCTAGGTTTGGGAAGTGTGTGATCAGGGAAGATGTGAGGGTTGTGACAGCCGGTGAACAACACAGGAACCTCTGACCTGTTGCCACACCTTTCTTGTAGATCTAGTTATTTCCAGATGAGATGCTTCAAAGCTCTACACAGTTGGGGTTATTTTCCAGGTTGTATCTCAACTATTTTTAAACAGACTTTAGAAAATCTTTTGAATTTTGTATTTTAAGATGTGGGGAGTAGGAGGCTGGTCTTTATTGGGCAACCTCCTGGGCCAGCAGGAGCTGGAATTCAGCGGGGTGGGAGGTCCTAGGTGGAGATGAACCCTCTTCAGGGTCTCAGGCTGGGGATAAGTACAATGAACGAAGCTCAAACTCTACAGAAAGCCTTCCCTTCAGGCTCAGGGGTGAGAACTGGCTGAAAAGCTTGCTGTTTGTTCTGGGACCAGAGATCAGGAGAGAGGGCCTGCCCCTGGGGAAAAGTCACTCGCCCTTGGAGCTGAGGAAATCACAGGTCTGGTGCACTCATTGCACAGACTGGGGGAAAAGAGGCCAGGGAGATGGGGAGGCCAGGTTGGCCTTCACGTCCAGCTCTCTTGATCCCCGAATGTAGGACCCTTGCTACTATTTTGCTATATCCCTGTACTCACCGAACAGATGTCTGTGTTGGCGGAAACTTGTCTCTGGACTTTGGAGAGCCCAGAACTGGAATCATGGCTTCTTGGATCTCCCTTTGGTCTTGCTGGGGAAGATTTCTCATTTTCCATTAGTTAAAAGCTCCCTGCGAGGGCTTGCTCCAGTTTGCCAGCTGCTCACACTTCACGATTCCAAATCATTCTGTTGAATGTATGAATTCTGAACTGGCTTCTA
This sequence comes from Ictidomys tridecemlineatus, assembly GCF_052094955.1. Lineage (NCBI taxonomy): Eukaryota > Metazoa > Chordata > Mammalia > Rodentia > Sciuridae > Ictidomys > Ictidomys tridecemlineatus. The sequence goes on along the minus strand of NC_135479.1, from coordinate 139,449,597 downwards.
CCCCTGAGGCTGGTGCCCAGCACTGCCTCATTTATTGGATGTTGGTGGCCATCTCCTGCTCCTTGGGAAGGGAAGGTGGGGGCCGCTCTCACCTGACTAGGGTGTCCAGCTGAGATGAATGGGCTTTATTGCCACGAAACTTACCCGGAGTTGGTGCCACACCCCCATTCTGATGTCAGACCCTGCAGGGACCTAAGGATTGGCCTGTCCAGCCCTGTACATCTAATCATCTTGGGTTGGTCTTGGGAACAATGGCTTGCAGAAAAATGATCATGTGTAAAATCATTCATAATAAAATGCTCTTGAGTCATCTTGCTCGAGGAGAGAAATAAATGCTCCTGGCCTAAGATTCTGAGCAGGAGTGACAGGGGCAGCTTGGAGAATTGAAATCACCTGTGCTCCCCGCATCTGATTTCATTGAGTTGGGGCTCAGGCATGGGTAATTTTTGAAAGCGCCTCGTATGACTTTATTAAATAGTCCGGCTGAGAAACTAGGGATTGGGGAAGGGAACAGGAAGGGATTGTTGTGGTCAGTGGATGGAATTAATTATGTTTGCTCAGTTAAGAAGCTCTGTAGAGAGGGAAGTGACTTACTCACAGTTTTGCATATTGTTGGCCAACTAAATTCAAGTTTCAGTTTAATGAAGACCCACGGATCACCTGCCCTGTGCTGAGTATGGATGGAAACTGGGATGTTCGGGCTGTCGCTGCAGCCATTCACTAGGGCTAACTCCAATCAAAAGCCAAAGAGAGAAGCAGAAGTCCCTCCCACAGCTCCTGTGGGCCTAGCTCCTACCAGGGCCTCCTCACCTTGCTTCTCCTGCACAGGGCTGCAGACCTGAAGTGTTGAGTGACTGCCTCCTTTGACCATCCTCTCCTCTGAGAAGCAGGAGAATATGAGAGCAGATTGCATGGGCCTCTGGAAGCAGATTGCTTAGGTTTGCTCCAGTGCTTCTTGCTGTGTGACCTGGGCATATTACATAATCTGTCTGTGCTTCAACTTCCTCATCTATAAAATTGGGCTAAATATAGATCACAGGGTTGTGAGGGCTAAGCAAGTGTGCAGTGTGTGCAGGAAGTGCTTAATGCAGAGTCTGGCACAAAATATGCACCAGTGAGATTTCAGCTGTTGTCCCTGAGCTTGCGTGCTTCTGGTTGAAAGGAAGGAAAGTTTCTCTGCAAACTCTCTGTGTCCTAGACTAAGGTAACTAAATCCTGTTATTTGGCACGAACAGTCTGTCCAGCCAGTGGGGCACTCGCTGCCTCACTCTTGTCCTTTCCGCCACCTGCTCTCCATGCACCTGGGCCCAGTTATGCATCTGTGAAGATCTGTGCTCAGCTCTCAGCTACAAACAGATTCCATCTGCGGCCTTTTGTCTGCCTGAGCCCACAGACTCACCTGTCGTCACCTTGAGTTTGTGTTCCAGAAGCATCTTTTTTCTTCTTCTTTTTAAAAAATTTGTTCTAATCAGTCAGAAGCATCCTAATCAAGGGCCTCTAAAGAGGTTAAAAAGAGGCTGATAGGATGGACCCTAATCCAATGTGAAGGGCCCTGATAAGAAGAGGAAACACAACCTAGGGAGAAGGCAGCCCATCTAAAGCTGAGGATAGGCCTCAGGTCCCTTGACCTCAGACTTCCACCCTTCAGAACTGTGAGAAAAGAAAATCCCCTCATTTGTTCAGCCCTGTCTGATGATCTGTTAAGCTTCTGTGGTTTAATAAACCCCTCTGGTGGCGTTTTGTTATGGCAACTGGAGCTGGGACACTTCCCCAGATGGATGCTTTCTAAGGCCCTTCACTTGATGTCCTTCAATTCCTTTTGTGTCCTCTCAGTTAATTATTGAAAATTGTTTCTGGACATTAGGGAACTCTGCAAGGGGGTGGCGGGTGCTGGAGTTGGGGGTCCACCTCTCCCAGGCTCAGGGACTGGGAAGAATGGGGAAGTAGCTGCTTTTCCAGAAGTGGTGTTGAGTTCGCCCCTTCATCTTGGAGCTGCCCTGCTGAGCTGGCTCTCCAAGCTAAAAAGAAATGCTTCACAGCCTACAGCAGGCAGAGAGGGGATGCAGCCAGGTCGCCCAGGCAGGCCCTGCTTCCCACCCATGGGTAAAGGGTCAGACCAGCCTCTGTGATTACCAACCAGCTTCTCCGTGTAGGTGGTTCTTCAAGTCCACTCAGCAGCACACCAGGGGCATGCTGGGCCCTATGCTGGCCATGAGCTTGCCCAGAGGCCAGCCCCACCATCCTTCCCCACAGCCCACCCACTTGGTGGCAGGACCCTTGCAATTGCAAGTCATAGAAAAATCAAATTAGCGTGGCCAATGAGGAAGGGGTCTATCAATTCACATAACTAGTGAGTTGATAACTAGCTGACTCCTATAACTAGAAAGTCTGGAAGGGTGCAACTGGTTGAAGACTTGATTGGATTCAAGGGTCCAGAGGACACCATCAACAACCCATTTGTTTATCCTCATCTCCTCACCTGCTTTCCCCTTCTGTGATTTTATCCTCCAGTAGCTTTCCCTGTGTGATGGCAAAGGGGCTAACAGGAGCTCTAGGCTGATATCTGAATAAGCTCAATGAGAAGATTTGGTGAAGACAGTTTGGCTCTGCTTGGATCATGTGTCAACTTATAAACATTAGTAATATTTGTAATATTTAGAATTATGCTATTATAAGAATGGCAGGGAAGGTACTCTGGCTGCGCCAGAGTCCAGAGTTGCCATGTGCCTTATAGGAGGAAGGAAGGGGCTAACCATATGGAATGGACTCCCACTTTCAAGGAAGGATTTCTGTAGCAGGAGGACAAAATTAAAAAAAAAAAAAAGTGTGGTGGTAGGAAGGATTTGGTCTAGCAAAACCTCAGGCTGTTTGTGGTTTTGGTGTTAAGTTCTTTGAGTTCTTTATATATCCTGGAGATTAGTGATATATCTGATGTGTGTGTGGCAAAAATTTGCTCCCAATATGTAGGCTTTCTCTTTACCTCGTTGATTGTTTCTTTTGCTGAGAAGAAGTTTTTAGTTTAAGTCCATTTTATTTATTAATTCTTGATTTTATTTCTTGTACTTTAGGAGTCTTTTTAAGAAAATCAGGGCCTAATCCAACATGATGGAGATTGGAGCCTACATTTTCCTCTATTAGGTGCAGGGTTTCTGGTCTAATTCCCAACTCCTTGACGCACTTTGATTTTGTGCATGGTGAGAGAGAGGGCTTTATTTTCATTTCGTTGCATATGGATTTCCAGTTCTCCCAGCACCTTTTGTTGAAGAGGCTATCTTTTCTCCAATGTATGTTTTTTTGCGCCTTTGTCTAGTATGAGGATAACTGTATTTATATGGGTTTGTTTCTGTGTTTTTTATTCTGTACCATTGGTCTACATGTCTGTTTTGGTGCCAATACCATGCCATTTTTTTTACTATAGCTTTGCAGTATAGTTTAATATCTGGTATTGTGATTCCTCCTGTTTCACTCTTCTTGCTAAGGACTGCTATGGCTATTCTGGGTCTCTTATTTTTCCAAATGAATTTCAAGATTGCTTTTTATTTCTATAAGAATGATGATGAGATTTTAATTGGAATCACATTGAATCTGTATAGCACTTTGGGTAGTATGGCCATTTTGACATTAATAATTTTGCCTATCCAAGAGCATGGCAGATCTTTCCATCTTCTAAAGTCTTATTCAGTTTCTTTTTTAGTATTCCATAATTTGTATTGTAGAGGTCTTTCATCTCTTTTGTTAAATTGATTCCCAAGTATTTTATTTTTTGAGGCTATTGTGAATGGGGTAGTTTTCCTAATTTCTTTTTCAGATTGATTCATCATTGAGGTATATAAATGCATTTGATTTATATACATTCGGTCAACAAATATATGAAAAAAAAAGGTCAATAGCTCTAGTAATTAGATAAACACAAATTAAAACTACTCTAAGATTCCATCTCACACTAGTCAGAATGGCAGTTATCAAGAAAACAGACCAAAATAAATGTCGGTGAGGATGTGGGGGAAAAGGTACACTCATACACTGCTGGTAGGACTGCAAGTTGGTGAAAACAATCTGGAAAGTAGTATGGAGATTCCTTAGAAAACTTGGACTAGAACCACCATTTGACCCAGCTATCCCTCTCCTACCTAGGTCTATACCCAAAGGACTTAAAATCAGCATATTACAGAGACACAACCACATCAATGTTTATAGCAGTTCATTTCACAATAGTTAAACTGTGGAAACAACCTGGATGCCCGTCAATAGATGAATGGATAGAGAAACTGTGGTATATATACCTAATGGAATATTACTCAGCATTAAAAGAGAATAAAATTATGTGCAGGTAAATGAATGGAGTTAGAGAATATCATGCTAAGTGAAGTAAGCCAATCCCCCAAAACCAAAGGCTGAATGTTCTCTCTGATAAGGAAAAATGGAGGAACTTTGATGGGGCAAAGGGAGGCAGAGGTGAGAAAGGGGCATGAGGATAGGAAAGATGGTGGAATGAGATGGACATCATTACCCTAAGTACACGTATGAATGCACATATGGTGTGACGCTACATTGGATACAACCATAGAAATGAAAAGTTGTGCTACTGTTGTGTACAATGAAACAAACTGCATTGTGCTGTCATATTTACCTAATTTAAAAAACAAAACAAAAAAAAAAGAAAACCTAAGGCTAGCATGGTCTGCTCCAAGCTCAATAGACCCGTTGTTATGATTCTTGTACCATTCGTGACCTTTTTCCATGACCCAATGCATGTCATTCCTTCTTCTTGTGCTACAACAGAAATTGACATAAAATTTGAAGGTAGACTGTGACTCCAACATCATTGCATTCTCAGTAGAAACACAATTGACCAAGAGAAATCTGAAAAAAATGTTCAACATTACTAATCCTTAGAGAAACGCACATTAAAATCATAATGAGATACCCTCCCACACCTATTAGAATGGCTATTATCAAAAAGACCAAAGAACCAGTGGCACATGCCTTCATCCCAGTAACTCAGGAGGCTGAGGCAGGAGGATTATAAATTCAAGGTAAACCTCAGCAACTTTGTGAGAACTGATCTCAAAATAAAAAATAAAAGGTCTCCGGATGGATATCAGGGCTAAAGTACCCCTGGGTTCAACCCCCAGTATAAATAAAAAAAAAAGAAAGAAAGACAAAAGATATTAAGTACTGGTCTGGATGTGGACAAACTAGAATTATTGTACAATGTTTTGGGGAATGTAAGCTAGTACAGTCATTATGGAAATAAGTATGGGAAGTTTCTTTTAAAATTAAAAATAGAGCTCAGTTGGTAGAGTGCTTGCCTTGCATGGAAAGGCCTGGGTTCAATCCCCAGAAACAAGCAAACAAACAAAAAAATCACCCTATGGTCCAGCCATCCCACTACTTGGTATATATCCAAAGGAAACGGCATCAGTGTGTTTATAGACATCTGCACCCCATGTTCATTGCAGCAATAGTCTCAGAACCAAGAAATGGGAAAAGCTGTGTCTATCAGTGGGTGAGTTGATACAGAAAATGTGGTTTAGAAATATAAGGGGACACTATTCAGTCTTTAAAAAAAAATTAGGAAGTCCTGTCCTTTGTGACATTGAATGAGGCCAAAGGACATTTTACTGGGGGAAATAAGCCAGGCATAGGACAACATGTGGAATCTATAAAAGTTGAACTCATAGAAACAGCAGAATGGTGAATGCCAGGGGCCCAGGAGTGGCTGGGCGTTGGATGGGGGAGATTCTGGTCCCAGGAGGCCAAATTACACTTAGATGAGAGGGATGAGTTTAAGGGATCTATTGTACAATAAGATGACTACAGTTAATAATAGCATACAACAGAATAAGTACAGTTGATAATGTTATATGCACGTGAAAATGACTCAGAAAGTAGATTTTAAGGGTTCTCACCACCAAAAAGAATATGAAATAATGTATATGTATACATGTTTCAAAATATGTTTTATGCCATAAATATGTACAAATTATTATCATTATGTTATCATCATCATCATCATCAGGGATTGTACCGAGGGTTGCTTAACCATTGAGTCACATCCCCAGCCCATTTTATGTTTTATATTGAGACAGAAGTATGTCATAAAGCCCACCCTGGAAGTGAGGGAAACTGGGAAGATATTTAGTTGGTAGATTGCTACCTCCTCCCCAAACTGGAGCTCTGTTACAACAAAAAGGAAGAAGTGGCGCTAGGATAAGTGAGGAGCACTGCCTACTTCCATTAGCACTGGGCCTGAAAGGGGGATAACTAACCATCACCAAACTTCTCCCCATAAGCCATATGACATGGGCTCTGTATTAGCTGCTTTCTGTTGCTCTAACAAAATACACAAGAATGGATACTTTATAAAGAGATGAGGTTTATTTAGCACAGAATCCAACATTTGGCAGCCCCTGAGACTGATCTTTGGTGAGAGTGATCACAACATGGTGAATGGCATCATGGTAGGAAGACATGCAAGGGGTCGAGACTGAGTGGCCAGAAACTGGGGAGGATGAGTCTTGTTCTCTTTATGACACCCCCTCTCACAGGAACTAACAGGGACCCATGAGAAGTTCATTACTCCCTTCCAAGGGCCTCATCCCCAGTGGCCAAATTACCTCCCACTAGGCCGCACTTCTTGCAGGTTCTACCCCCTCAACTGTGCCGCACCCAGGACCTAGCCTCCAGCCTATGAACCTTTGGGGGATAAACTACATCCATCCTCACAAGCTCCAACAAAACCACATTGTAAGAGCAGCATGTCCCCATCCAGAAGTGTGTATGTGAGGCCAGGGGAAGGTTGATATCAGTGGGCACAGGAAGCAGCCAGAGCCCCCATTCCGGAACTCTCTGATGTCACACTTGTAGTCATGGTACTCTGGGTGCCAAGCCAGGAGAAGGAGCGGTTGGCTCTCATTTGTTTGAGAGCAGGCATCGCAGCAGCATGACTGTACCAAACGATTTACTGTCCCCACCCCGACCCCCAGCCAGATCCTGGCTATTCTCAAGCCTCTGGGCTTGTTTCACAGTGGCAGCTCTGGTGTCTCTAAGTGCTGTCTTCTTTACGTTTCCGTGAGTCTCTGGGCCAGCTGTGGGGTTCTCACCAAGAGACAGAAGGGAAATAGACAGTGAGAGTGTAGAGGCAGGGAGATGGAGGGAGGCCGGGAGGGGAAGTAGGATATTTAGTGAGAAGCACAGAGATGTGGGGAGCCTGAGGATTTGGGGGGACTATGGGAGGCTGGTAATGCTGGTGACATTTGGTGGAGGGAATGGGGTCTGTCTCTAGCCTGGATATTCAGATCTGTCCTTAAGGTGTATGGGTCTGACCTCAGGTGAGCCAGGCCTCATGGGGGCTCCGGGTTGCCCCCGACTAGAACTGAGTCTGGCTCTGATTTCAGAGGCCGAGCACTGGCGCAAGATGGAGAGTGGGCCTACCCAGTGGTCTCCGGACTTCTCTGCCTCCTGAGTTTATACAGCCTCATTGGCATGAACTTTTCAGACCCAGGAATCTTGCATAGAGGTAAGGCCTCAGACTCCTGGGAGAGGGAGGTGGCACCCCAAGGCTGGTGCCTACAAGGTTCATTTGTAAAGGGCTGACCCCACCTGTGGCCTCAGGATCCCTTCTTACCCTGTCATTATTACTTGGGCCCTGGCACTTCATTTCCCAAACCACTGAAGTGTGAAAAACAGAATCCTGGAGGTTTTCCAGTTGCTTTAGAAGGGAGGACGGGGCAAGAGAGGCAGCAGGCTCTTCCAACCACACAGTTCCCCCTTCCTCTTTCCCATTTCACACTCGACTCCAAGCACTGATCACTATTCCACAGGGGGAGCTCCATGTGAAGCTCCTGTGCTGGACAGCCCTTCTCTCTGACTGCAGCCCATCTGAGTGGTCAGCTTGCTCAACAGGGACCGGGGTTCCCCTGCCCTCCTCCTCCCCACCTTCTTGATGCCCAGTGAAGCTATGGGGTTGCCCCGAGCATCACAGTGATCAAAGGGCCTCCTCCACTGCCCACACCTCTCCTTCTGCCAGGCGCCTTCGAGCAGTACCCTGAGACTATATACAATGCACGAGTGAATGGCAGGTTGTATCACATGCCGTGGTGTCCCACGTGCTGTTTTCACCGCCCGCCCCGAACCTTCCACTGCAAAAGGTGTAACATCTGTGTGGAGGTGAGTGCTCCTCCTGCCTGTCCACTCACCAACCTATCTCCGTGCACCTGGCCAGGACCAGGAACCTCACATCATGAGTGGGCCAGGTGAGGGTATCAGACCATGTTCCCAGAGTGCTTCAAGTGGCTGTCAGCCACTGTTGGTCACTTATATATGTCATCACCTCTGTGTCTGCACCTGTCCAGGGAGGCTGGCCTTGCTTGCACAGGTGTGACATACAACGGGCATACCCTCTGTGCGGAGCCTGGTGGAGTCAGGGGGAGGAAAGGCAGTGACTTTGCCCTCCCCTGGCTTGCTGATACTAGATCCCCATCCCTTTAGGCTGACTGCTGCTCTGTCCTGGGGATCTTTGCCCGTCTTGGTCTGGGTGTCCCAGTTGGAGGGTTTCCTGGGTTCTGAGTGCATTTCTCTGATGTGCCCACCCTGCTCTGGTTCACAAGTGCAGACAGCCGGTAGTGGAAGGGCATATTTTTCATCCTTTTTTAGTACTTGAGGAAATGGAGGCCCAGAGTTTTCATGTCCTGGTCCACGTGACACCAGGCAGGTCTTGTCTCTAAAGAGCTCACTCAGGACAGGTGACTTGATGAGCCATGAGGTCCTAACTGTGCTCTCACCATGGAAATGCCAGGTTCTCGCTGAGATGGGAACCCTTATGTAAGGTCAAGAGCAGGCGGCCTAGAGGGCTGCGTAGGGGAGGCCTCAGGATTAGGGGGTGATGGAGGCCATTCCAGAAGGACCCTCAGACCTGTCTCCTCTCCCCTAGGAGTTCGACCACCATTGCAGGTGGGTGAATAACTGCGTGGGGCACCGAAACATCCGGCTCTACCTGCTACTCCTCATGTCCCTGTGCCTGTATCTGGGTACCGTGCTGGCCACCTGCGTTGTTTTCATCTTACGCAGGAGGAACATGGCGTTTTTGGACAAAATCATGACGTATCCACACAGTCCCAAGGGCCCACACTGGGAAGAGCTGGTGTGGTGGGGAGGGAGGGACAAACAGCCCAGTAGGGTCAGGGTGGCAGGGGAGGGTCTGATGTGGTCGGGGCTAGAGGGAGAAGTCACTTGGCAGCACCTGTGAGGGACAGGTGGAAGGCCAGTGGAGTCAGGGACATGGGCGGGGTAGGATGCCTGTGGAGTTAAGAATCTAGGGGCCCACAGAGTAGGATACTGAAAGTTGAAAAGGGACAGGTAGGAGGACAGTGTGGTGGAGGGAGGTTTCCCTTGGTTGTACTGGACTAACTGTCCAGTCCATGGAGGGAGAGCCATGAGCGGTGCTACCTGGGGCAAGAGGGAGCGAAGGAGGGAGCAGTGGGGTCGAAAGTGGGGCCAAGGAGGAGCTCTTCCGTGGCTTCCCTTCTTAGCCTATGCACAGCATCCTAGTGGCTGTACCCGCTGGGGCCCTCCTGGTCCCGCTCATCCTGCAATTGTTCATCAAGGCAGTGGCGGTGGGCACCGCCAGGCGACCCTATGAGGAGAAGGTAAGTGGTGAGTGCGTGTGCCCTTGGCTGTGTGGAGGCATCTTGCACCTCTTCAATTAGACACTTTGTGCACTTTCTCCACTGCCCTTGGCCCTGATGGTACCTCATGAGTCCTTCCAGACCCACCTCTGAAGATGCAGCTCAGATATTTCTATACCCTGGAGCTTGGGTCCATTCTGCCTCCTTGGTGCATTGCATTGAAAGCCTACTGTGTGCTGGGTGTTCTAGGTGGCGGTTATTTGAGGGATGGGTGTAGGGGTGAGTAAGTACATCATGCACTTGTGTTGATAAGCAACCTGCCATCAGAATAACACCCGGAGACACCAGGAACACTCTGAGCAAGGGGTCAGTCCTGAGTGATGTAGCCGAATGGAAGAGACTGGGAGTTTGGCGAAGCCCACGCTGTAGAGGAGAACATGCCACTCTCTGTGTCCTAGGTGTGCTTTTGGAGAGGCAGACAGGAGGGCATTGACTGTGAGAGGTACAATTTTGTAGAAAGGCACAGAAATCTGAAAGTAGGGTTTTAACAGAATGATGAAGAAATGGATCCTAGTTCAAACACAAGGTGACATGGGCAATGAGGTTGACCCCTTGGGGGTCAAGATTAGAAAGGCCCAGAAAGCCAAGCATGGAATTTTGTTTGGAAGAACTGGAAACCTGGGAGCCATGAAAAATTCTGTGAAAATGTCATTCATTGAGGGGTAATTAGAAACAGTAAATTCACCCTTTTTCATCTATAGTTAGGGATTTTGACAAATGACATTTTGTACTCTCAAGATCAAGGTTAACCAGTTTCACTACCCCAGAAAAATCCTTTCATCTCTTGTTGTCATTTTCTCTCCCTGAGTCCTTGTGGTTTTTCTCTTTCCGGAATCATGCATAAATGGTGTTGTGGGCTTTCTAGTCTGGCTTCCTTCACTGAGCAGGATGCATTTGAGATTCATCTATGTAGTTGCTCACATCAGTAGTTTATTGTCTTTTGTTTCTGTGTAGTAGTGTATTTCCCTACAGACTATTTGTACATTCACCAATTGAAGGATTTTTACTTTGCATCTAGGTTTTGGCAGAATTTTTGTTTTCTGTTTGTACCAGGGATTGAACCCAGAGGTGATTAACCACTGATCGACAATCCCAGCCTCACCAAACCCAACCCCCAGCATCCTTATGTTTTCTTTTTGAAAAATTTTTAAAATTTTGAGAAAGGGTCTTACTAAGTTGCTTAAGGCCTTCCTAAGTTACTGAGGCTTTGAACTTGTCACCCACTTGCCTTAGCCTCCCAAGCCATTAAAGTCATGGGGAACTGTGCCCAGCCAGTTTCAGGCAGTTATAAATAAAGCTGCTACAACAACCATTGATGCATAGACATGTGGACATAAGTTTTCATTTCTGTTGGGTAAATTGTTAAGGGTGGCATTGCTGAGTCATAAGATAAACATATGGGACGTTTTAGATAACAACTCTACTGTTTCTATTTTGTACCAGCAATGAATGAGAATTCCAGTTGCTCCACATCCTCACTAGCATTTGACACTGTCATTGGTCACTATTCCTTTTTGTTTTCAAATTGTAGCCTGTCTAATAAATGAGTAGTGGTATATCACTAGGGCTCCACTCTGTATTTTCCTAATGACTAATGATGTTGAGCATATTTTCGTGTCTTATAAGCCATGGGTATATTGATGGTGAAGTGTTTGCTCCAAACTTTTCCCCATTTTTTTAAAAAAACTGTGTTATTTTTTATTGAGTTTTAGGAGTTCTGTATACTGGATTCAGATCTATGTGTTGCAAATCTTTTCTTGCAATTCATGGCTTGATATTTCATTTTCTTCATCGCATCTTCCAAAGAGCAGGAGTCCTTAGTGTTGATGTTTTTCCAGCACTGAGGATTGAACCAGGGGTGCTCGACCACTGAGCTTCTTCCCCAGCATTCATTGTTGTTCACTCTGAATGGAACTTCATGTCCTGTGGAGCAGTTTCATTGCTTTCTTCCCCATCTATCTTTCTTGCTTTTTCTTTGAGCATCCACTAGGATCATAGGAGTGGGCATCTTTGCCCTGGGATTCCTTTAGTGTGGCAATCACTTGACTAAAGGCTCTTTCAGGAAGATTGGTGGGCAGCATCAGTGGGGGAGGGGAAGCTGCAGACCCAGATAGCAGAACAGACAGAGGAGCCTGTCTGCTCATCACCTCTCATCCTTTTAGTCACCACCCCACCACTGTCATATTTGGTTCCCTCCCAGACTCCTGTGCTTGGCCCTTATTCCTCAGCCCTGTGGTCTGCCTGTCTTCTCCTCTCTCCAGCTTCTAGTATCATCATTGAGTTTGCCTGTCAGCCTGTTCCCTTCCTCCATCCTGTGGTTTTTCCATCCCTAGGTCAGGCCATAGTCCATTGCTCTTCCTCCTCTGCTCAGGGTGAGGCCTTCCAAGTCCAGGATCCCCAAGTCTCAAGGGGCCTAAATGTGGTCTGCATTCTAAGATTCACCAGACAGGGCTCCTTTCTATTATTGGCAGCACTAATTTCAGGCACTGATCCCATGTTCCAACTTTCACTCCCACCATTCTCCATTCCCTGTCTGCAACTCCTTCTAGACTCACTTGCTTGGTGGTTGGTGGCAAAGACTCTGGTGAAGACCACATAAGTTCAAATCGCAGCTCTAGAACTGAGCAGCAGGGAGACCTGGGGTATGCTACTCAGCCCCTGGTCACTCAATTTTCCTATCTGTAAAACAGAGAATTGTGGGTTAATTCATATAAACCTCATAGAACAGTGGCTGGTACCAGAGAGTGCCATGTGTGCCGCTGTTACATCACTACCATTCCTTCCCATGGTCATCTACACATGTTTGTGCTCAGCTTAAATGTCACACAAGTCCCAGCCTTAACATCCCAGGCCTCCACTCCACCTGTTGTACCTTCTGGGCCTTATTTCCTGAAAGAGTTGACCTTGTTCACTAGCTCCCCCTTCACTTCCTGGCCCAAGTCAGCCCAGCCCTTGCTGTCAGGATGATGCTCTCATTAATGGCCAAATTCAGCAGACATCTTCAGACTACTCTTTCTGGTCTAGACACAGCCTCTGAAACCAGAAGTCGCTGTCTCAGCACTTAACTCTCTGGGCTTCTCCTCTGCATGTACCTGGGTGGTGTGAGCTGGGTTGCCTACATGGTTCCCATGATACTCTCTCTCTGCTCTTCCCTTTCCACTCCCCTTGGTGCACAGGGCCTCGGGTTGCAACAGCTGCCCTCACCCACTGAAAGTAGGTTGGCCATGCTGTTTGCAGGGTGCTTTCCATCCCCAGTGCAGTGACGGGGCTTTGTTTCTTTGCTACTCAGTATTGAACCCAGGGGCACTTTACCACTGAGCTACATTCCCAGTCCCTGCTACTTTTTATTATGAATCAGGGTCTCACTAAGTTGCTGAGGCTGGTCTGAAACCTGCCTTAGTTTCCCAAGTCACTGGGATTACAGGTGTGTGCCACCGTGCCTGGTTGGAGAGAATATTTTTGATGCCCTGAAATATTTCTGATGGGGGTGCATCTCAGTGGTAGAGTGTGTGCTTAGCATGTGCAAGGCCCTGAATTCTTCGATCCCCAGCACACAGAGAACAGACATCTGAATCAATGAGTGAACCATCAAACAGAAGAACCAACATTTGGGGATAGAAGGAAAGAGGAAAGGAACAGAGAGAAGCCTGGTGCCCTGACCCCCCAGGATAAGGGGAAGAAGGAGAGGCAGCAGGAAGTTAGGCAGAAGACGGGGCAAGAAGAAGATGCCGCTGGATTTTGGTCCTGTGGAGTGTGAGGGTGTTTGAGACACAGAATTGGAGCAGGAGCCCCAAGAGTGGAGCCAGTGAGAGAGGCTGGTCTGGGTGCCTCAGAGCTGTTGGATTCCAGTTGTGTGTGATAGGGTTGCATGTGGGGGGAGGATGGTATTCACATTTGCTGCTCAGTTCTTAGAAATTTACTATCATTCCTTAAACATTTTCTATACTTTATGTATGATCAATATTTTCTACACATGATATATATCTAATCAAATATTCTTTCTCAAAGTTTAAAGATTCTGTAATTTTTTAATGCTCCGCTATTAATTAATTTATTTCTTCTGGTACTAGGGATTGAACCCACAGGTGCTTTACCACCAAAGCTGCATCCCTAATCCTTGCTCTATTTTGTTTTGAGATAGGGTATCACTAAATTGTTGAGGGCTTTGCTAAGTTGTTGAGACTGGCCTTGAAATTGTGATCCTCCAGCCTCAAAATCCCAATTCCCTGGGGTTACAGGTGTGTGCCACTGTACCTGGTGGTATACTCATTTCTTAAGTACTGAGAACACCTTAAAGGAGGCAGAACCTCATAGAGGACATTGATTCGAGTTGCTTTTTGGACATATTCCAGAGCTGTTCTGATGTGGAATTGTCTTTCCTTCAGGGGAGGAGAGTGTTGAAGATGAAAGTCTTCATGTGTAGGCCATTGGAGACTTGGGGTGGATAGAGGTGCTGCTGGGCCACTTTTCATTATAACAGAGTATTTGCTACTTAAAGCTCATGAAGTTGGGGTGAAACTCAACCTGTTCTGGAAGGAGGAGTGGTCGAGACTGATGGATGGACTCAGGGGAAAGAGAAAAGTAGATTAAGGGAGAGGAGAAGCCAGTCAGAGTCCTGGGAAGGACATGACCTTTGAGCTTAACTTTTCCTGCTTTGTGTACTGAAGGTCTTCAGCTCAGATTTTCTTGGAAAATCTGATTTTTCACTAGGGAAATATATCTGGGCATCCCCTGCTGCCACTGGTCTCCCAGATAGGGAAACTCAATGAAGGTAGATTTTTAGAAAAATCGAGAGGTAAGACAGTCCAGTGGGAGTGGGGTGGTGACACCATCTTTGGATAGTTGAGCAGAACAGAACGAGACAGACCTTAAAAGGTACCTGGAAGGATGAGGTGAGAGGACAGGTGAGGCCAATGGAGACAGAGCAAGGATCCTGCAAAGGGAAGCACTAGGGAATTAGGAGCCCTGAGAAGGCAGGAGAGGTGGGTGCTGGGTCAGCACTATCTGGGGACAGCTGCTCACAAGTGGGTTGAGGGAGGTCATGCTTCCTGGGAGCCTGGGAAGGCAGGAGGCCCTGGGTCACTCTTGGGCACCCCTGTACCTAGAGCCTGGCCACAGGCCCAGGTTGAGCCCTGGATTGACTGACCAACTTAGCCAGGGTCCCTGGGAGATGGCCGTGCCCAGTCCTGCTGATTCTGAGCTCCTCTTCCCCTCCTCATTTCCCTCCAGTATGACAAGGCATTCAATGTGGGCTGCTGGAGAAATTGTTACATCGCACTCTGTGCACCCTTGGGACCTAAGTAAGTTGGTAAACCAAGGGCTCAAGTGGTGGGGGGAGGGGTGAAGCTGGCTCTATTTCCCTGGTCCCTGTCCCCAGCTCCCAGCCTTAACACTCTCTGTTCCTTTCCTTTGGGGTTTTCTCCAGGGCACTCTGGGAGTTTCTGGGAATTTCACTCTTCCTTGGTGTTGTACGTTCTTGCCCCAAGAAATGTGCTCGAGGGGAATGGCAGCCTGGATAAGGCTCCTGGATGAGAGCCCTGGGCTCTGTCTTTCCCAGCTGAGGGTGAGAGTGGTCAGGGAGACCAGCCCAAGGTGGGTAGTGACTCCTTGCATTTGGCCTGTTGCTTCCCAGGTACATGTCCGAGGCGGTCTGCATTCAGGTGGACCAGGGGACCAACTGGGGGCCAAAAGAACTCCTTAAAGACCTCCTTTGGCCCAGGTGCACCACTCAGGCCCCCCCAAGGAGTGGCAAGGCTGCACCTGTACAGAAGGTAAGGAGTATCGGGTGTGCTTTGAACCATGGGGGTCTGTGGTTTCACATGTGTTGGGAGAAGCCCCGGATGTATGGCTGGCCCTAAAGCTGAAGCACTTGGAGCATAAGGAGTGGGATTATGGACCTGGAGGGTGCAGGGTCCAGGTCACAGGGCTTCAGAGCACATCCAGGTGTCCCTGGATAGAGAAAGAGAAAAGACTAAAACACACTTTCTGGTTGGCTTTGTGCCAGTCCTTACCTTTTTGGTCCCTAGTTTCCTCATCTATTAATGAGGACTGAGACTAGTCCAGTAGTTTATGTTTTAAAGAAAATTCTGTTTCTTTTATATGTGTGTGTGTATGTGTGTTGTTTGTGTGTATGTGTGTATGTATGTACATGTATAAATATCAGTTGTAAATGGACACATATATTTATTTTATTTGTTTATTTTTATGTGGTGCCGGGGATTGAACCTAGTTCCTCATGCAAGTTAGGCAAGCACTCTACCCCAGAGCCACAACCCCAGCACTCCAGATTCTTTATTTATGGAAATTTTTGACATAAATGTGAAACATTTGTGTGGAGCATTAGGTGTACAGTGGGGTGGGTAACCCACAGTGCCCCCCATGGTCCCTTGCTGTGATGTGTTGCCAGCTCTCTCCCTTGCCCTGCCTCTAGGCATCCAGGGACTTGACTGTGAGCTGTGGGGTGGAGGATAGGGAGATCCCTCACGTACTGACTCTGATTTTAGCTTCTCATCAGCCCAGTGGTGCATTGGGAGGCTTCCAAGGGAGGCTTGGCCTCCTATTCTCCCTTCACACCCAGCAATGCCAGGACAAGCAGCAGAAGTTCATCCCCTGACCCCCATGTGTGGGTCTCTTGTTCCTGAGTACTCACTCCCCTGTTGAGAGTGCCAAGACCCCCATGTCTGTTATATACACATATTTTGTGCTGCTTCCTATGGCAGCTGTGCCTATGTGTCCTAGGTTCAGGGAAGTGTGGGTGGAGGCTCTGAGGGGCTGGGACAGAGCCCTGCTGGAAGGGAAGATCCTTGCTCTCTGGAGACTCAAGCTCATGAACCAAAACTGCCTGACTCTTTGCCCTTGGGCAAGACATTCAGCATGTCTCTCATGCTTAAAATGTGGCAACAGTAATAATCACAGTGACTGACCTGTCTGGCTTCCTGGCAAGGGCTTCAGATGGACAATACCCACCAGCGTGGGTAATACCAAGTGTGCCGGAAAGGACTCCATATAATAGGAAGGGAACTTGTTTATTATGAGTCCTAATAGGGTAGTAGATTACTCAGAAATTACAAAGTTTCAGTTAAACATGAGTAAGTTTTGGGGATATAATGGTCAATAAGGTTGTTCCAGTTAATTTACTGCACACTTGAAAACTGATAATATAGTTGGGTACAGCGGTGCCCATCTATAAGCCCAGCTACTCAAGAAACTGAGGCAGGAGGATCACAAGTCAAGGATCAGTAACTTAAAGAGAATTATTTTCTGTATCAAAAAAAAGTTTTGGGGATGTAGGTCAATGGTAACACACCCCTGAATTCAATCCTCAGATGTGGAAAAGGAAAGAAAAATTGACCATCAGTTTTGTGGGTTTTCTGTTTGTTTGAGGTGGAGTTCCCAGTATTTTGGCCAGGCTAGTCTTGAACTTCTGAGGTCAAGCAAACCTCCTATGTCAGTGTGCTGTGTCCTGGAAGGCAGGTGTGCACCACTGGACTGGCTAGAAAAGGGATTGTAAACTGGGTTTGGCGGCACATGACTAATTCTAGCAACTCAGGAACTCAGGCACCTTTAGGCCAGCCTCTGCAATTAGCAAGACTGTATCTCAAAATAAGAAGAGCTAGGGAAAAAGCCAAGTGGTAGGATGTTTTTAGGCTCAACCCCCCAGTGCTGGGGGAAAATGTGTGTATACACACACACACACACACACACACACACACACACTCTCTCTCTCTCTTTCTCTCTCACACACACACACACATAGATATGAAGATATACACACACACATATATATATTTTATTATATAGGAGGATTAGGAGATTTTAGATTTCTGCTTTGGGGCTAGTATGAATAAGCATGAAAACTCATGTCCTTGAGCATGCTAGGCAAGAGCTCTACCATTGAGCCACACCAGAGACCTTACATTTAAATTTGGGTTATTTTCTCACTGTTAGTTATTAGAGTACCCCACTTTTATCTCTTTTTTTCCATTTTTTTGGGCGTGAGGGGGCTTCCTCTGATGCTCAGACTGGTCTCAAATTTGTGGGCTGCAGTGACTCTCCTGCTCCTGATTTCTGAGCAGGGGGGATTACAGGTGCATGCCACCACACTTGGCTGTACAATCTCATATTGATAAGACATTTTACATGGGATAGGAATCCCAGAATAAAAAAGAGCAATTTAAGATGACTGGGCATAGTGATGTCTGCCTATCATCCCAGTAGCTCAGGAGGCTGAGGCAAAAGGATCATAAGTTTGAGACCAGCCTGGGCAGTTTTAGCAAGACCCTATCTCAAAGTAAAAAGGGCTGGGAATGTAGCTCAGTGGTATAATGCTCCTGGCTTCAATACCTAGTACTTCCAAAAACAATTAAAAGAATAAAAACATTAGGGCTAGGGATGTGGCTCACTGTTACAGTGCTTTCCCAGCAGGCATGAAGCCCTGGGTTAGAGCCTTAGCACTATATAAAAATAAATAAAATAAAGGTATTGTGTCCATCTACAACTAATATATTTTTTTAAATAAACATGAAAGCTGGGCTTTGTGGCACATGCCTGTATTTCCAGCTACTCTGCAGACTGATATATAAAGATCACTTGAGTCCATGAGTTTGAGATAAGCCTGGGGAAAATGGTGAGACTGTAAATCCTGAATAATAATGGTACTAATGATCATAATAATAATGATAATAACTTGTGTACCCCTGTAATCCCAGAGGCTCCACGTAGTGGTAGGATGATCACAGGTTTGATACACATGTTGGGGTCTTAACAAGACTCTTGTCCCAAATTTGCAAAAAGGTAGAGGACTGAGGATGAATCTCAGTGTTAAAGCACCCTTGGATTCAGTCCCCAGTCCACCAGATGGGGGAGGAAAAAAGCCAATTTGACTCCATAACATTAAGACTTTGGAACTAAAGGTAACTTGTGGTAATGTTTGGCAGGTGCTTACCAGCTTGATGCCCTGGGTTTAATCCAAAATACCAAACAGCAAAAGAATAAAATAAAAGTAAATAAAAGTAAATAAAATAGAAACCCTTTATGTGTATATCCCAAATCACAAATGAATATCTTACTTTTTCAAATACATACATTTTGACTCAGAAATGTAATATTTAGCATGTGTGTCCTTGGGGAACCAGAGAGCAGCACATATTATGGGTTTTGTCCCATTATTTAGCTAGCAAAATGTTTTAAAAAATCAACTCAAATATCATTAGTAGTAAATTAGTTAAAAATATGGCATGACCATGTAATGTATGACAAGATTATTTGAAATGAATTTAGGGGAAAAAAACTGTAATGTTTTCCTGGGTTCAGTGGAGCATGATTGTAATCCCAGCAGCTTGTGAGACTGATTTAGGAGGTTTGCAAGTCCAAAGCCAGACTCAGCAACTAAGCGAGGAACTAAGCAATTTAGTGAGACCCTGTCTCAAAAAATAAAAAGGCTGAGGGTATGGCTGAGTGGTTGAGTGTCCCTGAATTTAATCCCTGGTACTCCTCCTCCTCCCCACCAAAAAAGATCTGAAATAGTAATCACTGTATAAAGTGGGTTCTTGGTTTCAAAACCCTACATTTGTATTCCCTGAATTCCTGAGATTGGAATGAGCCTGCCATCCTGTGTTCTCTGTCTAAAGCCTAGAGAAGAACCAGACATAAGAAAGGATCCTTCTTTCTGTCTGCTGTCTCCTGACTTTTGCTCTTGGCTTAAGCCTTTTCAATTAGGAGCTACTCTGGTAGGTGAAGAACAAGGGGAAATACAGGTTTGACACTTCTGTCCCTCTCCCCAAACAAACCCAGCACTCCATTCCCATTCCTCTGTTTGGATCTTTCCTGTTGATTTACAAAATAAATATGGAAAAGTAGAGTATTAGAAAACGAGACCATTTAGATTTTAGTCAAATCTAAAATTATTTGTATGGGTTTGTTTTATGTATGGGGATGTTTATCTCTGAAAATGGATAGTATTAGAGCAATTCAAACCACAACTCATGTCTGAATTTCTCTTTGTTAGGGCATGCCAGAACAGGGGGCTCAGTTGCCACAAACCTTCAGGGTCCTCAAAGGAAGGCCAACGGAGCATCCTCTAGCTGTGCGGGGTGTCAACAAGTATTATAACGCCAGCACCTTGAAGAAGAAAAATCTCAGATTTCCTCCTACTGGTGAGACCTCAGACAGTGCTAAAAGACTGAATCTCATGGAAACTTGTGAAGCACTGATAGATAAAAAGATCATTTCTGGAAAAATAAAAGGATAAACTTTATTGTTCCTATTTCTCCTACATAAATACCCCTTTTGTCAACTGTCTGGATGGCTCTTGAACATCATCTGGAGATTGAGGATTTCATTGATCTCATAATTTTGTTAGAACTGGAATTGGATCTGTTACATCGTTTTCCATATTTCTTATACATTATAATTCAACATGTTAGTGGGATTCACACTTGTTCCATGTTGTTACATTTACTTGGGTTTTTTTTTTTCTCCTCACGGGTTTAAATGTTTTTTAGTTGAGAAGGAAAAATTGTTGATTTCTAGACATGTTTATGCTAGAGATATGTTTATTGTCAGTGGCCTAGAAGCAATTTTTGCTTTATAAATGCATAGACTTTGAAATAAAAAGTATTTTCTATTCAAAAATTATAAAAATAAACATCTTACCTCAAAAAATTTATTCTTCAGAATTAGAATCTAAGTGGATAAGAAGTAAAATATACTGGATTTTTAACAACAGTTTGTGTAAGGCAGCATTGGAATGAAGTCCACGAGGTGCAGTTGGTTGACTGATCCCTGATATGTCTTTGGAAATTTAGTTAGACTCCCCTTCTCCTCGCTGGTTCTGCTGCTTTCTATTCTTTGCACTGAACTTTAAAAGATGCAACATCATTTCTCTCATTTCTCTCTGGGTAGATTTTGCTCATTACAACCCCAAGATATATAATTTTTATTTAATATACTTTTCATCTCTAAAGTCATTATATAGTTTTAAAAATAATCTAAGAATGCAAAAATCATATGTGGTTGGATTAATTGTATTTCATATGTTTACATCATCACAGAGAGAAAGGCTATTTTCAAAATAGAAATAGAATTCTTTGCAACTAATACTGATCTTGACTTTTTCTATAAATAACTTATCTGGTATCCTTAGGAAAAGCTCGTACTTTTACCTAGAACTTCTGAGTCAACTAGTAAGTTGCATTATACAAAGAAACAAACCATGTCAAAAAGAATCCTTTTCCCAGGTGCCATGTTTGGTGGCTTTATATCCCCTTGCTTCTTGATACTCAAGAATATTTGTCATATCACCTTTAGTGCTTAAGAAAGTATCTTAAACAAGGAATGTATTATTTTAATACAGCTTGGGTGGGTATGGTTTTCATTACACTTTGGTGGGGGCAGGGTACCGGGGGTTGAACCCAGGAGCACTCAACCCCTGAACCACATCCCCAGCTCTATTTTGCGTGTTATGTAGAGGCAGGGTCGCATTGAGTTTCTAAGCACCTAGCTAAATTGCTGAGGCTGGCTTTGAACTCAAGATCCTCCTGTCTTTGCCACTTAGGCCGATTGGATTACAGGCATGGAAATACCAGGCCAGGGCTCCATTACATTTTAATAACTTCATTGAAGTATAATTTACATACCATGAAATCCAATCATTTGAAAGATCAATTCAGGTTTTACAAAATGTATTTTTAAGGTTTCCTTGAGATTATAGAGTTAGTAGCTGAGTCTTATTAAATTATTATTTTTGTTACGATTACTGTCATATTTCTAGAGAAGTAATTCTACTTAAAATGAAATCGGTTTTAACACATTTCAGATGCTCCTCATTTATATTATTTATTATATTATAGAAAAGTTTTTTGTGGTACATTGTTAACATTCCTTTCACTTTCACTTTCAGAGAAGGATTCCTTCCCTTCTGGAACACCAACAGTAAGTTGATGATGTATCTCTTATAGTTCTTGCTCTAATTAATGTTTCCAAAAGAAATCTGTTTTTCATTTTTTAAATTTCTAAAATAAGAGGTAGGGCTGGGGTTGTGGCTTAGTGGTAGTGTGCTTGCCTGGCATGCATGAGGCACTGGGTTCCATTCTCAGCACCACATACAAATAAATAAAATAAGGGTTCATCAACACCTTTAAAAAAATGTTTAAAAAAATAAAATAAGAGGTAAAGAAATGTTTAATGTTTCTAAATAGCACTCCAGAATATTTATCATAATGTTTATTTACTTTTCCATATTTCAGAAAATCATCTTTAATTTTAATTGAATATATTGGAACCAGTGAGGATTAATCATTTAAAAATTAGCTATGGAAAAAATAACTTCGTAAAGTTTGTTTAAAAAAAGAGACCTGATCACCTTTTAATCTTTGACTTTTCCTGGCTTGTCTTCCTTTGCTCCTGAACACAGCTGAACACCAATGGACCGGAAACATCAGCAATAGTAATGGAGGCAGATGATGGTGATGGAGAGGTGCAGCCTTTCACTGCCCCACAACATGACCATACAAGACCAGTGAGTGCCTAATGACCTGGTGTGCACATCTGTACATGTGTGTTTGAAAAACAGCTGTTTGCATTGGACTTTCAGAGATAATTTCAAAAAGGGTTCAACTTTAACATATTTTACTATGAGAAGATTAATTTAAGATTAGAGTTTTTACCTAAAGAGTACTCATCAAAAACCACTTTTTTGAATAATAAAAATCAATGGCTTCTTTTAAAGTTAGAATACTTAACTCACTAGGTTTTTTCTTTCCATGTTTTGCCCCCCTTTCCAGAGAGATCATCTATTGCTGTGTTTTTTCTGTTTCATAATGTGGGTAACTCTTCTACCTAAAACTTAAATGTTTCTTCTTCCCCATCTTATGTACTTCATTTCTCCTTTTTAGACATTTCTCTCAAAGCATTGATGGCATTCTAAAGACAGTTGAGAGTGAAATTCCTCACCTGCTGAGGGAGAATTTCAGCAGTAATGAGCTCAGGTGGAGCCAGGGACAGAAGTACTAAGGGGGATGGACTGTGATGTGGTGGCTCTGAGGACCGTCATTGGATTCCCATCTCATGACAGATGGCTATGTTTTCTATATTCCTTACTCCTGGCTCTTTGAAGTGAAAGGGAGAGTATGCAATATATTTGTGTAAAATGTTATGAGACTGGATTAATGATAGATTATTGTAGTGGAAACTACCACAGTGAAACATAAAGATAGAAATGAAAACAACTTTTAAATGCAATAGCATCAGTGAGCTGTGAGACAGTTTCAAGGGTTTTCATGATGAGTAATGAAGTTCTGATAGAATAAACCAACCCAAAAAATCTATCTCCCAAAAGCTATTAACTGCTTTCTCAAATAAAGTAAAGTCAAAAGCACCTCTACCACCCTGTCTTGTCTCTTATAAAAGTATCTTTAAAAGATAAAACCATTTAACTAAAAATAATAACAGTAAAGGCAGGAGATATGCATATAAAATGACAATAAGAGCTTCCAGGCCAAGAACAAGAACCCTAAGCTTATTGTCCTGTGTGACATGGGGTGTCACATAATGGTGGAGGGTGATCATTCAAAGATGCAAACATTCAATAATAAGAGGGAGTCTTACCTAATCACTAAGCAGCTTAAGGCCCTGGGTTTAATCCAAAACACCAAACACCAAAAAGAAAAAAAAAAAGAAGAAGAAAGAAAAAAAATTTGTTTAAAAATCCCTTCATGTATCTATCCCAAATCACAAATGAATATGTTACTTTCACCTACATACCTTTTGACCCAGAAATGTAATTTTTAGCATGTGTGTCCTAGGGAAACCATAGAACAGCATAGATTATGGATTGTGTCCCATTATTTTGATAGCAAAATGTAGCAAAAAGCCAACTCAAATATCATTAGTAGCAAATTAATTAAAAATCTGGCATGACCATTTAAAGTACTACTAGATCATTTCAAATGAATTTAAGGGAAAAAAAAGTGTAATATATTGCTGGGTTCAGTGGAGCATGACTGTAAACGCAGAAGCTAGTGAGGCTGACTTAGGAGGTTTGCAAGTTCAAAAGCAGACTCAGCAATAAGCGAGGAACTAAGCAATTTAGTGAGACCCCTGTCTCAAAAATTAAAAAGGGTGAGGGTATGGCTGAGTGGTTGAGTGCCCCTGAATTCAATCCCTTGTACTCCTCCTCCTCCCCGCCTAAAAAGATCTGAAACAGTAAACGCTGTATAAAGTGGGTTCTTGGTTTCAAATCCCTACTTTTGTATTCCCTGAAGTGCTGAAGTTGGAATGGGCCAGCCGCCCTGTGTTCTCTATTTGTGTAAAGCCTAGAGCAGAACCAGACATAACCAAGCATTCTTCTTCCTGTTTCCTTTCCCTGACTTATGCTCTTGGCTTAAGCCTTTTCCATTAGGAGCTACTCTGGTGGATGATGAACAAGTGGAAATACAGGTTTGACACTTCTGTCCCTCTCCCCAAATAAACCCAGCACTCCATTCCCATTCCTCTGTTTGGATCTTTCCTGTTGATTTGCAAAATAAATATGGAAAAGTAGAGTATTAGAAAACGAGTCCATTTAGATTTTAGTCAAATCTAAAATTATGTGTATGGGTTTGTTTTATGTATGGGGATGTTTATCTCTGAAAATGGATAGTATTAGAGCATCAAACCACAACTCATGTCTGAATTTCTCTTTGTTAGGGCATGGCAGAGCAGGGGGCTCAGTTGCCACAAACCTTCAGGGTCCTCAAAGGAAAGCCAACGGAGCATCCTCTAGCTGTGCGGGGTGTCAACAAGTATTATAACACCAGCACCTTGAAGAAGAAAAATGTCAGATTTCCTCCTACTGGTGAGACCTCAGACAGTGCTAAAAGACTGAATCCCATGGAAACTTGTGAAGCACTGATAGATAAAAAGATCATTTCTGGAAAAATAAAAGGATAAACTGTATTGTTCCTACTTTCTCCTACATAGATATTGCTTTTTGTCAACTGTCCGGATGGCTCTTGAACATCATCTGGAGATTGAGGATTTCATTGATCTCATAATTTTGTTAGGAATGGAATTGGATCTGTTACTTTTCCCCCCATATTTCTTATACATTATAATTCAACATGCTAGTGGGATTCACACTTGTTCCATGTTGTTACATTTACTTGGGTATTTTTTTTCCTCCTCACCGGTTTAAATGTTTTTTAGTTGAGAAGGAAAAATTGTTGATTTCTAGACATGTTTATGCTAGAGATATGTTTATTGTCAGTGGCCTAGGAATTTTTGCTTTATAAATGCATGGACCTTGAAATAAAAAGTATTTTCTATTCAAAAATTACATGCAAATACATAAAAATAAATACCTTACCTCAAAGGATTTATTCCTCAGAATTAGAATCTCAGTGAGTAAGAGTTGAAGTATACTAAATTTTTAAAAACAGTTTGTGTAAAGTAGCATCGGTGGAATGGAGTCCATGTGGTGCAGTTGGTTGAGCAATCCCTGAAATGTCTTTGGAGATTTAGTTAGACTCTCCTTCCCCAAGCTGGTTCTCCTGCTTTCTCTTCATTGCACTGTACATTAAAAGATGCAACATCATTTCTCTCATTTCTCTCTGGGTAGATTTTGCCCATTACAACCCCAAGATATATAATTTTTATGTAATATGTTTTCCGTCTCTAAGTCATATATATAGTTTTTAAAAATAATCTAAGTATGCAAAAATCATATGTGGTTGGATTAATTGTATTTAATATGTTTACATCATCACAGAGAGAAAGGCTATGCTCAAAAAAGAAGTAGAGTTCTTTGCAAGTAATACTGATCTTGACTTTTTCTATAAATAACTTACCTGGTATCCTTAGGAAAAGCTCGTACTTTCACCTAGAACTTCTGAGTCAACTAGTAAGTTGCATTTTACAAAGAAACAAACCATGTCAAAAAGAATTCTTTTCCCACTTTCCATGTTTGGTGGCTTTATATCACCTTGCTCCTTGGTACTCAAGAATATTTGTCAAATCACCTTTATTGCTTAAGAAAGTATCTTAAAGAAGAAATGTTTTATTTTAATACAGCTTGGGTGGGTATGGTTTTCATTACACTTTGGTGGGGGCAGGGTACCAGGGATTGAACCCAGGGTCACTCAACCCCTGAACCACATCCCCAGCTCTATTTTGTATGTTATGTAGAGGCAGGGTCGCATTGAGTTTCTAAGCACCCAGCTAAATTGCTTAGGCTGGCTTTGAACACAATATTCTCCTGTCTCTGCCTCTTGAGCCCTTTGGATTATAGGCATGGAATTACCAGGCTAGTTCTCCATTATATTTTAATAACTTGATTGAAGTATAATTTACATACCATGAAATCCAGTCATTTGAATGATCAATTCAGGTTTTTCAAAATGTATTTTAAGGTTTCATTAAGATTAAAGAGTTAGTAGCTGAGTCTTATACAAATTTTATTTTTAAGTTACTATTACTATCATATATCTAGAGAAGTAATTCTACTTAAAATGAAATCGGTTTTAACACATTTTACTTGCTCTTCTTTTATATTATTTTTCTTTTTGTCATAGAAAAGTTTTCTGTGGTAAACTGTTAACATTCCTTTCCATTTCATTTTCAGAGAAGGATTGCTTCCCTTCTGGAAGACCAGCAGTAAGTTGATGATGTATTTCTTATAGTTCTTGTTCTAATTAAGGTTACGAAAACAAATTTTTTTTTTTTTACATTTCTAAAATAAGAGGTAGGGCTGGGGTTGAGGCTCAGTGGTAGTGTGCTTGCCTGGCATGCATGAGGCACTGGGTTCCATTCTCAGCACCACATACAAATAAATAAAATAAGGGTTCACCAATAACTTTTAAAAAATGTTTAAGAAATAAAATAAGAGGTAAAGAAATATTTAATGTTTCTAAATAGCACTCCAGAATATTTATCATATGTTTATTTACTTTTCCATATTTCAGAAAATCATCTTTATTTTTCAATTGAATATATTGTAACCAGTGAGGTTTAATCATTTAAAAATTAGCTATGGAAAAAATAACTTTTTAAAGCTTGTTGAATATAAGGAGACCTGGTCACATTTTAATCTTTGACTTTTCCTGGCTTGTCTTCCTTTGCTCCTGAACACAGCTGAACACCAAGTGGCCGGAAAAATTAGCAATTGTAATGGAGGAAGAGGATGGTGATGGAGAGGAACAACCTTCCACTGCCCCACAACTTGGCCATACAAGACCAGTGAGTGACTAATGGCGTGGTGTGCACATCTGTGCATGTGTGTTGGAAAAACAGCTGTTTGCATTTGACTTTCAGAGATAATTTCAAAAAGCTTCAAGTTTAAAATATTTTACTATGAGAAGATTAATTTAAGATTAAATTAAAGTTTTTATCTAAAGAGTACTCATCAAAAACCACTTTTTTGTACAATAAGAATCCATGGCTTCTTTAAAAGTTAGAATACTTAACTCACTGGGTTTTTTCTTTCCATGTTTTATCCCCTTTTCCAGAGAGATCATCTATTGCTGTGTTTTTTCTCTGTTTCATAATGTGGGTAACTCTTCTACCAGGAACTTAGATGTTTCTTCTTCCCCAGATTATGTACTTTATTTCTCCTTTTGACATTTCTCTCAAAGCCTTGATGACATTCTAAAGACAGTTGACGAGCTGGGGATGTGGCTCAAGTTTAGCATGCTCGCCTGGCATGCGTGCGACCTGGGTTCGGTCCTCAGCACCACATACCAACAAAGATGTTGTGTCCGCCGAGAACTAAAAAATAAATATTAAAAATTCTCTCTATTCTCTCTCACTCTCTCTTTAAAAAAAAAAACAGACAGATGAGAGTGAAATTCCCCACCAGCTGAGGGAGAATTTCAGCAGTAATGAGCTCAGATGGAGCCAGGGAGAGAAGTACTAAGGGGGCTGGCCTGTGATGTGGTGGCTCTGAGGACCAACATTGATTCCCATCTAATGACAGAAGGCTGTGTTTTCTATATTCCTTACAACTGGCTCTTTGAAGTGAAAGGGAGAGTATGCATTATATTTGTATAAAACGTTATGAGACTGGATTAATGATAGATTATTGTAGTGGAAACTACCACAGTGAAATATAAAGATCCCCAGTTCTTCCCACTGAAAATTCGGTGTCGGGCCGACCTGATCAGATTGCCCATCAGAATGTCGGAGCCCCTTCAGAGTGTGGTGGACCACATGGCCACCCGTCTCAGGGTGTCCCCAAGCAGGATTCTTTTGCTCTTTGGAGAGACAGAACTGTCCCCTACGGCCATCCCCTGGACTCTGAAGCTTGGAGTGGCTGACATCATTGACTGTGTGGTGCTAGCAAGTTCTTCAGAGGCCACAGAGACATCCCAGCAGCTCTGTCTCAGGGTGCATGGCAAAGAGAAACACCAGATGCTGGAGATCTTGTTGTCTCAGGATTCTCCTCTCAAGACCCTCGTGTCACACTATGAGGAGGCCATGTGACTCTCTGGACACAAGCTGTCTTTCTTCTTTGATGGGCCAAAGCTTTCAGGCAAGGAGCTGCCAGCTAATCTGGGCATGGAATCCGGGGACCTCATTGAGGTCTGGGGCTGAAACCCTGTTTGGAGGGCCCTCGAGGACTTGGGGACAAAGCTTTTTTGCCCTCTCAGGGTTAGCAGAAGCTGAGTTAGAACCTATCTTTAAGCTGAGGCAAAATCAAGGAATGAACATTGACTCTATCTCCTATTGACCCTGGTCTCCAGCCTAGCTGCTTGGTTAGTTGTGTAGTGGTCGTGGCTGCCCTGGGGGGCCTGTGGCTGCATGACAGGTCCTGCTGAATTGTGCAGCCCCCAGGACATGGAGAAGATGTCTCCCCCCTCATCTCTCACCTTCATCTCCTGTCTCTTCCTCCAAATGTCTGTTCTATGAACTGTTGCTCTTATTCAAAGAGTGACTTGAAGTAAATGAGGGTTGGGTTATGGGCTTCCAGGCCTGGGACACAGGGCCTTAGATCTCATCAAGGACCAACAGCGGCCTTATCCTCATTTGGGGGCTGGGAATGCAGTTTTCTGGGGGCACGTTCTCCAGAGTGGTGTCTGGGCTGCAGCTTAAGCCCTGGAACACTCTCCAAGAACGAAGGTACTAGGGTCTCAGCCACGGCATCTCTTCTCCCCAGGACCCTTTAGAGCCCCCTTTCTGGCACACACTTCCTGGTGCACACATTTGAGGCAGAACTGAGCACAGCCATTTGGTTTTGGACTTTGGGATCACAGTCCCGTGCAAGGATTCTGGTTTTGTGGCGTTTCTGCCTTTCTTCCCACCATCCTGTCCCATCGGCACCCTGTTTGTTTATTCTATATCTTTGAATATCACTGTGTCCTTATAGGATACGGTGTTCAGGAGTGAATATGCTTTTACTGTTGTGTGAGATTGTGGTGCAATAGGTTTCACTCAGTATGTGTGGAGCTGTAGCCTCTGCTCATTCTAGATCTGTTACGTGGTACCCCATAGGGGCATCGACGCATTTCACTCACACGGTGCCTTACTTAGCGGACACCGGGGTGCCACCACCTCCTGGCACCACATTCCAGGCCACGATCAACATCCTTTTCGATGTCCCTTCTGCACTTGTGTGAAACTTCTCTGGCATACACACCCAGGATGGGGTTATGGGTCACACAGGCTAATCTCTCTGGCCTTCCACTGGAGGCTTTCTTCCTCCTCATCCTCCCAGCACTTGGTACTGCCCAGTTGTCTGGTTCTCGCCAGCCGGGTGGGCCCAAGGGGCACAGCGTTTAATGTATTCCCATTGGATCACTAGTAACTTGGGGGATCTTGTCGCTTGCCCCTCGGCCCCGCTGGCTGCTCTAGGAATGAATGGCTCCTTTTCCCACAGGACTTCCTTTTTGTGTATTGTGTGTGTTTACTCTGAGGAGTTTCTTATATATTTCTGGGTAATTGCAAATAACTCAGAATGGCACTTTGTGAATCTAGGGATCCTTCACCGAATAGACATTCTTAATTTTAAGGTAGACACATTGTTTTGTTTTGAAGTTTGTTGCTTTTTGATTTATTTGAAGTTAGTTAAGAAATTTTCGTTTTCTTATGTTAGCTCACTTCTTTTCCTTTCACCTTGAGTCCGCAGAGTTCGGCTTGGTCCAGCTAGGACACCCTAGGCAGTGCCCTGGTTGGCCACTGTTCTGAGTGGTCCAGCACTGGTTCTCACTTGTTAATGCCAGGCTCTGCTGGTTGGAAAAGGTTAAACATCACCTTTAAACTATTTGATATGTACCTTTGTGTGTGAGACCAAGTTTTATTTTTTATCATAGAATGAGCCATTTTTCTCAGTTTTGTCTACTAAAAAAAAGCCATTAATCTTTCACTGATATGTGGTATGATAACCAGTGAGGTTTAGTCATTTAAAAATTAGCTATGGAAAAAATAACTTCTTAAAGTTTGTTTAATAAAAGGACACCTGGTCACATTTTAATCTTGCTTGTCTTCCTTTGCTTCTGAACACAGCTGAACACCAAGGGGCCGGAAACATCAGCAATAGTAATGGAGGAAGGTGATGGTGATGGAGACGTGCGGCCTTTCACTGCCCCATGACGTGGCCATACAAGACCAGTGAGTGACTAATGAGCTGGTGTGCACATCTGTGCATGTGTGTTTGAAAAACAACTGTTTGCATTTGACTTTCAGAGATAATTTCCAAAAGCCTTCAAGTTTAAAATGTTTTACTATGAGAAGATTAATTTAAGATTAAATTAAAGTTTTTACCTAAAGAGTCCTCATCAAAAACCACTTTTTTGAAAAATAAAAATCAATGGCTTCTTTAAAAGTTAGAATACTTAACTCACTGTTTTTTTCTTTCCATGTTTTGTCCCCTTTTCCAGAGAGATCATCCATTACTGTTTTTTCTCTGTTTCATAATGTGGGTAACTCTGCTACCTAAAATTTAGATCTTTCCTCTTCCCCAGATTATGTACTTTATTTCTCATTTTGACATTTCTCTCACAGCCTTGATGGCATTCTAAAGACAGTTGAGAGTGAAATTCCTCCCCAGCTGAGGAGAATTTCAACAGTAATGGGGTCAGATGGAGCCAAGGAGAGAAGTACTAAGGGGGCTCGACTGTGATGTGGTGGCTCTGAGGACTGCCATTGGATTCTTATCTCATGACAGATAGCTGTGTTTTCTATATTCCTTATACCTGGCTCTTTGCAGTTAAAGGGAGGGTAGGCATTATATTTGTGTAAAATGTTTTGAGACTGGATTAATGATAGATTATTGTAGTGGAAACTATCACAGTGAAATATAAAGATAGAAATGAAAACAACTTTAAATGCAATAGCATCAGTGAGTTGTGGGACAGTTTCAAGGGATTTCATGATGTGTAATGAGGTTCTGATATAAAAAATCAACCCAGAAATCTATCTCCCAAAAGCTAAATAACAGCTTCCTCAAATATAGTAAAGTCAAATATAATTCTAGATGCCTGAATAAATAAATGTCTGTCCCTTATAAAAGTATCTTTCAAAGGTAAAACCATTTAACTAAAAATAATAACATTGGAGGCAGGAGATATGCATACATAAAATGACAATGAGAGCATCCAGGCCAAGAAAAACCACCCTAAGAATCTTGTCCTGTGTGACATGGTGTGTCATGGGATGGTCGAGTGTGATCATTGAAAGATGCAAACATTCAATAAGAAGATGGAGTCTTACCTAATCACTAAGGAAAGAAAGAATGAAAAAGTGAAAAATGAGAGATGGAGCAACAGGAATGCTCCTGCATTGCTAGTGAGAGGCTCCACTCCAGATTAGGGTTTTTTCAGTTTCCCACAAAATAAAACATGACCTTACCACCTATCCCAGCAATGTGTTTCCAGATATTTGCCCCCATGCATTGAGATGTGTCCACACAAAAACCTGTGCAAAATTTTTATAGCATCTTTATTCATATTTGCTAAATCTATAACAAGATGTGTTTCAAAAAGTGAATGTGAGGACTGTGTGGAGCTCAGTGGTAGAGCACATGCCTAGCCTGCTGAGACCCTGGGTTCCATTCCCAGCACCACAATATAAACAAAAGAAATCCAATGTATGTGCTACATCCATACAATAGAAATAGGATTCATGGATAAAAACTGAGATATCATAACACCAAAAGGCATGAAAGAATTTTGTGTTATCTATTTATTTATGACAGGAAAATAACTTGTATAATTGACTACATGCCTATGGCGTGGGCATATTATTCTCTGAAAGATCTTTTAGAGCATAGTGTTTAGTGGTGCCCTTCCATCTAAGGGGCCTAGATGCTCTCCAATTGCAAGTGTAGTGTGTGGGCTAGAAGTGTTCATCCATGCTAGGGAAGTGTCTAGCATGAATGTTTAGGACATCTCAAGTTTGAGGAGTTTTATAAAATCATTAATTGCAGGGATACGGAGGTGTGAAGAGGATGAGTAGTAGGTTTTTAGGGCAGTGAATTTATTCAGTATGATATTATAATGGTAGATACACAGGACAATATTCATTTTTCAAATGTCATAGAATTATATAATCCAATACAAAGAGTGAACTCTAATGTCTAAAGTGTCAGCTTTGGGTTTTTTTTTTTTTTATTGATTGTTCAAAACATTACAGAGCTCATGATATATCATCTTTGGACATTTGACTCAATTGGGTTTTAAACTCCCATTTTTACCCCAAATACAGATTGCAGAATCACATCTGTTACATACTCACATTTTTACAAAATGGCATATTAATGACTGTTGTATTCTGCTACCTTTCCTATCCCCTACTATCCCCCCTCTCCTCCCCTCCCCTCCTATCTTCCCTCTCTTCCTCCTCTGCTGTTGTTCAATTCTCTCCCTTTTTTTCCCTCCCCCTTGTCCCTCATAACCTCTTATAATTTTGTGTATCATTGAAGGTCTCCTACCATTTTCATATGCTTTCCATTCTCTCTCCCTTTCTCTCCCCCCATTCGTCTTTGTTTACTGTTAGTCTTTTCCTCATGCTCTTCCTTCCTGTTCTGTTCTTAGTTGCTCTCTTTATATCAAAGAAGATATTTGGCATTTGTTTTTTAGGGCTTGGCTAGCTTCACTTAGCATAATCTGCTCTAATGCCATTTATTTCCCTGCAAATTCTATGATTTTGTCATTTCTTCGTGCTGCATAATACTCCATTGTGTCTAGATGACAAGTTTTTTTAATCCATTCATCTATTGAAGGGCATCTAGGTTGGTTCCACAGTCTAGCTATTGTGAATTGTGCCGCTATAATCATTGATGTGGCCGTATCCCTATAGTGCGCTCTTTTAAGGTCCTCAGGGAATAGTCCGAGAAGGGCGATAGCTGGGTCAAATGGTGGATCCAATCCCAGCTTTCCCAGGAATCTCCATACTGCTTTCCAAATTGGCCCCACCATTTTGAAATCCCACCAGCATTGTACAAGTGTACCCTTTTCCCCACATCCTCGCCAACACTTATTGTTGTTTGACTTCATAATGGCTGCCAATCTTTCTGGAGTGAGATGGTATCTTAGGGTGGTTTTGATTTGCATTTCTCTGATTGCTAGAGATGGTGAGCATTTTTTCATGTAGTTGTTGATTGATTGTATGTCCTCCTCTGAGAAGTGTCTGTTCAGGTCCTTGGCCCATTTGTTGATTGGGTTATTTTTTATCTTATTGTTTAATTTTTTGAGTTCTTTGTACATTCTGGATATTAGGGCTCTATCTGAGGTGTGAGGGGTAAAAATTTGTTCCCAGGATTTAGGCTGTCTATTTACCTCTTTTATTGTTTCTCTTGCTGAGAAAAAACTTTTTAGTTTAAGTAAGTCCCATTTGTTTATTCTTGTTATTAACTCTAGGGTTATGGGCGTCCTATTAAGGAATTTGGGGCCCGACCCCACAATATGTAGATTGTAGCCAACTTTTTCTACTATCAGACGCAGTGTCTCTGGTTTTGATATCTAGCTCCTTTATCCATTTTGAGTTAAGTTTTGTGGCTGCCGAGAGAAAGGGATTCAATTTCATTTTTTTGCATATGGATTTCCAATTTTCCCAGCACCATTTGCTGAAGATGCTATCTTTCCTCCATTGCATGTTTTTAGCCCCTTTATCAAATATAAGATCGTTGTAACTTTGTGGATTAGTCTCTGTGTCCTCTATTCTGTACCATTGGTCCACCTGCCTGTTTTGGTACCTGTACCATGCTGTTTTTGTTACTATTGCTTTGTAGTACAGTCTGAACTCTGGTATCGCTATACCTCCAGATTCATACTTCCTGCTTAGAATTGCTTTTGCTATTCTGGGTCTTTTGTTTTTCCATATGAATTTCAAGATTGCTTTATCTATTTCTACAAAAAATGTCGTTGGGATTTTGATTTGCGTCGCATTAAACTGTAGAGAACTTTGGGTAATATTGCCATTTTGATGATGTTAGTCCTGCCTATCTACGAACAGGGTACATTTTCCCATCTTCTAAGATCTTCTTCTATCTCTCTCTTTAGGGTTCTGTAGTTTTCATTGTATAAATCTTTCACCTCTTTTGTTAGGTTGATTCCCAAGTATCTTATTTTCTTTGAGGATATTGTGAATGGAGTGGTTTTCCTTATTTCCATTTTAGAGATTTTGTTGCTGATATACAGGAATGCCTTTGATTTATGCGTGTTGATTTTATAACCTGCCACTTTGCTGAATTCATTTATTAACTCTAGCAGCTTCTTTGTAGACCCTTTTGGGTCTGTTAAGTATATTATCATGTCATCCGCAAATAGTGATAATTTAATTTCTTCTTTTCCTATTTTTATGCCTTTAATTTCTTTTGTCTGTCTAATTGCTCTGGCTAGTACTTCAAGAACTAAATTGAATAGAAGTGGTGATAGAGGGCATCCCTGTCTTGTTCCAGATTTTAGGGGGAATGCCTTCAGTTTTTCTCTTTTTAGGATGATGCTAGCCTGAGGTTTAGCATATATAGCTTTTACAATGTTGAGGTAAGTTCCTGTTATCCGTAGTTTTTCTAGTGTTTTGAACATAAAGGGATGCTGTACTATGTCGAATGCTTTTTCTGCATCTATGGAGATGATCATATGGTTCTTGTCTTTAAGTCTATTGATGTGGTGAATAGCATTTATTGATTTCCGTATATTGAACCAGCCTTGCATCCCAGGGATGAATCCTACTTGATCATGGTGCACAAGTTGCCTTATGGCATAATATATGGTCTATCTTTGAGGAGGATCCATGTGCTGCCGAGAAGAACGTGTATCCACTTGATGATGGTTGATATATTCTAAATATGTCGGTTAAGTCTAGGATATTGATAGTGCTGTTGAGTTCTATAGTTTCTTTATTCAGTTTTTGTCTAGAGGATCTGTCTAATGGCGAGAGAGGTGTGTTGAAGTCACCCATAATTATTGTGTTGTGGTCTATTTGACTCTTGAACTTGAGGAGACTTTGTTTTATGAACGTTGCAGTTCCATTGTTTGGTGCATACAAATTGATAATTGTTATGTCTTGTTGGTGGATGATTACTTTTAACAGTATATAGTGTCCTTCTTTATTCTTCTTGATTAACTTAGGTTTGAAGTTGATTTTATTCAATATGAGTATGGCCACTTCTGCTTGCTTCCGAGGGCCATGTGAGTGGTATGATTTTTCCTAACCTTTTACCTTCAGCCTGTGTATGTCTTTTCCTATCATATGAGTCTCCTGAAGGCAGCATATTGTTGGATTTGTTTTTTTGATCCACGTTACTAGCCTATGTCTCTTGATTGGTGAGTTTAGGCCATTAACATTTAAGGTTACAATTGAGATATGATTTGTACTTCCAGTCGTGCTTCTTTATTGATTTATTTTAGTTTGGCTAGTTTTACTTTTTGGTTATTTTCCTCCCCCTTTACTGCGATATCTCCTGCTGTTAGTTTTGGGCACTATTTTTCAATTCTTCTTCTTGTAGTATTTTGCTCAAAATGCTTTGCAGTGCTGGTTTTCTTGATGCGAATTCTTTTAGCTTTTGTTTATCGTGAAAGATTTTAATTTCATTGTCAAATCTGAAGCTCCATTTTGCTGGATACAGTATTCTTGGTCGGAATCCATTATTTTTCAGCGTTTGAAATACATTGTTCCAGGATCTTCTCGCTTTCAAATTCTGTGATGAGAAATCAGTCTTTAACCTAATTGGTTTACCCCTGAATGTAATCTGCCTCTTTTCTCTCGTAGATTTTAATATTCTCTCCTTGTTCTGTACGTTGGCTATCTTCATAATTATATGTCTTGGAGTTGGTCTATTATGGTTTTGAATGTTTGGGGTCCTGTAGGCTTCCAGGATTTAGCAATCCATTCCATCTTTCATCTCTGGGAAGTTTTCTAGAATTATTTCATTTAATATGCTGTCCATTCCTTTGGTTTGAATCTGTGTGCCTTCTTCTATCCCGATCACTCTCAAATTTGGTTTTTTTATGACATCCCATATCTCTTGAATAGATTGCTCGTGGGATTTAAGCATCTTTTCTGTGTTGACTATATTCTTTTCAAGTTGATAAACCTTGTCTTCATTATGTGATGTTCTGACTTCTACTTGATCAAGTGTATTTGCAATATTCTCGTTTGAGTTTTTAATTTGGTTTATAGTTTCCTGCAATTCTAGGATTTTTGTTTGATTTGTTTTTCAAGATCTCTATCTCCTGGGAGAGCTCATTCTTTGCCATTTGAATTTGTTTGTTCAATTCATTTTCAAAATATACTTTTATTGCTTGGACTTGCTGTCTCATGTCTTCTGTAATATTCCTTTCCATTCGAGTTAGGTATGCCGAGTTCTTTCTCTATTCCTGCTTCTGATGTTTCTATGTCCTCCTGTAGAATTAAGTTGTCTTGCATTGTTTGTACTCCTTTTTTCCCTTGTTTTCTCATGTTGTCCACGTTACTTTCCAGCTCTATTTGATTGTCGTGTTTCTGCTCTCTTTATAGATTTGTTTTGGTTCTGTATTACTCTGATGTCTCTCCTTTGTGTTGTTAAACTATGCCTGCTAATCTGGATTCCGCTGGGAAGGAATTCTGACATCTGAGCTCCACTGAGGACACTACTCTGCTATGACGGGCCCCCAGGCTCCTTGCCGGGGTGTCCTAATGGGGGTGTGTGACTGGACAGTCTGTTTGGTTTCAGCTCCAGTTTGTAGCAGGCAGGCGGTCTCCAGCCGCCCAGTATCACAGGCCCCAGGTGGGTGATCGGTCGCCAGAGGGCGGGTATTCTACCGCCCAGTTATGCGGGCAGTGGGTGAACTGTCGCCAGCGGGCCTACGGGTTCCAGCCGCCCAGTCGCGAGGGCCTTGCCTCTAGTTCCTTGGTTTCTCCTGCTAGTCTTGGTTTCTCCTGCTAGACCAGATTTCCCCTGAGTGATGGTTCTCCTCAGTTCAAACTGTACTCTGGGCCTTCCGTTTGTTGGGTGTGCAGGGTGGCAGTTGGGTACCCCGGCACTCTATTGTTTTGTTTCTGTTGTGGGGGATAGAACTGTACCGATTCCTTCCCCCTCTGAAATCCCGTACTCAGCCCGGGGGTCAGTGCGGGCTTGGCTTACAGGATTCCACCTAATCGCAGCCACTTTTCTCCCTGCTTGCTAATTAATCCCTTCTCTGCAACTCCACGCCTTCTGTAGCCCCAGGGCAGGCCGTGTGACTCAGTCAGCCCAGATCTCCGGGGTCACACAGTTGGCTATTGGGATCCCTGGCACTGTATCCTCTTGATTTTTTCTTCTTGCCCCTCCCCCAGCGCTGGCTAGACAGGTTTCATTTTGGCTGCTGATGGGAGGGGAAGTTGAAGGTCAGGTGTCTCTCGTTTTCCCCTAGTCTTTATGCAGGCTCACTCTGATACTCCCTCCCCCGGAAAGCCTAGGAGAGATTTTATGCGAATTTGCCGATGTCTGGGGGATGAGCTGAGTGAAACACACCTGT
This sequence comes from Ictidomys tridecemlineatus, assembly GCF_052094955.1. Lineage (NCBI taxonomy): Eukaryota > Metazoa > Chordata > Mammalia > Rodentia > Sciuridae > Ictidomys > Ictidomys tridecemlineatus. Next base: position 139,412,003 of record NC_135479.1, on the reverse strand, counting down.
TTTATTGTTGCAATCTTTTGGAGAGTGGTGGTGGATACTTCAGTTCTCCAAGATGGTGGCCGCTGATTGCCTTGGTGGAGTGTACCCTGTGGGGGATAGGACTATACTGCTTCCTTCCACGTCTGAAATCCTGTACTCAGCCAGGGGGTCAGTTTTCGGCTTGGCTGGCGGGATTCCACGGAGTTGAAGGCACTTATCTCGCTGCTTGCTATTAATCGCTTCTCTGCGGTTCCACACTTTCTGTAGCCGCGGGGCAGGCTGCAAGATTCAGTCAGCCTGGATCTCTGGGGTCACACAGTTGGCTATTCTCAGCTTTGGATTAATAGAAGTACATCCGTATTTGTTCATTTGAGGTAGAGTGCTTGCCCGGCATGCACCAGCGCCATGGTTCAAGCCCCAGCACCTCCAAAAAAACAACAAAAGTGTATTAATATATAGATTTGTATCCACAATAGGTATCATTGTAAGTATACTGTACTGTAATGCAAGATATCAATAAGAAAATGAGGAGCCAACATGGGAACACTTCATGTCACCGGCAACTCAGCCAGGATCTCTATTGTTTGCTCACTTTTTATACATAAAATTTATACTAAAGAATCCATTAATTAGAAATAATTTCACTTCTAGAAACTGAAACAATTAAAAACAACTGTTTTCCAAACAGCTTATAAAAGTTATGGTTGTGACTAAGAGAGGTTTGCAGCAGGTATTAAAATTCTTGTTGTTTAAGTCAATTGTATTCATAAGTAGTCTTCAGGCCTTAGTTGAAAGAACATAAAACGTTTTGCTTCTAAATTATGCGCTTTTTGTTTCCTCTCTTTGGCAGCACCCAGTCCCGAACATGGCAAAAGGGCTCACAAGTTAACTCCTCACATCTTGGCAGCCAAGGAGGTTCTCCAGAAAAGCTATGAATGGCATCCTACTCTTTTAATATTCTGGAAAGGAAAATGTTAAAAATTTTAATAATTAAAGTGTTCTTTGTTTTAAAGGACTGGTACCATTAAATTTAGCCCTGTTAAGTAGACAACTCAGAGGCATTAATTACACTCACAATATTGTACAAACTTCTGTTTCCAGCACACTTTTGTCCCTCCAAACAGAAACTCTGCCACCATGTAAGTAAGAATTCCCATTCCTCCTCCTCCACCCCTGGCTGCCACCATTCTGTTTTCTTTTCTTTTATTTGTTCTAATTAGTTACACATGGCAGTAGAAGGCACTTTCACACATCATACACAAATGGAGTATAGCTTCTCATGTTTCTGGTTGTATGTGATGTAGAGTCACATCAGTCATGTGGTCACACATGCACCTAGGGAAGTAATGTCTACTCTTCCTCCTACCCCATACCTGGTTCACCTCCTTTTCCTCCCCTCTGCCTAATCCAAAGTAACTTCATTCTTCCATAGCCACACTCCTTATTGTGAATTAGTGTCAAAATATCAGAGAAAACATTTAAACTGTGGTTTTTGGAATTGGCCTATTTTTCTTACTCTGATATTCTTAACTTCCACTCATTTACTGGCATATGTCATCACTTTGTTCTTCTTTAAAACTGAGTAATATTCCATTGTGCATATTGACCACATTTTCTTTATCTGTTCGTCTGTTGAAGAACACGTAGGTTGGTTCCATAGTAAAACTCTTGTGAGTTGAGCTACTTTATAGCATTGATGTGGCTGCATCACTGTAGTATGCTGATTTTAAGTCTATTGGAAATAGATTGAGAAGTGGGATAGCTGGGTCAAATGGTGGTTTCATTCCAAGTTTTCTGAGGAATCTCCATACTGCTTTCCACATCAATTTGCAGTCCCACCAGCAATCTATGAGTGTGTCTTTTCCCTCACATCCTCACCAACATTTATTTTTGCATATGCAGTAAGTCAGGAGAAACCTGAATGACAACATTTTAACTTCTCAATCAAACAGCATCATGCTAACTGAATGATCAAAGTTCAACATTACCTGTACTGGACAACAGATGTTAAGTTTCCCACCCCCTACTCCATGAAATAAGTATCATCTGTCCAATTCTTGTAGAAAATGTTTTGCCTAAAACAGATCATGAGGAGGCAATCAGCAACATTCAAATTCTGCAAAACAACTGTTCAGGACACTTCCACAATGTCAGTGCTGTATAAAAAACAAATGTCAGAAAACCATTATAGATTACAAGATTCTAAAGAAAAATGACAACAAAATGTAACATGTGATCCTTGATCATATCCTGTATATTTAAAAAATCCAGCTATAATGGATTTAGGAAAATTTGAATATGGACTATATACCTTGATAGTAGTTTCATATCAATATCAACTTTCCTCTAAGTGATATTAGTATGGTGGTACAAGAGAATTTTCCTATACATAGCAAAATATTACAATTGATGAATTTAGCTGAATTCATATAGGTGTCATGCTAATCTCCATTTTTGCTTGACATCATATACATATAGAAAAGTATACAGATTATGGTATACATCATTTTACTGTTCTTGAAACTTTCCTATAGGATTGAACATTTTAAAATAGCATTTAGTGAACAAAAAAGCAGTGTTCAGAGACAAAGTTCTACATAGTCTGAGTTAGTTGCACATACATGAGCACACAGACTCTAAAACTAACTTTGCTTCTACCAGATGGCTCTTCTACTTGGGGTAGTGCTCTGAGGTCAAGGTAAATTGCTTTGCCTCTTACTAGCCCTTGCCTCAAGCCTCAAAAATCTCTGGGAAGTAAAACAGTGAAACATCACAGGTCCACTATGTCTTGTGGAAGATTTCTACCACAGACAGAATTCTCCATAGCCAAGGAGAAGAGTTACACCTAGGATTGTTTACCAAATGGAGATTTTCTTAGCCAGGTGTGTGTCCCTCCTGCACCCCACTGCCCTACCTGAGGGACAGGGCTGGCAAATTTGCAGAAGTCAGGGAGCTCAAAAGCAATCCTGATTACTTCCTTTTGAAAATTCACATGTTGGAAGTTCTCTGGTGGGCTGAGATGACCAAGTGTGGGGTCAGCTGGCAGGAAAGCACTCCAAGTAGCTCCTTCCACCTCCCTACAAGGTCCCCTGGAGAGGCCAGGAGAAGCAGCATATGCAGTCAGAAAACAAAAGGAGCCCAGTCTTCCCCAAGTGTGGGCTCCCTGCACTGGTTGGTGTGAAAGACTGAGGGGAAGCAGGGGGTCTCCTCAGGCAGGACCCTGTGGGTTTCTTCCTTCCCCTCTTTTGCCAGCACCAAGCTCCTAAAGGCAAAGAGACCTGGAGAGAATTCTAGGGCAAACCCAGTGGGAAGTCCTGAAGGGAACAACATTTCCCATGAACTTGCCTATGGGGTGGCACAGTGATTAGTTAGAACTTTACAAACAGATGCGGGCGTATTTTTCTTCCAAGCTGGTAAAGCAAGTTTTAGTGTAGGAGGGCTCAAAGTCATTTCAAAGTCAAATTTTATCAGTCTATTCCCCATCTGTCAATCATACACCCATGCACTCAGAGCAAGCACATATGTTCAAATGCTCAGTTGCCTGTCTCCCCCCCCTCTGCCATCTCTCCATGCTTTGCCTTCCTCCCAGGTGGACAGGCTGTGGAAGTACTGACTGTGCCCAGTGAAAGACAGGAAGACAAGTCTCAAAGAACCTGGAGCTTGCTCTAATAACTTGGCTTCTCCTTCAAAGAGCCTTCTAAACTCCCTCCACTCCTTTCCTCCCACTCAATGAAGAACTGTAGAGTTCAGATTTTGCATAAAATTCTTGTTCTATTAAAAAAAATCTGTCCTCTCTTATTCGTAAAGCAATCCAAGAGATGGATTATGCATTTGATTGAATTGGTTGGATTATTTTAATCAGGTCTCTGAGACAGAACAAACATTTTAAGTAAAATCACACATTCAAATTTTGTTTGTATAGGCCAGTTTTACCTGGAAAAGTCAGAATGTTACTAAGAATATTTTGTTCCATCTTCAAAGTGGTGAAGTATTTGGAGGCCAGTACCCAGGGTTGTGAATTCTTCCCTCAAATTCATTATTTCATTTGAGCTTCTTTATAGCAATGTAAATATATGTATTTCAACAGTCCATCCCAGACAACAGCAAACTTGTATAATTTTACTCTTGACAACATCTCTATGGCACCGATTAGAAAAGTTTTATGTTTACCCTGGGAAGAATATCAATTAAAAGTCAAATGTTCTCAAAACTCTTTACACTTATGTTGGAGCTAAATAGCACAAGAACTACCAGAATTCTTCCTGCTACTAATATCATGGTTTCATTGTAAGACCAGGCACAGTATGTAGAAATAAATTTCACTAGCAAAGGTAGGTCCCTCTCTAACAATATATATATATATTTCCACCTAGAAGATAATCCTAGAAGAAGATAATGCCTGCATTCCAGCTATGGGGCTGCCCTGAGCAGCAGAGTGATAGAAGGGGATCTTGTCACTGCCCAAAACTTTTCCCATGCCAGGTTCCATCAAACAGAACCCTGAGGGCAGCATATGTGGCCTGGATGTATTGAAGGACCTTTCAAATGCCCTGGTGCCCACATTGCTCCTCCCACTGCCCATCCAAGACCTTCCACTGTCCCTATTGTAACATCTTTGTGGACATGAGTGTTCCACCTCCCTGTCCACTCACCAACCCATCCCTGGACACCTGGTCAGGACCAGGAAACTCACAGCATAAGTGGGCCACAGGTGAGTATGAGAGCATCTTCCCAGTCTGCTAAAAGTGGCTCCCAGCCACTCTTGCTCACTTCCATCTGTTATGCCTCCCGTTCTGCACCTGTCCTGGGAGGCTGGCCTTGCTTGCACAGGTGCTGACATGCAAAGGGCATCCCCTCTGTGCTGAGCCTGGTGGAGTCAGGGGGAGGAAAGGCAGTGACTGTGCCCTCCCCTGGCTTGCTGATACTAGATTCCCAGCCCTTTTTGCTGACTGCTGCCCGGTCCTGGGGATCATTGCATGTCTTGGTATGGGTGTCCCAGTTGGAAAATTTTCTGGTTCTGAGTGTGTTTCTCTGATGTGCCCACCCTGCTCGGGTTCACAAGTGCAGGCGGCTGGTTGGGCAAGGGTGTTTTTTTCATCCTCACCCAGTATCTGAGAAAACAGAGGCCCAGAGTTTTTATGTCCTGCTCCAAGTGACACCAGGCAGGTCTTGTCTCTAAAAACCTCGCTCAGAACAGATGACCTGATGTGCTATGGGGCTAACTGTGCCCTAACCATGGAAACGCCAGGTTGTCCTTGAGATGAGAACCTGTGTGTAGGGCCAAGAGCAGGCAGCCTAGAGGGCTGAGTTGGGGAAGACCTGAGCATTTGGGGGTGATGGAAGTCAGGTCAGATAGACCCTCAAGGTCTGCCTCCTCTCCCCTAGGAGTTGGACCACCACTGTGGGCAGGTGAGCAACAGCTTGGGGTATCTGAACATCTGGCTGTTCCTGCTGCTACTTGTGTCCCTTTGCCTGTACCTGGGTGCCCTGCTGGTGATGTGCATCGCCTTCCTTGTGGCCACCACAGTGATGTCATTATCCTTGGACAAAGCCATGGTAGCCACACAGTCCCAAGGGCCCACACTGGGAATAGCATTCCTACAGAATATTTATACATTCACCAATTGAAGGATTGTTCATTGTATCTAGTTTTTCCACAGTGTTTTAGTTTTGTTTTGTTTGTACCAAGGATTGAACCCAGGGGTGCTTAACCACTGAGCTGCATCTCTGATCCATCTGCCCCCTTTATTTTTCTTAAAGGTTTTTTTTTTTTTCTTTGGACTCAGGGCCCCATTGAATTGCTTAGAACCTTGCTAATTTGCTGAGGCTGGCTTTGAACTTGCAATCCTCCAGTCTTAGCCTCCCAAGTGGGTAGAACTTAGGCACGGGCTACAGTGCCTAGCTAGTTTTTCACAGCTATAAAGAAAGTTGCTACAAACATTGGTGTACAGGCATGAGAACCTAAGTTTTCATTTCTGTTGGGTCAATTCTTAGGGGTGGCATTGCTGAGTCATAAGGTAACTGTAGGTGGAACTCTGTAGAAAATTGCCAAATTTTTCTTTCAAAATCACTGTACCATTCCTAATTTCTACCAGCAAAGTATGACAATTCCAGTTGCTCCACATCCTCACCAACATTTCACACTGTCATTTGTTCTTGTTTTGTTTTCTCTTTTTATTGAAGCCTTTCTAATAAATGAGTAGTGGCATCTCATTTACGCTTCAGGTTATGTTTTCCTTATGAGCAATGATGTTGAGCTTATTTTTGTGTCTTCTTGCCCATTGGTAGGTCTCTGGCAAAGTGTTGTCTCCAATCTACTTCTCTTTTAAAAAATTTTGTTTTCTTTTCTTACTAAGTTATAAGAGTTGTGTACACTGGGTTGAGATCTATGTTTTCCAAATTTTTCTTGCAATCTTTGGCTTTTCATTCAATTTTCTGCACAGCATCTTCCGAAGAACAGAAGTTCTTAGTGGTGTTATTTTTCCAGTTCTGGAGATCGAATCGAGGTGCTCTGCCACAGAGTGTTGTTATTTATTCTACTTGGAAAATCATGTCCTCTGTGAGGAACAGTTTTATTTCCTTCTTTCCAACATGTGTGTTTTTATTTCTTTTTCTTCTTAGTGTTGACTAGGAATAATAGGAGTGGGCATCTCTGCCGTGAGATTCCTTTAGTATGGCATTCGCTTGACTAAAGTCTCTTTCAGGAAGACTGGTGGGCAGCATCAGTGGGGGAGGGGAAGCTGCAGACACTGAGGCAACTGAAAAGACAGAGGAGCCTGTCTGCTCATCACCTCTTATCCTTTTAGTCACCACCCCACCACTGCCATATTTTGTTCCCTCCCACCTGTGACTCCTGTGCTTGGCCCTTATACCTCAGCCCTGTGGTCTGCCTGTCTTCCCCTCTCTCCAGCTTCTAGTATCATCATTGAGTTTGCCTGGAAGCCTGTTCCTTTCTTCCATCCTCTGGTTCTTCCAGCCCCAGGTCAGGCCATAGGCCATGACCCTTCCTCCTCTGCTCAGATTGAGGCCCTCCAAGTCCAGGATCCCCAAGTCTCAAGGGACCTAAATGTGGTCTGCATTCCAAGATTCACCAGACAGGGCTCCTTTCTATTAATGGCAGCACTAATTTCAGGCACTGATCCCATGCTCCAACTTTCACTCCCACCATTCTCCATTCCCTGTCTGCAACTCCTTCTAGACTCACTTGCTTGGTGGTTTGTGGCAAAGACTCTGGTGAAGACCACATAAGTTCAAATCGCAGCTCTAGAACTGAGCAGCAGGGAGACCTGGGGTATGCTACTCAGCCCCTGGTCACTCAATTTCCCTATCTGTAAAACAGGGAATTGTGGGTTAATTCATGTAAACCTCATAGAACAGTGGCTGGTACCAGAGAGTGCCGTGTGTGCTGCTGTTACATCACTACCATTCCTTCCCATGGTCATCTACACATGTTTGTGCTCAGCTTAAATGTCACACAAGTCCCAGCCTTAACATCCCAGGCCTCTACTCGACCTGTTGTACCTTCTGAGCCTTATTTCCTGAAAGAGTTGCCCTTGTTCACTAGCCTCCCCTTCCTTTCTGGCCCATCTCAGCCCAGCCCTTGCTGTCAGGATGATGCTCTCATTAATGGCCAAATTCAGCAGACATCTTCAGACTATTCTTTCTGGTCTAGACACAGCCTCTGAAACCAGAAGTCACTGTCTCAGCACTTAACTCTCTGGGCTTCTCCTCTGCATGTACCTGGGTGGTGTGAGCTGGGTTGCCTGCATGGTTCCCATGATACTCTCTCTCTGCTTTCCCTTTCCACTCCCCATGATGCTCATGGCCTCAGGTGCAGCTGCCCTCACCACTTAAAGTAGGCTGGCCGTGCTGTTTGCAAGGTGCTTTCCATCCCCAGTGCAGTGACTGGTCTTTGTTTTTTTGCTACTCGTTATTGAACCCAGGGACACTTTACCAGTGAGCTACATCCTGAGTCCCTGCTACTTTTTATTGTGAATCAGGGTTTCACTAGGTTCCTGAGGCTGGTCTTAAACCTGCCTCAGTTTCCCAAGTCACTGGGTTTATAGGTTGGACAGAAGAATTTTTGATGCCCTGAAATATTTCTGATGGGGGTGCATCTCAGTGGTAGAGTGTGTGCTTAGCATGTGCAAGGCCCTGAATTCTTCAATCCCCAGCACACAGAGAAAAGACATCTGAATCAATGAGTGAACCATCAAACAGAAGAACCAACATTTCGGGATAGAAGGAAAGAGGAAAGGAACCGAGAGAAGCCTGGTGCACTGACCCCCCAGGATAAGGGGAAGAAGGAGAGGCAGCAGGAAGTTGGGCACAAGATTGGGCAAGAAGAAGATGCCGCTGGATTTTGGTCCTGTGGAGTGTGAGGGTGTTTGAGACACAGAATTGGAGCAGGAGCCCCAGGAGTGGAGCCAGTGAGAGAGGCTGGTCTGGGTGCCTCAGAGCTGTTGGATTCAAGTTGTGTGTGATAGTGTTGCATGTGGGGGGGAGGATGGTATTCACATTTACTGCTCAGTTCTTAGAAATTTACTTTCAGTCCTTAAGCATTTTCTATACCTTATGTACAATCAATATTTTCTATACATGATATATATCTAATCAAATATTCTTTCTCTAAGTTTAAAAATTCTGTAATTTTTTAATACTCTGCAATTAATTAATGTATTTCTTTTGGTACTAGGGATTGAACCCAGAGGTGCTTTACCACCAAAGCTGCATCCCTAATCCTTGCTCTATTTTGTTTTGAGATAGGGTATCACTAAATTGTTGAGGGCCTTGCTAAGTTGTTGAGGCTGGCCTTGAACTTGGGATCCTCCAGCCTCAAAATCCCAATTCCCTGGATTACAAGTGTGCACCACTGCACCTGGTGGTATACTCATTTCTTAAGTGCTGTGAACACCTTAAAGGAGGCAGATTCTCATAGAGGACAATGATTTGAGATGCTTTTTGGACATATTCCAGAGCTGTTCTGATGTGGAATCACCTTTCTTTCTGGTGAAGATGAGTGTTGAAGATGAAAGTCTTCATGTGTAGTCCATCAGAGACTTGGGGTGAATGGAGGTGCTGCTGGGCCACTTTCCATTATAACAGAGTATTTGCTACCTAAAGCTCATAAAGTTGGAGTGAAACTCAACCTGGTCTGGAAGGAGGAGGGTTCGAGGCAGATGGATGAACTCAGGAGAAAGAGAAAGTTGAATAAAGGAGAGGAGAAGCCAGTCAGTGTCCTGGGAGGGACATGACCTTTGAGCTTGACCTTTCCTGCTTTGTGTACTGAAGGTCTTCGGCTCAGATTTTCCTGGGAAATCTGATTTTTGACTAGGGAAATATGTCTTGGCATCCCCTGCTGCCACTGGTCTCCCAGATAGTGAAACTCAATGAAGGTAGATTTTTTAGAAAAATCGAGAGGTAAGAGAGTCAAGTGGGAGTAGGGTGGTGACACGATCTTTGGATCAGTTGAGCAGAACAGCACGAGACATACCTTAAATGGTACCTGGAAGGATGAGGTGAGAGGACAGGTGAGGGCAAAGGACACAGAGCAAGGATCCTGCAAAGGGAAGCACTAGGGGATGAGGAGCCCTGAGAAGGCAGGAGAGGTGGGTGCTCGGTCAGCACTGTCTGGGGACAGCTGCTCACAAGTGGGTCCAGGGAGGTCACACTTCCTGGGAGCCTGGGAAGACAGGAGGCCCTGGGTCACTCTTGGGCACCCCTGTACCTAGAGCCTGGCCACAGGCCCAGGTTGAGCCCTGGCTTAACTGACCAACTTAGCCAGGGTCCCTGGGAGATGGCCGTGCCCAGTCCTGCTGATTCTGAGCTCCTCTCCCCTTCCTCATCTCCCTCCAGTATGACAAGGCATTCAATGTGGGCTGCCCAAGAAACTGTTACATCGCACTAAGTGCACCCTTGAGACCCAAGTGAGTTGGCCAACCAAGGGCTCAAGTGGTGGACCCTGGGCCTGGTTGGGGGGGGGTTGATGCTGGGTCTAGTTCCCTGGTCCCTGTCCCCAGCTCCCAGCCTTAACACTCCCTGTTCCTTTCCTTTGGGGTTTTCTCCAGGGCACTCTGGGAGTTTCTGGGAATTTCACTCTTCCTTGGTGTTGTAGGTTCTTGCCCCAAGAAATGTGCTCGAGGGGAATGGCAGCCTGGTTAAGGCTCCTGGATGAGAGCCCTGGGCTCTGTCTTTCCCAGCCAAGGGTGAGAGTGGTCAGGGAGACCAGGCCAAGGTGGGTAGTGACTCCTTGCATTTGGCCTGTTGCTTCCCAGGTACATGTCCGAGGCGGTCTGCATTCAGGTGGACCAGGGGACCAACTGGGGGCCAAAAGAACACCTTAAAGACCTCCTTTGGCCCAGGTGCACCACTCAGGCCCCCCCAAGGAGTGGCAAGGCTGCACCTGTACAGAAGGTAAGGAGTATCGGGTGTGCTTTGAATCATGGGGGTCTGTGGTTGCACATGTGTTGGGGGAAGCCCCAGATGTAGGGCTGGCCCTGAAGCTGAAGCACTTGGAGCATAAGGAGTGGGATTATGGACCTGGAGGGTCCAGGGTCCAGGTCACAGGGCTTCAGAGCATACCCAGGTGTCCCTGGATATAGACAAAGAGAAAAGAGTGCACTGCTAAGTAGCTGGTTGGCCTGGGACAGTCCCTTACCTTCCTCAGCCATTAATGAGATCTGAGACTAGTCCAGTAGCTTCTAATGTTTTAAAGAGATTCTTTTTTTTTTTTAACTGGAAATTTTTACTCAGTCATATGTGAAACAGCCTGGAAAATACCAAGCGCACCTCAAACTACTCCACAAAATATAAATGGAACTTATTTATTATTAGTTCTAATTGTGTGTTCACATGTGTGTATTCTTTAGGATTGTGTGTGTGTGTGTGTGTGTGTGTGTGTGTGTGTGTGTGTGTGAGAGAGAGAGAGAGAGAGAGAGAGAGAGAGAGAGAGAGAGAGAGAGAGAGAGAGATTGTGTGTGGTACTGGGGATCATATCAAACCCAGGGCTTTATGCATGGTAGGCAAGTGCTCCAACACTGAGTTACATCCCCAGCCCTTTTTTATTTTCAGACGTGCTCTCACTAAATTGGCCAGGCTGGCTTCCAACTTGTGGTCCCCTATCTCAGCCTCTCCCATAGCCTCCCAAGTTACAGGAGTTAACTTCCATGACTATCTTAGGGTTTTCTATATGCAAGATCTTTCCACCTGCAAATAGATAGTTTTTCTTCTTTCTTTCTCACCTGGATATTAAATATTTTTCTTGCCTAATTTCTGTGGCTATAACTTTTAATAAGATTTTTTATAAATGCCCTTCATAAGGTTGAGGAAGTTACATTTTATCTCTCTGTGTGTGTATTAATTATGGAAAGGTATTAGATTTTGCCAAATGGTTTTTCTGCACCAAATGATCATGTATGATATTTTTCCTCCACTATTAATGTTATGTACTACAAATTGACATTTTCTCCAAGTTTTACTTTTTAATAATTAATAGCTTGACAAACCAGGTCCAAGACAGAAAGATATTATGTTCGAGAAACTGGGGGGAAATTACTCTATAAACTATCTACATAGCGTGTGATAAGAATGGGCATTATAATATAAAACCTTTCAACACATAGTAGTTAGCTGCAGGAAACCATTTTTAGCTTAGGAAAATGGTATTCCAAATTTCAGTGTAAACTACTAGCAAACTTCAATTCCTTTGAGTGGCAACTCTCTTATTTCTGTTTTCAAACTCTTCCACCCCAGCCTGAGTTATAAAGTCTGGAGTGTTTTTTTCCCAATTACAAGTGTGATTACCAATATTCTTCATTCTTAAAATGATCTGATGAGACACCGTCTGACATGTATCTTGCATTCATTGCAAGAGCACCACCAAGGTGATCCTGCATGATGCTGGAGTCAGTCTTGGCCATCTCCCCAGTTCCCAGTTTGGTGATAATGTCTCAGACTATTTCCTATACATTTTTTGGGGGGGCGGGTGTACTAGGGATTTAACGAGGGGATGAATTTTCCCCAGTCCTATTTATTTTTTATTGAGTCAGTGTCTCATTAAGTTGCCGAGGACCTAAGTTGCTGAGCCTGGCCTCAAAATTATGATCTTCCAGTCTCAGCCTCCAGAGTTGCTGAAATTATAGACATGTGCCACCATGCCCAGATATACTCTATTTTTAAATGTTGAATCATTTTTGCATTTCTGGGATAAATCCCAGTAGCAATGATATATAATATTTTTAATATGCTGATGATTTAGGTTAAATTTTTTAAAAAAATATTTTTTAGTTGTAGTTGGACACAATACCTTTATTTCATTAATTTATTTTTATGTGGTGCTGAGGATTGAACCCAGGACCTTGCACATGCTAGGCAAGCACTCTGCTACTGAGCCACAATCTCAGCCCCAGTTGTTAGGTTTTTTTAAAAAAGATTTTTGTATTTAATACTCATAAAGGGTATTAGTCTTAGTTTTCCCCTGTGATGTCTTTGTTTGGCTTTGGTATCAGGGTAATAATATTGGTCCTGTAAAGTAAGTTGGGAATTGTTCCTTCCTCTTCTACTTCTTGGTAGAGTTTAAGAAGGAGTGGTATCTATTTAAATTTTGGTAGAATTTACCAGTGAACCCATAGTTTTCTTTAGAAGAGCTACTAGCTTGTCAGTCTTGTTGATTTTCCCCTTTACTACTTTTAGCTGTTTTAGATTCTTTTTAGTTATTGGTTTTTAAGAATTTAAGTGCAATTCTAGTGTAAGTTCTATTGACATTATGAAATACTGCCTCTTGAAAGAATTTCACTTTGTAATAAGTTGTCATTGCAAAAATATTTTATGTTGCAGCTGAGATTGGTGGGAAAGGAAGATGCTAGTAGGTTATTGCTTTGTTTCTTTGTTATTAATATTTTGTATTTTTTATATTTACACTACAGTAGAGTGTATTTTGACATATTATACAAACATGGAGTATAACTCCCCATTCTGGTAGTTGACATGCTGTGTAGTTTCACCAGTGGTGTGTTTATATATAAACATCGGAAAGTCATGTCCAGTTCATTCCACAGTCTTTCCTATTCCCATTCTCCCTCCCTTCCCTTCATTTCCCTTTGTGTGTTAGCACAAAGTACAATGAACCTTCTATTCTTCCCTCCCTTACCCCTCTTGTTGTGTGTTAGCATCTGCATATCAGAGGGAACATTCAGCCTTTGGTTTTCTAGATTGGCTTATTTTACTTTTGCTTTCAAATAATTTTTTTATATATTTTTAAATTGTAGATGGACACAATACCTTTACTTTATTTATTTATTTTTTTCAGTGATCAAACCCAGTGCCTCACATGTACTAGGCAGTACTCTTTCTTTGGCCAGCCCCTTTCTTTGTTTTTTTTTTTTGTTTGTTTTTTTTTTGTTTTTTTTTTAGATAGGGTTTCACTATACTGTTTTGGCTGGCCTTGAACTTGTGGTCTTCCTGCCTGAGCCACTGAGTAGCTGGGATTACAGGCCTATGCCACCATGCTTGGCTCAAGATGCCAGTTTTAAACGAAAAAAGATGTTTGAGTTCATAAGTGAATATTTTTCTGTTATGGTTTGTATGTGTGTGGGGGGGAGGTGGTTTAATGTGGTACTGGGGATCCAACCCAGGGCCTGCCTCACATGTGCTAGGTAAGCGCTTTACCACTTACGTATGACACCAGTCTTTGTATGGGGTTTTGTTTACTACGTAACATCATAACTCTATGGATTCAGATGATAACAAACAAGAATTCAAAAAGCTTTTTGTATTTGAAAACTACAAAAAAAAATTCAAAATACATGGTGCTAAAATCAATAGATTAATGAAACTAAATGTCCACCCACAGACTCTAGAGATCAACATGCAGGATGTTTACAGGGAATGATTTGGGAATAAACCTCCCTGGGAGGAAGGGAAGGGGAGGAGAAGATGCAAGACTGAACAGAGGGGAGTCACCTGAGGTAGGGGTCCAATAAAAGCTCAGCAAACCCAAAGGTCACGTGGCCCTTCAAAATTGTCCTGCTTTGGGGTACAGTGGCTGGTCCTGTATGCCTGTAGTGACCACTCCTTGGATACAATCTGTCCCTGGAAGGAGGGGAGGCAGGACCCAGATTTGGGGCTGTCTCCCACCCACACCCCAGCAGCTGGGCGGGTAAGTTCTTCATTCTGGAGGGGAATCTGGGAGGCACCTCCCAGGGTCCACTCCACAGATCTGAGTGTATATGAAGAACTCGGTGCCTGTTTAAGTGTTGGTCATGAATCCGGGAAATGAAATCTACTTGATAAGTGATGCTGGAAACATTGATTGTAACCATGGGGAACACACATGGATTAGAGTGTTATCTCATCTTACCCGACATTAATTTCAGATAGACTAAAGAATTGAAAGAAAAAAGAAATGATATACCTAATACTTACCAGCTTGAAGGAGAGGGAAATGCAAGTAAACTTAGATGATGCCAATAAAATGATTAATAGATTTAATCACATAAAACAAACATGTTGCATTCAAAATTTTACACAAAATTAAAAGGCAAACAAAACTGAGAACATGTTTGCAATAAACACACTGAAAACATTAATATGTATTCATTTATATTTGATTGGTTCTTTATGTCATCCTATCCTTTCCTCGCCCTTTCCTTTATTTTACTCCACTTTCTGCATTTGACAGAAATCATTTGACCTTTGAATTTCTGAGTTTGGAATTTTTCACTTAGCATGATATTCTCCATTACCATCCATTTATTGGCAAATGCCATAATTTTGTTCTTTTTAAAAAGTGATCCTGCAACTAAAAAAGAGAAACCCAATACTTGGGTCAAAACTATAATGAGCTACCACTTCACACCCACTAGGATGACTATTATCAAACAAACAATCAGCCAACACCAGGAAACAAAAAGTGTTATCAAGTATGTGGAGAAACTGGATCCTCATGCATAGTTGATGGGAATATGAAATGGTACAGCTACCGTGGGAAACACTATGGCAATTTCTCAAAGAATTAAGCAGGTAATTCCCATATGACCCAGCAATTCCACTCCTGCAGATAGATCTGAAAGCATTAAAAGCAATGACTTGAATAGGTGTTTGCATATCAACGTTAGCAGCAACATTATTTATAGTAGCTAAAATGTAGAAGCAAGTGCAATGTTCATTGGCAGGTGAATGGATAACAATATGACATAGAATGGAATATTATTTATTCTATTCATCTATATAGAATGGGCTATAATTCAGCTTTAAAAGAAATGAATTCTAACTTATGTTCCGATATGGACAAACTTGAAAGTACTATTATGCTAATGAAATAAACCGTACCCAAAAGGATAGCTTGTATGATTTATCCATTTATCTGAGATCCCTAGAATAGTCACACTTACAAAGACAGGAAGTAGAGCCGTAGGGGTAGAGGGAAGGAGGAGGTGATGAATAGGCACAGAGTTTCTCTGTGGGATGATGAAAAAGTTCTGGAGGTGGATGGTGGTGATGGTTACCTAACAAGGGGAAGGTACTTTATGCTGCAGAACCAGACACTTATAAATGGTTAAAATGGTAAATTCTATGTTAGGTAAGTTTACCATGATAAGAAAAGAAAATCCCAGCACATCCACACCAGAATGTATCCAATCTTGCTTTCAACTTGTGATCCTCCTGCGTCAGCCTCCTTAGTTGCTGGGATTGCAGATGTGCACCACCATGCCTGGCCATTAAAATTTTAAATTTCTTTTTAAAAAAGAAAGGAATAAAAGAAAGAAAAGGAAAAGAAAAAAAAGCCAAAAGTAAAACATTAAAGCACAGTCCACGAAGAGGATACTGTAGGTGACTGAATTCCTGTGATCCTAGAAGAAAAGCCAGGTTTCACAGGTTCACCATCAGTCACTGGGAGACTGAGCACTCTGAAGAACAAGGGGTGGAGGCCAAAGCAAGGTTAAGATAGAAGTAGAAAGCAAGGGCAGCAGACAATGAATGCACATTTAAGGCTGTTGGTAAAACTCTAATCTATTTTCTGTTCTTTTCTTGCTCTTGGCACACAGGAAAAACATTTCTTAGCCCCTTGGATTTAGAAGTTGTTATTGCTTCTCCTACTGTGACAAGAGGAAGAAGCCTGGCTTTGAGAAGGTGGGCACCTCAGATTAGAGTAGCTTGCATTTCTGGGTCCCTGCACCAAGGACAGTTGCTCTAAGGAGTCACTTTAGTCTGTAGAAGACCTTGCCTAAATGAAGAAAGATTTGGGGCATTTCTGTGCTCAATTTGGGGCTGTTTGTCATAGCAGCATAACCCAGCCTATTCTAACTAATGCAGATGGAGCCTTGCTGAGAGGATCAATAGGATGAGGAGGGGCTTTTTTTTTTTTTAACTAACCATGCAAGAATGAAAACAACCTTCCTAGTTATTTCTATCTATCCATTTGTTCCTTTTCCCTGAGAGAAGTCACTTGAATGTCACACTCCCTAGAAGAGGCATTCTTAAGTATAGGAAAGGCTTGAAAATTTTCTTGTACTGAGAATGATCCCAAAGAGATGGAGAAGAGGGCTTGCCTGGTCATTCAAATTTAACAGATGACAGCAGGTATGCAATTCCCAACAAAAGAGGAAAGTTTACTTTGCCTTAAGAAGAGAGATACTTCTTTCTTGGTGTCTTGGTCCATTTTGTGCTTCTATAATGGAATATCTGACATGGGTAATTCATAAAGAACAGATATTTGTTACAGTTTTGGAGAATGAAAGTTCAAGGTCCTTATTTTGCTAGGGCCTTCCTGCTGTGCCATCCCACAGTGAACAGTAAAGAAAGTGGGAGAAAAAGATCAAGAGAGAAATAAGGTTGAAGAGAATATACTTCTGTGATACTTGGCCCACTTATGCTATAACGGCTTTAATCCCCTCATCACCTCTTCAAGGTTCCACGTCCCGACACTGCCATATTTGGGATTGATCTTTCAACAGCAGACTTCAGAAGACACATGCAGGCCACAGAACTTGGGTACAAGTGGGAAAGGAGATGAGCAATGGATGAGAGCAAGAGGGGAAGAGAGCTGATAGCTTTTGTTTGTGGTCTTCATTTCCTCTGGAAATAATGGTGCCTGGTGAGAGGCAGGACAAAGTGATGTGACAGGACTTGAGACAAAGGGAAAAGGTTTGGGGAAACTCCCAAGGAGTCAGTCAATGGTGAGCGAAGCAGAGAAGCCTGTTCCAATAGCTCAGCGTTGAATTGTAGGGAATCTGATGTCTGAGAAGCTGTGGTCTGGTGAGCAATAGGTAAACCCCCCCAGCCTGCTGGGAGGAGGGGTGAGCCTTGTCACTGCAGCTGGCGAGGCTGAGCTGGTAGGGCCATTGGCAGGATATGATGAAGGAGATTGATAATCAGATGGGATAAAGGACTTTTAAGTTCCCTTCCAACCTTGAGATTTTATGATTCTCTAATTCCATGTGTTGTAAGGAACTTAACAAAATCAAATGACTTCCATCTTATTCAAATTATAGTGGCCTGCCTTTCAGCTTCCCAGAGGGAGTGGATTTAAGGACATTGAGCACTCAGAGTTGATTATGTGGCTGCCACACTCTCATTCCAGGTCAGTTCTCCTAAGTACCAGGGTAATTATGAGGGCACATCTGCTCCTCATCTTGAGGACTGATGAATTAGCTCAGCATTTCTCTCTCCTGTGCAGACGTGACGGAGCAGACTAACAGAACAACATTCTGATGAATATTCTTTTGGTTTGCTGATGACTTTTCGAATTTTCTATTATTATTAAAGTTACATTTTCCTTGTTGACTCTGGGTTGTTAAAGCTTTGTATTCTTTAAATAATTTTATATAGCTCTTATATCTTACAAGCAGCTTTGTAAATTGGGCAGCAAGCAAGATTGGAGATGCCCTGGATGGCCCTCGCTGCAGAGGTCCCACAGTCTCTCCTGATGGCAGGACCCCATCTAGTTACTGTACACCCCATGTGTTCTGGAAAGAGAGAGAGAAAGAAAAACCGTCCTAATGTCATGAGGTTGCTTCATACTGAGACAGAGCTGTGGATGGCCCCAGCCTGGCTCAGAGTAACCTTGCAACAAGGCTCACTTTGGAAGTCACAAGATCACTGAATATTTTGCAATTTTATTCTACTTTTAGTGACCCCCGCCCCTGCCTACTACTTCCATCACTCTAACAACAGTCCACTTGCTGACCAGCAGAAGATGGATTTTTAGAAAAAAATGGGAGGCGTTGGCTCATTAACAAGCCCTCCAGCCTTATGAGGAGAGGTTTAAGCCCTTTTCTTTCTAAAGTGGCTGGTCACATCCTCCCAACCCCTGACTTGTTTCACACAGAACAGGGCCTCCCAAAGCTCTCCAGCATAAGAAATGCCTCCTTCAGTCCTCATCAGAAACCAGGGAATAGCAACAATGCATGAGTCCCTCATCCAGTGGGAGTCAAATGTTCTAGGAGTGCAGGGATTTTTGCCCTGTTGAATATTCAGTGAACTTGGGTACATTATGATAAAGAATGAAAGGGCACAACTGTTCATCAAAACCCCAATCTGCTGGAGTCAGGGCCAAAAAGAGCTCCTCATTTCTGGTGAAGGTCAGCCCCACCAATGTGGCCTAAAGTATTTCATTACACCCTCTTGACCTTCTGTTCCCTCTGAAAACATTGGGATTGAATGAAAATCTCTCTACTGATATCATCCTTGGCTGTTTTGACAATGGATGTTAAATGGCTCAGTAAAAGAGCCACCATCCATATGATTCTTTAACCAGAATAGAAGGAGAACTGAGTAGCAAAATGGGAAGAGAAAGAGATGTATTGGACTTCCAGCCTGACTAGAGGATCCATGACAGCCACTAAAATTAACCTTTCATGTGTTTTTAACTATCTGTGAGATTCTCCACCAGCCTACACCCCTACAGTTCTCATAAGGAATAGTAACTTGTGTTTGTCAAACATGTCCTGGACAGACAGAAGCTAGAGTGGGGATATGAATCGCCATAAGGCTCAGGAAGAAAAAGGACCATGGGAAATGATGGATAACATAAACTCTTCTGCAGCACATACCTGGATAAGACATTACCAGAATTATTAAAAATAAATGGACAAGTGCATGAGCCAGAAAGGAAGAACACCAGCCAGGACCAGAAGCAAGGAGGGAATTGATAGCTGTTGCAGACATGACTGAGATCTGCCTATTCCTGGAGAAGGTGGGAGGAGCTGCTGGGAGAGACTGATGCTGGAGGAGCGAATGGTGGTCATGATATCACAACTCCTGAACCCAGGGGTAGGGCTTCATACCCACACAGGGCTTCATGCCCACACAGTAGCAGGAGAAGAGGCCTGGGCCCTGTAGAGGGAAGCCAGCTGGAACTAGACCTTTTAGCTAGTATGCTGGAGGTCACACCCCCAGGGAGAATATAGATTAGGAAAGGTCCTGTGCACTGGTTCAGCTGGGTGACAAGGAAGCATGTCTGTGTCTGCCAGGGCTCAGGGTGAAAAATTATCCCTTGAAAAATCAAAACTCAGGGCCTGTGTGTCATGTAAATTTAAGTTAGGATTTGTTATTTAGAAGTGTGGGAAACTCCAGGCTTTAATATAAGATGGGTCCCGGGCTGCTATTTTCAATTTGCATGGAGAAGTAAACACAGCAAGCTTTGGGGGAACTCTTTCATAAGGTAGGATGAAAGGAGTTTTGCAAAACACACAGCTACATTGAAGCTGAGGAGAACACACACCATGCACAAAAGAATGAGGGCACAGCAAACGGAAGGACAAGAGTTTCAGAAAATCAGGGGAATAGAAAGATAGATGAAGAATACAAGTTTGTCTACAATTAATGAAGAAAGATCTTGTCCTGGTCAAGAAGTGACTATGTACAAGAAGACTACAGTACTATTTGTAAGGGAAAGAAAAAAAAATGGAAACAGCTCACATTCTTCTTTGGAAGACTGATTTAATTAAAAAAAAAAAAAAAACATGATCCGTCTACACAAAGCACTGTTAAGAATGCTCTGTGTCTGATGCATACCAATGTGAAGAGAGGGGTGTGTTATTAACTGAAAAAAGCAAACAAAGAAAACAGTATATATAGCTAGTCACTTTTTATCTAAGAAAAGGGGGCAGGGAAGCAACAAAAATTTATATCTGTGTCTGAATTTATATTAACACTGAAAAATATAAAACTAATAAATATTATTGTCCATAGAGATTGAGGTATAGATGTTGTGTGAGCAATGTGGCCAGGAGTGAGACTTTTCAACGTTTATGTTTTATGCTATTTTGATTTTTGAACCATGAGAATGAGTTACCTACACAAAACTTAAATTTTATTTTAGGAAGGAAGAAATAAAACTCCAAAATAATAATTAAGCTGTGAAAAATTATAAGCAGATTTGAAAAAAGGAGTAAATATAACTTATGAAAAAGTGTATTTGAATTTAAAAAAACCTACTAGATGAGTTAGAAGACTAAATAAGGTTTAAGAGAAAATTAATGAAGTGGAGGGCAGTTACAAGAAACTTACCAAAATGAAGCACAAGGAGGTTAAAAAGATGGAACTCACAGAGAAACTTTAAGAATTTCAGAGAACAGAAGGAGAAGTGAAATGTATACATTTAGGAGTCCAAAAAAATTATAGAAACAACAAGGGCAATAAAATATTTACAGAGATAATGGCTGCATATTTTTAAGAATTAACAAACCTTACATAAAAGAAACATAGGCGATCCCAGGCAGGATAAATAAAACAAGGTCCACACTTAGAGACATCAAAGGAAACCTCAGGACAGCAAGAACAAAGATAAAATTTTAAAAACAACTTGTGAGAAAGACAGATTGCCTACAAGGGAGAAAAAGAAGGTGGAAGACTTCTGGACATTATCCTAATCATCCAATGGAATAATAGTTCAAGGATGAGGGCAAAATAAAGACATATACAAGGTCTAATAGAAATTTCCACCCAAACCTTAAATATTTCAGAAAGAAGGAAAATCAAATGGGAAAAAGGAGAGTAATGCAGGAAACAATGATGAGCAGGAAAAAAATGGTGACCAACAACAGGAAATCTAAACAATGAGTATAAAATAATAGCAAGGATAGAATATTTGGAAAATCAAATGAAGTCAAACTAAAATAGTGGAAAAACTAACATACAACATGGAAACAGAGGTAAAGTTCTAAGGAGGGCTAGAAATAAATGGTGCTTACCTTGGGCCCAAAATGTAAAGGAACATCCAAAAAGTCAAAATTAAGATAAAGGACATTTTAAGGCGATATTTTTAAACCAAAAACTAATACAAAAGTCTATGATGCACAAATATAAAAATTTCAATAAACACAAGATCAATGTGACTGATTGTTTTTCCTTTTGTCTCATATTCCAATATGGCCTGATATGGTTCTGATTCTAAGGTTCTTATTTTTTTCTGGGAAAGGCTAGAGTAATTAATGATCTTTGCACATTGTATATCAAGTATGAGTCTTAAAAAGTTTTAAGTGAAACAAATAGACTAATAGAAACATAATGTAGAAATATTAAGCTGTTAAATAGGTAAATAAAGAAAAATTCACTCCATTCAATGGAAGCTAGAAAAGGAGGTGGAGAAAAATCTGACAAAAAATAACACCAACAACATGATAGAAAAAAGTAAAATTACCTCAATTAATAGAGTAAACATAAGTGAAATGATCCTAACCAGTAAAAGTCAGAAGCTCTCAAATTGGATTTAAAAATAATTAAAAACCTAAAGGCAGCTATATGCTATTGATCAAAGGCAAACCTAAAACACAATGGCACAGAGAGATTAAAGCAAACAAATGAAAAATACTGCATCAGGTAATTATTACTAAAAAAAATATAGTGAGCTAATAAAACTGATAGCAGATGAAACAGACTTTAAGACATAAAGCATTTTTAGGAATTGTGAGTCAGAACATAAAGAGAAATGGACAATTTACTGGAAAAGAAATAACATTTTTGAACTTGCATGAACCTAATAATAAAGCTCCAAACTGTATAACTCAAACTTGACAGAATTACAATGAAAAGTTGGCAAAGACACAACCAAAGTTTTTATTTTAAAACATGACCTGAAAATTAACGAGCCAGTATATCATTTAAGAAATCAGCATAAGCATAAAAGAGTACCTAAAGAAAGCAGAAAAAAAGAAATTAATAAAGGGGAGGACATAAATAATAAAACTAAATAAACACAAGAGTGATCTTTGCAAAAATTAATAAAATAGACACGCCTAAGGTGAGACTGTTGAACAATACATGAGAGAAGGCCCAAATAACTCACATCAGGAATGAAAAAGGGGCTGTCACCAAGATGCTGAGATATTGCAAAGATAGCTCAAGGATATTATGAGAACATTTGTGCCAATAAGTTAGACAATTGAAAATAAATAGGAATTCACCCCAAACTTCTGAGGTCTGAGAGATAACAGGCCTGTCAGGCTTTTGAACATGAGCAGTTTAAGTTACGGGGAGGAGAATGCTTATTCTGGAAACAGAATAAACTTGGATGTGGGAAGAGGCAGGGAAGAACAGTGGGTAGGGCAGGTCTGGATAGAGCACCTTGGAGGGAGGGATGTGGCACTGGGGACACCACTAGGCACTGGGTCCTGGAGAGAGCTCCATGAGAGGATGAAGGATTTCGGTAGCCATTTTCTTGGGATCTGGGTCACTTTTGCAGTACTTGCCTCCTCTACCCTGAATTGTTGTCCTGCACTGCTGTCACCTGGCCTGCAATCTTAGGAAGCTCCTTCTCCTGTTGGGGTTTCTGGTTTCCTTCTTTTGTCAAGTGAGAGAATTGGGCCAGATTACATCTGTGGTTCTTTCCAACCCTAGATTCTATGAGTCTGAGTTGTCCTATTTTCTAGTAAGAGATATGAAATATAAAGTGTTTGGTGACATTGCAGGTCCTCCACAAGTCCAAGTAGGACTAAGTTGGAAGGGACATTGTGCAACTCTCCTGCTTCTAGTTAGGGGCTCCATCTTATGTGCAGAGCCGCCCAGACTATCAGAGGGCTTCATCTGGCAGTCATCTCTGAAGACACATGTCCAGCTGCTGTGCTCCGGGTGGCCTCTTCTGGAGCCTGAGAAACACAACAAGGAAACGACGGTACAGAAAACTGCACTGTGACCCCTGGGACCCTGGATGTGAGATAGCATCAGGAGATGAGCTGGGCACTGAGGCCTAGTGGGCTCAATAATTGGAGCCATCACACAGGCCCAGTTAACTTGGCTCTGCACTGTCCAAGCAGTGCTCTGGGCCAAAGGCACATTTATGAAATGCCCCCATTCATTTCCTGCCAGAGATCCTATCTGAATCAGGGTTCTGGCCTCCTAGAGATTTAGCTGTTCTCACTCCCTCCCACTAAGATGCTGAGGGAGTCTTGGGGAGGAAAAATCCCCATTTGGCAAAGCCAACTCCATTGCGGTATGTTTCCCATATATTTTCTTAAGTATACCTCTTTGCTTGCCTAAACATCTGGAATAAAGTATTGGCCCAATTTCATCCTGCATCATTTCCTATCACATATTTAGGTTGATCTGAGAGATTGGACTTAAAAGTGCTGGAAACGATCTGAGTCACTGTGAATGCTGCTGCCACCAGTCGTAAAAAAAGCAGCTGGATTCTGAAATTGCGGATGTAAAGCTGTCTGAGACGTTTTGCCTCTCTGCTAGGTGCTCTCACTGAGACTGCTAATATTCCTGGAGGTGGAGGCAGGGTAGCGAGTAATGTCTCAGTTTTTGCAAAGCAACCTTGCAGCTAACCACTCATGTCGACCAGCTCACAGAATTGGTTAATAGCGTGTAGTATTGCTCTTGGCCATCTATCCTATAATGACAGAAGGATCAATAAAATCCAGTCATTAAATGGGGTTGGCTAACTAGTCCCTGGCCTGAGCCTGTGGGAAATCCTTCATTGTGTAAATCTGGTAGAAATTCTCCGGATTTAAAGTCGAGAACCAAGGTTCAGAAGTCAGAGCTTTGATTGACAATCCTGCATGACCCCTGAGTTTGATTGCTGGGATGATCATGTGCTTCCCAGCCTCAGCCTGGGTTGGGCAAGAGCTGGGGGAGACAGATATTCCCCTATTCTGCCCATGGCTTCTCTGAGGCAGGACAAGCAGCAGAGGGACCAGGATTGCAAAGCCAGGGCAATGCCCTGTGGGACTGCCAGGGAGGCTGGGTATCGGAATGGAGGGACAATGAGTGTTTCTGAAATTACAATACTATGTATGGGAAAATAGACAAAATTAGACAGCCTTTCCCCAAAACAGTACCTCCAAGAAAAGTGAGGTCACCTGCCCAATTCTGCCCTGATCACCCTGTAGCCTGCAGCTCTTCCCTTTGCTCTGTCTCCCCTTCCTAGGGACTCTATCCGATTCTCTCTGCCTCCACTAGCTGCTCTCACTGTTTACCTTGTGTTAAAGGCCAGGGCCTGGATCTGAGGTTGGAGACAGTTCACCTTCGTGCTGCTCTAGGTAAGTACAGAGGGTGAGCTCTCGGTGCCTGAGCTCAGGAGTTGTGCCTTTGCCACCTCTCCTCCATGTCCTCGGCACACAGTAGGGCTCAGTAAAGGGTTGTTAAATCGAGGTTCCAGAAAGTAAGCTCTGAGAACCCTCTGCAATGGCCTTTTGAGTTTGCCCCTGGATCCCTTGCGTGTAGAGAGGATACTTTGTCACTTAGCCTGTGAAGTGGGTGACTCACTTTCCTAAAATCCAGGAGTTTGGCTCTGCACCTGACTGGATTGCTCTTGTGCCACCTCCTGTTTCAATGCCCTCGCTTCCCCTCCTAGGCTGATGGAAGGAGGCTCACAGCCACAGCCCCCAG
The DNA here is from genome assembly GCF_052094955.1 of Ictidomys tridecemlineatus. Taxonomy (NCBI): domain Eukaryota; kingdom Metazoa; phylum Chordata; class Mammalia; order Rodentia; family Sciuridae; genus Ictidomys; species Ictidomys tridecemlineatus. Next base: position 139,387,196 of record NC_135479.1, on the reverse strand, counting down.
TGGCTAGACCTCAGGCTCCATTCTCTAGGACTCACCCTGAATTCTCACTGAGGTCCCCAGGGAATGCAGTGGGAAGGAATGGGGGTATGAACAGCAGGCCTTCTCCTGTAAGACCAGGACTCCTTCAACAGGTGACTTTGGCTCTAAGACCCTCTGTTGGGGGTGTGAGCCTCATCCTCCCTCACCAACCCCCTTCACAGGAGATCAGCATGGTGGTCTACAGCCTCCCTTTCCTTTACCCTGCATAAGCCTCTTTCCCGTTAGTCTTTTGTGCCTCTAAACTCGTCATGGCGTCTGCTTCTTGGAGGACCTGAACTAACATCTGTACATTATGGCTTCCTGTGTCTGGTTCTGTGGGGTATTGCCTATTGATGAGACCCACACAAGAGGAGGCAGGAAGCAGGAAGTCACTTGCTTCAGATACAGCTGATGCCCTCTTCCATTTGCTGAGAGAATTGTGGCTTCAGAATCTTCCAGGTCCTCTAGTCCCAAATCTCAGCTGGGGCACAAGTCCCGACAGCATCTCTGACAGATGATTGTTCAGACTTAGACTGAACGTTTTCAGCGAGGGGCCACTGTCTCCTCTGTTAGTCCACTGGAGTTCACTGAACTAGAACATTCTTTCCTATGTTAGTCCACAAGACGCCTGACCCTCCTCCAGGGGCGTATTTGACAGAAACCATTTGTTCTCTTATCTGTGAGAGGGCCTTACCTGTGTTGCCATCTAGAGGACTTGTGTGCTACCTCACTTCAGGGAGGGGAGGAGCAGACAGGAGATTGACAGTGTCCCAGCCCAGTGCTTTTTTTCTGAACAGCAGGGACTGGCAGAGGTGAGCCTTTGGAGATGGCAAGAGGAAATGAGGAAGGAAGCCAAGTGCCTCCATGAAGACTTCTGCAATGGCTGCCTGAGTGTCCTCCCCGACTCCTTGAAAATAGAACACCCCCCTTCTCTAGAGGGAGAAAAAGGTCTTGTTGATCCCTTGTTCAATGGGCCCAGGTTGATGTCCTAGCCCTAATTCCTAGAAGCACTGTGACCCTGAGTACATCATTCTAACACTCTGCCCCTTGGTTTCCTCTTGTTTGAAATAGGTTAATATGAGCTGCCTCCTAGATCTCTTTGAAGATTCAAAATTTGATGTTTGTGGAACATATTTTGTGGAAGGCAACTGTTGGTTACCATGGCACCCAGGCAGCAGCCTGTTCACAGTTAGGAGGTCTCAGCTGGTTCTGGGTGTGAGTTTGGTGTGTGCACTCTAAAAAATTATGTTCGTGTCTTCATTCCTGGAACCTGTGAATGTGACTTTATTTGGAGAGAGGGTCTTTAACGATGTAATTAAATTCAGGATCTGGAAATGAGATCATCCTGGATTATCCAGGTGGGCTGTAATTCAATGAGTGCCATATAATAGACAGAGGGAGAAGATTCTGAGAAGAGAATAAGGTCATGAAAAGACAGAGGCAGGGAGAGAAGAGACGTGGACAAAAGCCAAGGAGTGTCTGCAGCCACCATTAATTGAAAGGTGCAAGGAAGGATTCTCCTTAGAGCATTCAGAGGGATCATGGCCTTGCAACACTGTGATTTCAACTTCCAGCTTCAAAAGTCTTGTTGCTCCCTTGTTCAATGGGCCCAGGTTTATGTAAGAGCCACTGTCTTTGTAAGACACTTAGCCTGTGGTAATTTGTTATGATAGCTCTGAGAAACCAAAATAAAAGAAGAGACATGCCTTCTTTTATTAGACTCTAAGGAACAGCCTTCTTTTAATATTTAGTATGTTTCTTGTCTTTGCTTGCCAGTTTATTAACTTTTTAACATATAATCATATGGCTCTCTTAGAGATAAGAAGTGACTTGTCTTATCTCTAGGGGAGCCATAAAATGGTCACTTTATAAGTGTTATAGGTGAGGTGTTCAGAACTCAGGGAGCTGAGGAAACGAAGTTGGCACAGCAAGCTGCTACCAGAGGCACAGGACTGGCACAGTGGGGCCTGTCTCAGGCTCTGCTTGGATCTTCTCTCCGGAGGATGTGGGGAGGATGTGGGGAGGATGATGCTTTCAGAACAATTGGAAGTTCCAGTTGTGCTTTTATGATAATGAGACAACAGGCAAGGCAGGGCCAAGTCAACCCTGAAAAATGAAGAATGGGGCATTCCTGGAGCTGGCTTTGTCACCTGTGAGAGGAGCTGCTCTTCACCCGGAGATGGAAAAGAATCCAGGACTTGGTCCAGGATATTGAATCTATTGTTAATGCAGAAATTTTCACTAAAAGAAAAGTGAGCAAATTATCTCACATCCAAATTCAACAAGAAAAGCTGTTTCTAAGAAGCAGATTTTCATGTTCTGGTCAACTAAAAATGTCTTAGTGAAAATCAATTTCAGTAATTTCATTCTCTATCCTTCCACCCACAGCATTTTCTCTGAAAAGACCATGGGAGAGGGGTCACCTCTTCTTACATTTGCATCCTCATCTACAATTTGAGCCCCCACTGGACCACAATCAGGTGACCCTGCAGGAGGGAAATATTGGGGACAAGCAGAAGGAACTGTGTAAGAGTCCATCTAGGTTCGGGGCTATTCTTAGCCATTCCATCTTCCTGCCTGCCAGAGCAGATGGCATGAAAGGCCTGCTTGCTTTGGATATTCATGTCTTTGTAACTGGTAAAACCTCATTCTGGAAGCAGAGAGTTGTAAAGTGAATGAAATATTATATAACATCTTGTATGTGTGAAGAACCAAAGAATAGGCTCCACAGAGGTTGTTGGAAGTCTGAGTTTGAAGAAAGATCCCATTCATAATGGAAATATCAACAGCCCTTTTCCTTCCTCCAAAAAATATTTGTTGAGCTTCCAGTTTGTGCCAGGCACTGTAGTAAATGTTAGGGACAAAACTTCGAACAAAGCAGGTCCATTTTTCTTCTCCCAGGGCATTTAACAGATACTCAGATGAATAATTTTAAATTGTGATAATGATGTGTTATGAATTGCCTTGGTGCCTTTGTCAAAATCAATGCCCACATCATGCAGGCGGGGCTCTGCTTCTGGGCTCTCTATTCTGTCCCCGTTGACCTGAGGCTGTCCACAAAACCATCCCATCAGCTGCTGGGTGTAGTCCTCTAAGTTTACTCTTCTTGTCCAAAATTGTTTTGGCTATTCTGATGCCTTTCTTTTCCTAAACACATTTTAAAATCAGCATTCTTAAATCACATAAGTCAAAAGTTATGAAGGTGCAATTTAGGGAGCGAACAATTTTTCTTAAGTGGAGCTTTTCCCAATTGTCAAGTGGACAATTAAAAGTCAAAGGACACGATAAGGTCAAAGTCACTCCCTTTTTCTTTTTGAACTTTGTTACATGAGACTTTGAGATTCTGTGATCCTTCCACAAATGATATGGAGTAGCAGATGATTGAACTATTTAGAGACACCCAAAGCATCCTTTGTATATTTTTGTTTCTTTCATTTCTTAATAAAACACCTATATGAGGCTGGAGATAGGATACTAAAACAGAATGTTGAGGAGAGTGAGAAAGATTTGCTGGACCATAGCCTGAAACTCACCTTGCAGGATGATGGGCTCACCTATCCAACCCATCCCATGTGGGCCAATAGTCCAGTTCCAGAAGATACTCTGTTCAGGGCACTGCGGTCATATCTGGCAAATTCAGAAATTAGAGAAATGGCCTCGAATGTGGCCAAACAGGAAGGCTGCCTCTTGCTCAGGAAGCCCTAGTGACCCTTGCAATGCTGGGAACTGCAGGTTCAATTTGCATCAGCAGCTTCCTGGCCCTGGCTCCTCCCAGATCCCGCCCCTCCAGTTCCTGCTGGGAGTGCATGGGGCAGAGAACTGCGCCCTGAGCTGGGCACTGCGCGAGCTGGGCTGGGAGCTGGTGCTCACCACTTGCACCCAGGTTCTGTACCACACCTTATTTATTGCAAGAAAGACCTGGAAATGTACTCTGGTTGTGCACCTCTGGACGAAGAGGTAATCAGCGGTTTCTGCTGCACTGGGATCCTTTTTCCTCCTTGTAAAATTAAATGGAGTCACAGCCTCACCATCAGAAAGGGTCTGTGGAGGAGGAGGTGGCATGGCCCGGATACTGGAAAATTGGTAGCTTCTGTAGCTTCTGCCAGAGATGAGTTGGGCGGATGCTGTGGGCCCAGGGTTCCATATACTTGGAACTCTCTTCAGCATCCCACAACCCTAGGGCACATGGTGCAGAGGGATCCTACCAGCGACCTAGGATGGAGCAGGCTCATTAGGGAGGACAAGGAGGACAGCTTACACCAAATCTTGCGTGTTTCCTGAGCTGCACAAGTAAGCACAAACTTCCCTTCTTCTCACAAGGACAAAAAAAAAAAAAAAAATGGCCATTCTGAGTCAATAAGGTGCTTTTATAACCCATAATTACATATTCATTGGGGAAATGTAATAAAAATCATTCCTCTCATTTACTTCGATGTGATTTTTCTGTCGTCATTATGTAATTACTGGTATATTTCAGTAACATTATTAAGAATGAATGAGCTACTACTTCTTAACTGTGACACAAATGTAAAATGCTGATTAGAGAGGGAGGGAAGAAAAGGGACCACTTTTTAGTTCCCGGTGGTGCTCAGGGCACTTTGTCAGGCTATTTGGTGTGAGTGACCTTAGGTGCTTTCTGGTGTAGGGCTGCTTCTCGTCCCTGCCCTCCCAACCCACTCCAAGAGCAGCTCAGGGGGTTGTTCTCTGTGCTTGGTTGATGGAGGCTTGCCTATGGTCTGAAGCCCCAGAGTCAGGGCCCCAGAAAAGGACAAGCTGAGTGTATATGATAGAACTTCTCCTGCTGTGTCCTTTTCCCCAGCTATTCCTTCTCTTTGATGGCTGGAATGGAGATCAATATTCTTTTTCTGAGAATATTGTTTTAAACAGCAGGGCCTGTTTCAAAAGAGCAGATCTGTGGCCACTTTGAACTATATGTGCCCCATGGCTGCACAGCTGTTCCAAAGGCCCTTAATTATTCACAAGAAACATGAGGTGAATTGCGGTGGGGTTTGGGGACCGGTACCTTGCACTGCACAATTCCAGAGGGAACCACTCACACAGACTTCAGTGTGTACCACCTGCATGGCTCTAGGCAGGTGGACCAACTGCAGAATCCTGGACACAGCCCAGAGTACAAGAAGGCCCCCAGGAGCCCCCAGGCTGGTGTGGACAGGCTTTCTCTAATTCAGTGATGTAAACATGAGCCACACCTCTGTCAGGGGCTGGCATGTAGGCAACACTGTGTAGGTGGTAGAGCTTGGGAGCCATCAACCGACTTTCTGCCTGAGCAAAGCCATGCCACTGACCTAGAGACAAGGTAAAGCTATGCCGAGAAATATGAATTTGGGGGGGGCTCAGGGTGATGAGGGTTTGTGAGAGGGCCTGGAGGGCTGATGGGTGGAAAAGCTGAAGAATTTGGTGCATGAATCTAGATTTAAAGCTTGCCACAGCTTGATGCCAGACTCAGGTAGGACAGTCAGAAGCCAGTGAGTGATCAGATTATATTCTTTTACATGAGATTGTTTCATATTCACCGAACCCTCTGCGCCAGGGACTCTGCCAATGCATTATCTTATTCCATTTAATCCTTCCAGGCCTTTGAGGAAGGAACTTCTGGAATCCCCATTTTAGAGATGAGGAAACTGGATGCATGGAGAGGGTCAGTAACTTGCCCAAGAATGCACAGCAATACACAGAGGAACTGGGATTTGCACCCAGTCTCTCTGCTCCAGAGATTCATTTCCAACCCTTCTTCTCTTCCCCTGTGTTCAAGGTTTACTGAGAAATAGTTAGTATTTGCTTTAGGAAAGTGAGATTAGAGGAGGTGAGATGGATAGCCACATCTGTCTCCAGACACCCTGATCTAGCCGGCTCTCAATTCCTCAACATCCTCTCCTCCCTTTCTCATTTCCTTTCTACCCTCCTTAGGCTCTTTCATGCCATACCACCAACCCTGCTTCCAGACAGGCTAGCCTTTAGCCCCCTGCTTTTATTGGGGGACAGGAGGGTTTTTTTCTCAGCCTCGGCATTTTTTCTGTCCTCCAACAAGAGGTCTTCCCTTTCAGATTTGGTGTCAAATCCGCTGCCTTCAAGAAGCCTGCACAGGTTCGCTTCCTCATCCCTTCATTCAATACTCACTGAGCACCTATTTTTCACTGGGGACTCTTTCAATCCCTGGATACAAAAATGAATGGATGGTGAGATTTACTCTTCAAGCACTCACTGTCTAGCTGGGAGGCAGATCCGTGAATAGAGCAGATGTAGAATTGACTAGGAGCAAATGAGTCTCCTGGGGATTGGGGTGACAGGTCTGGGTGGACGCCCGTGATCTACTGTTCCAGAAGCTCCCAGGGGCTGCTCTGCCACTGCAAAGAATCATCTTTCATGTGCTTCTTGGACGCTGTGACAAGAACAAGCACCCTGTGCCTGGAGGAGCAGGCACGTGCTCCCACAGGGAATGGAGTTGACCAAAGATGTCCTGTTCAAGGCCAAGGGAAGTGGGCTCTGTGGCCTCCTGGAAGTAGAATGCACTCAGAACTGCCCCAGAAGCTGGGACAGCTCTGTTTCTACCCCCAGAGCGCAGAGTCCATCTGTTCTGTCTTGACTTGCTCTGGAACAGTCCGTCCTTCTGGGAAGCCTGGAGGTTTGGGGTAGGAGTCGGACTATGATCCCTTCCAGCCCCAACCCCTTTAGGAGTCTGTGATTCCCACCCAAACCAGCAGAACAGTGCCATCTTTTTCGAGTACTCCTAGAGTCTGGTAGACAGAAGGGATCCAAGAAATGATACAATTCCATTCCTTCCTTTCACAAATGAGGAAGCAGATGCTAAGACTGATGTGGGAGTAAAGGGTGGGTGGATAATTTTGCAAGATCACATGTTGTGTCGGGGGCAGACCCCAGGCCCTGGGGCTCACAACTGCCTCATGGGGTCTGTGCACTATGCAACGGCAGAGGGCTCCATTCCAGTGCCTTCCTTGAGACCGCTCCATGGAGCCGAGCCACAGCGAACTGCTTCTCATGGTCCCTAACTGACGATCTGAATGAGACAACTTGCTTGGGGGAGAGTGGGTAACAGAACCCTTCCAGGAGGAACTGGCAACAATCAAAATAAAGTATTTGCAAGTCTGCCAAATTCTCAGACAGGGAAATTATCAAATCCTAGTAATTATCATCACATGGAGTTCAGAGTAAACACAAAGTCTCTCTCTTTTTTAATTTCAAGTGATTGATGTGAGCAGTGTGGTATCCCTGGTGCTTCCAGTACAACAAAATGCAAATGGAACTCAGTCCTCCATGTGGGTTCGCTGAGGGCATGCCATCTGGCGTACACATGCAAATGACTCCTTGCACCCACCCACAAGATCAAGCACTCACCCGCGAGTGTCCCCTGTATAGGCATGCACAATTGCACATACCTTTGCACATCCTTCAGTACTTGAGAATGCTGAGGAGTAATGCTGTACCTGGTAGAAGGTGCTGGGCATGATGGGTGCCCAACAAATGCCCACGTGGGTCCCTGAAAAGCAAACCAGTGCATGCTGTGAACTGAGACCAGCCCTTTGAAAACTCAGCCTTGCCTCTCCCCTGAGGATTAACTGCGTTGACCTCATCAGTTGTTTAATTAATCCACAGCACAGCTGGCAGATGGAGAGCTAAAGCTGGAGTGGCATGAATGGAGATTCCAAATATGTCAACAGGCTTTCATGGTCATTGCTATCAGGAGGTCTTGGTTAAATAAACAGGTTTAGCAAGAAATGCCCATCCGCACAGAACGTTTCAGGTGCTCACCTGCAGGGAGGCACCCACCTTCCCCTGGCATCCTTGGCCACTGTCCAGGCCAGCCCTTCTGTTACAAAGGGATTAGGAGTCCCTGCCCTGCCCAGCTCATTCAGCCAGCAGACCCCACTCCTGCCAGCCTTTGAGGGTCCCCTTCTGGAATCTTCTAAGCAGCTCCTCCACGCCTCTCTCTCCAGGTGAGTTCTTCAGACACTTTCTGAATTTCTGCAGTGGGGAGTACTGAGACCCAGGAAGCCTCCAGTCAAACTGGGAAGACAGATCTAAGCCCAGGAAACTCCAATTCTTCTTGTGGGCTGAGGGTTTCTCTTCACTTCATCCCACAGTGTCAGCCAGGACCCAGCAGGACTCAGTGAAAAATCTGTGTCATGAATGTGACACTGACCAAGTGCTCTGGGAGATTGCAGTGCCTGATGAAGTGGGGAAGGCTTAGCTTTGCTGGTTTAGGGTCCTACCCAAGGGTGGTAGGTGGGGTCTGCACAAAGGGCTGGCTGGAGTGTTGGGAGTCTGGGTTGGGGAAATGGGGGAGGATGGAGAAGAAGGTAGGTGGGCCACACAGAATCTTGCCCAGCCTGTGGAAGAGTTTGAACTTTACTGTGTAGGGGCAGCTGGGAGCCAAGAAAGGGAGCTTCATCAGATCAGTGGCTACTGTTGCCACTGACGAGCAGGGACATGGTGGCATGAAGGTACAGGTGGAGCAGTGACATGACCAAGGAACAACTATGACATATGATCTTAATGTTAGAGTGGCACTGTGGGCGTTGTCATCTTGGGTAGAGGGCCCCTAGGGCACATGTATTTCTTTTCTTCTGCCTGTTGGAATTTACATGAACGCCACTAAGAATAACTGGAGTTAGGGAGTTAGGGTTGGTCAAACTCAAGAACACGCCTGGGAACTCCCAGGAGTCCTTGGTCCCTCAGTTGAGACATACTGTTGTAGCTACTCTGCTGCTTCCCTCCCAGCTAACAAAGACCACCCGAGATCTGCAGAGATGAACTGCAGGGTTTTAGTCCAGGACAAATGGATTTCACCACATTGTGCTTTGCTTGGTGCCACTGACCACTGTTGGGGCTAACGTGTTAACTGAAAAAAGTTAAAAATTTGCTCATAAAGTACTAGAGTACCCTCTCTTGAAGACCCACGTGATAAATTCCCTTGGGCCTTTGAGCCAGGAGGAGTGACTTTTTCCTAAAGAACTGGTTTATCTTTACTAGCTCCATGCTCTTAATAATAAAACTGATTGCGTTTTGCTCCCGGTATTGGCTGCAAGAAAGCTCACAGGCAAAATTTTGGCCCACTTTCTGTCAGAGTGAACAGGGCTTGATCATGCAGCTTAGACTCTAATTTTATTTTAGTGTCCCAATTGGCTCTTCTTTTCCCTGCAATTTCCTCACTTAACTTTTTAAAATCTTGTGCCAAATTTAATTTTGTAACCCACCAAGAATCACAGAAATTCTGAAGTCGAGCATAATAAAAGGAAAACTAATTAAAAGTCATGGACAGGAAACTGGAGGAAACTTTAGAGAAAAGATGGTTCAGTTACAGAGAACACAATTAAGACTTGGAGAGGAGTATGGTGTCCAGTAACTTAGTGAACCCAGGGGCCTTGGGGAATGGCTGGGACTTCTCCAGAAGAGGATTTTTCTCACTGTTTTCACGTAGTCTCATGAAACCATCTGTGTTTCAAATAATCAGCTCAGCTTGCTGATCTGCTTCCCCTGGGGGATTCTCTTTGCATCACCAGCCAAATCAACATCCCCCAAACACTCTCTGTCCAAACCCAAGGGAAGGTGAAATTTTCTGCATCACAGGGAGGCAGGAAATGGGCATTTAAAAAATGACCTGTTTTAAATAAGATCATTCTGATGTGTACTCTAGAGTCCAGAGAGAGCTGGCTGCCTGTGCCAATTAAGAATCAAAGCAGGGAATGCTCATTTCTCTCAGTTCTCTCTCTGAAACCGAGTAGGGGAAGGGTGATCCATGAGGACCCCGAGAGAGAGATGGAGAGAGAATTGAGAATAACAGCTTCTGTCCCTGGTTGACACCAGCAGCAGTGCATCATCCCCTCCGCTTCATCTGGAAACTGTAAACAGCAGCATTAGCATAAATTCACCAGGGAAGAGATCCCCAGCCTGAGAAGTGGGAGGCCCAGCGTTGGAGGAAAGAAATGGTTCTTCCTTCCTTTCTTCCCAGTGCCATTAAAACTAAATGAGACTGCATCTGCCTCCGAAGCTAGCTAACTGCCAGCCTTTGGTCGGGTGCTCTGGGACCCTCTGTTTCCGAGGCCTCCAGTCCCTGAACAATGGAGTATTTCTGGGCTTTATGATTTTGAGGGCTGAGTGATGTAGCTCTTTGTCCTGTTGTTGAAGCAGATAGAAAACCACATGGGCCTCTTGGGCTGGGAAGTGGGCGTCTTGGCTGGTGAGTAGGCTTGGGCTTGTGTCATGGGTGCCAGCTCTGGGTAGCTTTCTTTTTTTTATGTTTGCATGTTTTGGAGAGTTTTCTTTTTTAATTTGTTCTTTTTAGTTATACATGACAGTAGGATGTATTTTGGCAAATTATACTACTTAGAGTATAACTTTTATTCTAATTAGGATCCTATTCTTGTGATTGTATATGATTTGGAGTTACCTTGATCATGTATTCAAATACAAGGCTAGGAAAGTTAAGTCTCATGAATTCTTCTGTCTTTCCTATCCCCCTCTCCCCTCCCTTCCCTTCATTCCCCTTTGTCTAATCCAAAGGTCTTCTATTCTTCCCCTCCCCATCCTCTCTTGTTTGGGGTTAGCATCCGCATATCAGAGAGTACATTCTGCCTTGGGGTTTTGGAAATTGGTATATTTCACTTAGCAAGATATTCTCCATTTCCACCCATTTACTGGCAAATACCATAATTTCATTCTTCTTTATGGCTGAGCAATATCCCATTGTGTATATATATCACATTTTCTTTATCTATTCATCTGTTAAAGGACACCTAGGTTGGTTCCAGAGCCTAGCTATTGTGAGTTCCACGCTTCCTGTAGCTCTCTCCAGAATTCCATCCTGACCAAGTCTCACCATACCGTCTACTTCTTATTTTGAGAGTTGCAGATTTACATTAATTTGTGGAATGGTCCATTTAATGTCCTCCAAGGAAACGTGAACTCTGCCAGGGTCCAGAATGCGATGGGCCCTAATGCCTTGCACTCAGGGGCCTGCACATCCATGTTGCTCAATCGATATATTTGGTTGAATGAAAAGTGATTGAATGAGCTAGTTCCTACACATTGTTAAGCCTCTACTGTACTTGATCCCTTGAGTTAGGCCTGATAACCATTGAGACTAGGATTGGGAAGGGAATTTTCCCTGTCATTAACCTTGGGTAGGGGTTATTCTCAGGTAGATGGGCTCAGGCTGTGATGTCTGTGGTTATGGGAGAAAAATGTGAACCCCAGCCCAGGTCATCCAGGAGAGGCCTGGAGACAGAGCAGACCCAGGGGCGGGCACTGAGCAGGGGGTGTCTGAGCAGTTGACTGCTCTGGACCACTGGTCTAGGTTTTTATTTCATATATTCTACAAAGAGGTGAGGGACTATAACCTGAAGTTTGTATGTATACTTTTAATCTGTTTTTTTTCATTTTTATTTTTAATTTTTTAAATTTATATATGTCAGCAGAATGTATTACAATTCTTATTACACATACAGAGCACAATTTTTTATATCTCTGGTTGTATACAAAGTATATTCACACCAATTCGTGTCTTCGTGGATAATAATGATCATTACATCCCACCATCATTTATATCCCATGCCCCCTCCCTTCCCCTCCAACCCCTCTGCCCTATCTGGAGTTCATTTATTCCTCCATGCTCCCTCTCCCTATCCCACTATGGTTTAATCTGTTTTTTTTAATGATTAAAAAAGTTAATAAAAACCTGAGTGTCCAAAATGTCTATGAAACCTCTTTGATTATTATAGCAATGCAAATTGAAATGAAAATGAGACACTATCTCCCTCCATTAGCTTGACAAAAAGTAGACGGCCTGACAGTGCCAGTACTGGTGAAGTATGGGGACATCCTCATATGCCACTGGTGGGAAGCAATCATAAACTGCTTAAAGAGCCACTTGAAGTATATGGTGGACATGAACATTGCATTTTCAAGGACAGAGTGATTTCATTTCTAGCTAGGTGCTCTAGTCCAGGACCCTAGCTCTCAAGCTTGCATCTGGAAGCTTGATTAAACAGCAACAGGCCCCAGTGAAACTCTGGGACAGGGCCTGAGTATTGCATTTCTACCAAGTTTTCAGCATCTACTGAGAACTTGGTAGAAATGCAATACTCAATACTGGTGCTAGGGCTAGACCTTGAGGACCACTGTTCAGTTAAACTCTTGTTTATATGCACAGAAAAACATGGGCTAGTAATGTTCATTGTATCATTTCTCAGAGCAAAAATTAGAAGCGACCCAAAAGCCTATTGGTAGAGGGATAATCATGGTGGCTCATTACATAATAGAAAAGTCGGTATGGTATTTCACCACATAATTGTTGCAGATTTTATGCCAATTTTTTTTGCAAAAACATGTGGTATATATACACAATGGAATATTATTCAGCATTTAAAGAGAATAAAATCATGGCATTTGCAGGTAAATGGATGGAGTTGAAGAATATAATCTAAGTGAAGTAAACCAATCCCCCAAAACCAAATGTCAAATGTTTTCTCTGATATAAAGAGGATGATTCATAGTGGGGTTGGGCGGGCATGGGAGGAATAGACAAACTTTAGATAGGGCAAAGGGGAGGAAGAGGAAGAGAGGGTACATGGGGTTAGGAAAGATGGTGGAATGAGATGGACATCATTACCCTAGGTACATGGCTCTTTTTGTGTACAACCAGAGATGAAAAATATGTGTATTATGAACTATAATACATTTTTATGTCATATATAACCAAAAAAAAGGTGTGGTGTGACCATTCTGTGAAGCTTTTGTTAAAAAAAAAAGATTGCTCCTATATAACTTAAAAATAATTTTTTTACTAAACTGTCTTTGGTTCAAGATTAGAATGCATGGAATACTCATGAATATATGTTAAAATTGAATAGTCCAAATTTAAATGCATCATTGCTTCAAGACAGTTTAGAGAATATTTTTCTGGTCTGGAAACAAAAAGTTAACACATTAGTTGTTATTGATTTGTGCATTATAGTTGAAATATTATACTAGAAAAAATTTACTACCGTGTTGCAAAGTATGGATTTACAAAACTTAATCTTCTGTGTCTGAAGATTCTGGGCCACTATTATTGGATGTGTTGTCCTCAGCAACATTGGTAAGATGTGTTAACCACTAGCACTGCAGTGTGCTACACCAACCATGCACTTGGCCTTTGGAAATATACTAAGGAATTGCATGTGTACCAAGCATTCTAGGATCACACATACAATGTGCGAGTCAAAAGCGCATCCATATGCCATTGATGAATACATTGGTGCTCTGTTTACCTTTTAAGTGGTGTGATGATTATGCCATGAAAGTTTATGACCCAACTTTTTAAACTGAAAAAATAGGGTGCCATGATTATGCAGTAACATGCTGTAGTTAAATAAATGAAAGGAATATGTATATTTCTATATCAAGAGCTCTAGAAAGATGTAAGTTACGGGGTGTTAGAATAATATGGTATCATTTTTTGTAAATGTTTTTAAAGTTTAAAAACAACTTAAATCCAATTCTATTTTCACTGCATAATCCAAGTATAAAAACATAGACCAGACATCTAATCTAGAAAATGTTTCCTCTGGAGAGGGAAGGGAGATCCTGGTGCTGGGCAAAAGAACATGGAGATGTTAATCTAATCTAATCTGCTGCTGTACACATTAAAAATAAAGTCTAAATATGATTTTTCTTCATTTTAAGGAGGAATGATATGGCTTTTGTTGTAGTATCCTTCGTGCTTTTCTATACTTTTTAAAGAATTTTTTAAAAGAATTTCTTTTTTAGTGGCAGACGGACACAATACCTTTATTTTGTTTATTTTTTAATGTGGTACTGAGGATTGAACCCAGTGCCTCCCACATGCTAGGCAAGTGCTCACCACTGAGCCCCAGCCCCAGCCTCTTTAAAGAATTTCAAAACACAGTAACATATGCTTATTGTGGAAAATGAAGAAAAGAGTAAAGACAGAAGTTAAAAGCATCCACAAATCCACTGTAAATGTTTTGGTGTTTTTCCAGTTTGGTTCACCTATACAAAAAGAAGGTAGGGATTGTACATACTATGTACACTTTTTTTTTCCATGCTGCTTTTGTGGTTTAATATGATATTAGAACCATTCCTCCATTCATTAAGTTGTTTTGAGTGATTTTCTTTTAATTGGCTACATAGCAATCCATCCTACCGTGATCCTTGGATTTAACCCAGCCCCCATTGGTCTTTCAGGTTTCCCGTTGTTTACTGTTATAAATGACAAGGTGGTGAATATCTTCATTCAGCTTTATTTAGGTCAATTCTTCTCTGTCAGCAGCAATTTCCTTGAGCTTGGGTTCACACAGCAGGTGACCTGGTCTGTGCCACTGGGCCTGGGATGCGGTATTTCGGGGTATTAGTGAAATAGGTCTGTGTAGGAGTGGGACTTAGGAACCAGGTACGTTCCTGGAGCCCTTGGAGGTCTGAGCCGATGAGACCTGTAGAGTGAGGCTGCTTCCTCCACTCCTCTCTCTATTCATGCAGGGCACACAGGATTCCAGGATCCTGTAAGACCCTGGTATAGGGACATGGGGCAGTCAGAGATGCCAGGCCCTAGATGAGAGACACAAGCAGAGTCACAGGCATCACAGGCATCACAGGTTGCTATGGTCTAGATAAGTTAATGTTCCCAAAAGACCCACGTGTTAAAGTAGCAGTGCCATGGGGAGGTGGGGTCTGGTCAGAGGAAGTGAGGTCCGTGGAGGCTTTCCCTTGAATGGGACGTTGGGACCCCAGCCTCTTCCTCTTTTTCTCTTTGCTTCCCACCAGCCATGAGGGAAACAGGCCTCCTCTGCCTCATGCTCCTGCCATGATGTACTGTGCCGCCACAGACCCAAAGTGAAGGAGTCCACAGATCAGGAAAGCTGTGAAGCATGGAGCCAAAATAAACCTTTCTCCTTGTAAGTTGTTTATCTTAAATAGCTTGTCAGTGATGGAAAACGAACTGACATATAGGTTCAAGTACAGAGTGGGGGAAATCAAGGCAGGGCTGCAGGGAGGGAGCTCGGGGCTCCAGGGAGGGAGCTCAGCTCAGAGCCATGGAGGCAGCTGGGAAGAGTTGGGAAGGAGGTCATGTGAGCTTGGGTGAGGTTTTGTTGTTGTCTTTGTTTTGTTTCATTTTATCTTTATTACCAGCTTTGTTGAGATCTATTTCACAGATCATAAAGTTTAGCCACTTTAAGTATATGATTCGGTGATTTTTTATTAACTTTACTGGGTGGCACAACCATCACCATAAAGCTGTTTAAGAGCATTTTCATCCCCTCAGTGAGATTCCTCATGATCATTTATAGTAACCGCCCTCCCGGCCCATCTCCAGGCACCTGCTAACCTACTCACTGGCTCTAAATTCACAGGGTTAGAGCACATTTTAAGGATGAAAGCAGGATTTTAGATTAAAGTAATAGCAGGGAAAAGGCAAGACCTGGGGACAAGAGGGCCGTCTATTTATAACAGAGAAGCAGCTCCACAGCCTTTAACTTGAATGAAACTCCACCTTGAAAGCTTTAACAGTTACTAGCTTGGCATCTGCTGGAAGCAGCCTCTGCCTTTTAGTGGGGTAAAGTTTTTCTTTCCTTTAACCTTTCGGATGGCTGGATTCCTGTTCTTCCCACAGTTTCTAAGCTCATTCAGGTGGATCAGCTGGGCTGGGGGTCCTGGTGGAATCATGCTGAGAGGCTGGAAGGCCTGCTAGGAGCTGCAGCTGAGCCATCTCTATAGTACAATGGGGTCTCTACTCACTTGATATTATCTGACCTGGTCCTGCTGTGGTGGTCCTCATGATCTCGGCCCACCTTAGATCCAAATAGTTTCACCCTGAAAATGAAAAGATATGGTGTAGCTCAGTGGTAGAGATTGTGCTCAGCACATTTGAGGCCTTGGGTTCTAGGCCCAGCACCCAAAATGAAGAGAGATCACCTGTGTTGAGTCTACCTTCCTTTACATAACCAGGTAGGCTTTCAGATGCTAGATACAAGCAACTTTAAAATAATGTTTAAAATATTCTTTTTAAAAAGTTTGCAAGCCTGATGCAGGAAAAGAGCACAGCACAATAAAAATCCAAGGTTAAGTGTATGATTTCATCCAGTGACAGCCACTGCTGCATTTGGGGGTATATACTTTCTATCTCTTTATTTATTTATGTTTTAACTTTCTTGAGACTTTATCCGCTTCCATTAAACCCCTGTGGTGGTGAAAGAGGTGTTTAAGACCATCAGGGCCCCAGCCTGGCTCTCACTGGTCTGGGCTCTTGTTCTGGCTGAGATAGGGCTGCTTCTGGTACTTTGAACCCATTGCTCAACCTGCTCTCAGTTCCCCTCTGCCTTTGAGCAAGGGGCTGAGCTCTGGGAGAGGCCCTCTGCTGGGCATCATCTGCTGTGTAAAGGAAGAGGCAACCTGACACCATTAGCAGCTAGAAACTCTCCAAAGAGTGTTTAGGCAGCAGACTGCAACATATCCCAGGATAATTCAATTTTTACGGAAGCTATTCCCATTAATCATCTCCTAATGACTTTCCAACTGAGGCAATTAAGAAGACCTAGGATTTAAAAAAAAAAAAAGCCCTATATTCATTTTACATCTGTCTAATTACCCCGAAGTTCATGGAGCCCAGAAGAATGTGAAAAATGGACTCCATTCTTCTCCTTTGTACTTGGCATTTTTCTCTGGGTTTGGCTTCAGCCCCAAAGGGAGGCAGCCTCAGGGATATGTGTGTTTGTGTGTGTGTGTGAGTGTGTGCATGTGTGAGATAGAGATAGATAGATAGATAGAGAGAGAGAGAGAGAGAGAGAGAGAGAGAGAGAGAGAGAGAGAGTCACCCAGGGGCCAGGCTCAGAAGATCAGGGGTTCTTGGGTTCTGCTAAGTGAGGAAGGCTTTGAGGCTGAGACAGGAGCTGGGGCAGGAGCAGTATAAAGACAGGGAGCCCAGAGAGCCGACCTGCTGAGATCCCTGCACGGATCCCAACACTGAGCTGAAGAGCAGGTCACAGTGGGGTGAAATGAGTGCCCCAGGCATCTTGTGTCCCAGGCACTGCCTCAGGCACCTTGACGCACACTCCTATTTACTCCTCCCCCAACTCTGGAGACAGACTCCTGCAACCACAGTTTGAACCTGAGGAAAAGAGGTGAAGTGACTTGCTGGAAGTCACATAATTGATGGAGGGATGCAGGGCAGGGATCTGACTTCAGTGTCCTGCCCTGGCACTTCCCCTGGTTCACACAGTTGGGGACTCCAAGACTCAGCCTCAGAGGAACCCAACAGTTTTGCTTTTCCACTGCTCTGGGAATAAAGCTCTCCTGCCTTTTAGGAAATAAAGGGTAACTTAGAATTTTGAGAGGTATTGGAGATGGGAAAGAGACCCTCCTGGGCTTCCCCTGGGCTTTCATTTCCCGCAGGTGGGAACTGAGCTGGCCTCTCCAGCAGCCCCTCCCACCACAGTCCTTGGTTTCCCAGAGGGTGAGTTCAGCCTCCTCCAGGAGAGGCTGGACGAGGAAAAGGAAGCCCAGCAAGAAAGTGCAGGGCAGAGAGGACAGGTGGACCTGGATGCGGAGGACCCTAGATTGATAAGTTGAGATCATATTCAGGATGCCAGTGCCTTGGGGCAGTCATGTTCAAAGTGAGTGGGGCCACATGGGAGTCTGGAGGTGGATCCATTTGAATCAGAGCAGGATCCACAGCTTCTTGCTGTATTTTCGCTAAAGTGAATCTCCCCGAATCACACCTGATCCTCTGAGCCTTTTTTACCTAAGGAAAGCAAGGTGCCCTCATTCTTCCAAGGTTGGGAAAACCTCCCAGGCCACTAAAAAAAGGGGAGCTCTCCTTTAAAACTACCCAAGTCACCCAAACCCCCAGCCCCAGGCATGAACCTTTTCAGGTCTCATACACATTTCTGTTACAGGGTGAAGTCTGGTTTTGGAAATGGGGAATCCGGACATAGTGGTGATATTCTGAATCTAGATATAAAGTAGGGGGGTTGGGGGGTGCAGTAGCAATTCTTGTTTAAGAACTGTAATTCTCCCATCCCTTGATATAACTCTAATGTTTCCTAGGACTATCCTGTTTTTCAAGATAGACTGAAAAAAAATACAGATAAAACTTTAATGTGATGTCTTTCATGTTTGTGCACATTATTTAATAAAGCAGTTAAGAGTTATTTTATCAAGGCATGCCATAAATTATTTATTCCAGAGATAATCAATCCTCAGTTTGTTTCATCTTATAAAATGTTTCATATTTTCTACCTCCCATTTAAAATATGCTGTTAACCAATTAATTGCCCTCTTTCATGTAAATACATAGAAATTTTTATCATAAAGCCCATTAAAATTAATAGGATACTTAATTAATTCCCAAAGCAGCCAAAGTTCAAATAATTATGTTGGATCAAAATGTGAACCTTGATCTGATTATTTTTAGGATATGATCAGATTTATTCCAAATTTTATTTTCTAGTTTTATAGTATTTTTAATATTCTTCTTATTAGTATTTTTCTAAGTTTTACAGTATTCTTTGAAATGCCTATTATCACATTTCTAAAGTCAGACTTTTTTTTGAAAAAGTATCCTAATTTGATTGACAGGTTTAACAGTAAGGATGGGTTTGATATTTAAATTACATGACATTTTTGATAAATAAACTAAATTTGCTGTTTCTAAGTTTGGTGAAAATGTATAGTTTTATGATTGGAAATTCCTATAATAATTTTTTCATGTTCTTATTGATACATGATAATTATACTTAATGGTGGGATTCATTGTTAGGAATACATATGTGCACACCAAATGTTGTCGTAATTTGGTCAATTTCATTTCCCAGTATGAAAATATACTTTTAACAAGCAATCATACAAAAATATTTTATTAAAAATACTTTGTTCGGGGCTGGGATTGTGGCTCAGTAGCAGAGGGCTTGCCTAGGCACTGGGTTAGGCACTGGGTTCGATCCTCAGCATCACATACAAATAAGTAAAAAAATCAAGGTACATCAACAACTAAAAAATATCTTTAAAAAATACTTTGTTGGCAAAATTTAGTTAAATTAATAGTTTGCTTTCCCAAACTTCTCTGAATACAAAGGATTAAATTAAGTGCCTCTAAGGGAGAGAATAAGAGGTTTCATAAATAATAATCATTTCATAAATCTTGTAGAACTTTTTAGTGTTCTTCCCAACAAGTGACCAAAAAAAAAAAAACTTTATAGAGACTGGGAAAAAATTTCAAATCAAACAATTTTTCAGTTTTTTGTTTTCATCAAAATCAAAGAGTAGTTTACTATATAATTTTTAGGCCTATAATTCAGTAACTGAGAGAATGAAATGATGGTATTGCTAAAACAAAACTTCCCCTCCCATCTACTGACATGAGTCAAGTTTCCCAGCACGTCTATTTAAACAATCAGAAAAATAAGTACAGAACTAGTACGCCTCATTAGAGCAGTAAGTCACATTCATCAATGGATACATGACCTAGTTGGAAAAAAGCCAACCCCATTTATCTCATTAAGGAATGCACTTGTGGGGCTGAGGCTGTAGCTCAAGGGCAGAGCGCTTGCCTAGCATGTGTGAGGCATTGGGTTCGATCCGTAGCACCACATAAAAATAAAAATAAATAAAGGAATGGTGTCCATCTACAATTACATAAATAAATAAATAAATAAATAAACAAACAAACAAATAAATAAATAAATATAAAGAAATGAACTTGTAATAAAGTTTGTTTTTATAGTTTTATAATTGTTAACTTTTATGTATTTGCTTTGATCAATCACATACTAGCAATTTTAATAACTAAATCCAGAATAAAATATTTTAATACTTAGAACTATAGCCATAAGAATTTAAAAATTAAAATTAGATGACTTAATATATACTTGTGATTTGTTACAGAGGGGGACAATCCAAAGCACATCTTTGAGAATGAAATTATGTTGTGTAAGGATAAAATTCTGAGAATGGAATGAAAATCAGTTCAAAGAGGAAAGTGAACATGTAAAATTTGAATTTTACAGGGCTTGTCCACATATTTTTAAACAGAAGGTAGAATATCAAATTCATAGAGACATGAAGTGGAATGGTGGCTGCAGGAGCTCAAGTGGGTGCCTCTGGGAGAATGCAGAGTCATCGTTTAAATGGGTAAAATTTCTGTTTTGTGAGATGCAAAGAGTTCTGGAGATGGATGGTGGCGTCAGTCGCAAACTTAATGATCAGAATGGTAATATGTTTTGTGCATTTCACCACAATTAGAAAATTAGATGGGAACAGGATCAAAGTGTTAGGCTATTTAGATGCTATTAGATACAGTCAACAGAACAATGTAACGATTTCATTTTTAAATGTCAATATTTACCCTGTGCCAGAAATCACATGCTTTGCAAGTATTTCACTTACAATGGAGAAAGTTTTGGTATCAACCTAAAAGGTGTAGAGCATCCATAGATTTTTTGAAGTTATTTTAGGGCATTCTCCAGAAGAAACATATGAAGGTTTTTGCTCCAGGAAACTCGGGTTCCCTGAGGTATTCCTACAGTTCCACCAAACTGAAGAGTTTTCCACTAAAAGTGAAGATTTAAAATGCCTGAGGGAGTGTCACCTTTTTTATGAATTTATGTTGGAGTTCCCCATGACATTTTATTAGAGGAGTAAGGGAGGCAAGAGGAGGGAGAGAGGGAGAAAGGGAAGGAGAGAGAGGGGGGTAGGGGAGAGAGAGAGGGAGAAGATGAATTATGTTTTCAAAATAAAAATGACTTTAATTTGAAATCACTGCTCTGCAGTAGGCTTCTGGTCAGGGCATCAAGACCAAGACAGGGCACAACATGACCAAGAGTGTCTGACCCTGTCCCCTGTGCAAAGACTGGTGTTGCCCTCCTCTTCTCAAATATGCCATCTCCACCTTCCCAGTGACCTGGCCTTCAGCCTCCTCTGTCACCTCTGTGCTGGTCCTTTCGCTTTAGATTCTTTCTGGTCTATCACCACTTGCTCCCCAGTACCAGGACAGGAAAGGAAGGTCATCATAGCGGAACCAGGACCCCTACTATGAGGTCAGCTCCTTCCAGTGAGTGGGCACGGGCACCAGGCATAGATGTATCCAAGGGAGCCATATCTAACATGAAGCCTTGGGTTCAAGGCTTCGTACATGAGGGTAGAACCTGTAGAGCCCAGGTTACCCTTGGAAAATCCCCTGGGAAGTCATAATATCATAATATCACTGTCTCTCTGGAACTCCCACGGCCAGCTTTTCCTCTAGCACTGACATTGTTAGTTCTTTGAGCATCAGAGGAAGTGGTGGACATGTGCCTGGGGACTGTGCACCATGGAAAACATGTCTCTTTAGGATCATACTCTGCCCAGAGAAAGACTCTTTCTTTGATAACGGATTTGTGGGTTCCACTGGTTACACCTGTGTGTGACACAGTCCTGACACCAGGTGGCTGTTGTAGAGCGCAGTGTTTCCTTGCTCTTTACGGAACACAACCTGTTTTCTGATGCGTGCCTCCTGCACCAGGTTGCAAATGATCACTAGTGTAAGTCACAGATGGCCACAGTTCTTCCAAGCTCCTCTCATGGAGTCCGTTTTCCTGCTCCTTGAAACTGGCCTTGTCTTAGAGTACAGAGAAAGGCAGAAATGGTGCTCTGTGGGTTCCAAATCAAGGCCTGGAGAAGCTGTAGTATCCTGCTTGTGCTGCCTTCCAGTTCTGTGGCCACGGGAGCGAGGTGGCTGCTGAGGTCTCGCGAGAACTGTGAGCTTGGTGTCTGTGAGGCTGCCGGAAGACCACCTAGGCCCCGCTGTCTGCTGACCGGAACTTCATAAGTGATCCCAGGTGAGACCAGCAGAAAAGTCACTGCCAGGCCCAGCCCAAATTGCTGACATGCAAAACTGTGAACCAGTGCCAGCTGTGGGAGGCCTTTGTTCTTTGGGATGGCGTGTTAGCTGTTGCAGTGATGGCTGTTTATAAAAATTTGTGCTCCCCTTCCATAGTCTGGCCTTGTAATTGGCAGTTGGCTCCATTTCCCAACTCCCCCTGTATCAGATATGCCTCCGTGGAACTGGCGCTCACCAGTGCAATGTGAGTGGAGGTGACATGCCCTTCCTCTGGGCTGAGGCTGTAGGAGTCAGTGTTGACTGGCAATGGAGGACTTCTAGGCCCTGGGGGATGGTGAAACTACAGGATCCAATGTGCTTGAGTTCCTGGTCACCATGTGGCAAATTTCCCCTCAATAAGGAATACCAGCACTGGATGTTACAAGTGATAAACTTGCATTTTGAAGACTTTGAAAGACTTAGATGTTTATTCAAGCAGGTGACTCACACAAGAGCTCACAATGACAAATCACTGTGTTAGGCACTGTTCCAATCACTTTACACTTATTAACATACTTCATCCTCCAAGCTACTCCATAGGAAATTAGGACCATCTCACTTTGCAGAGGAGGAAATTGGGACTCAAAGGGATTATATGACTTTCCCAGGGGCACATATCTACAATACAGTGGGGCTGGAATTTGATCTGGGAAACTGGTGTGGTAATTTGTGTGCTAGAGTCCTGGTACCTGCCTTGCCATGGATTCACTGTGTTCATCTGCTACCTTTGCCTCTGAGTATCTTGTCTATAAGATGGATTGGGAGCAAACCGGCTAAAACCCACAAACTTTCCTCTATGGCTATGAAATCCTGGGTTTCTATGGTGCATTAGTCTTTTTTTCATTATAATGAAATACCTGAAGTAGGCTACTTTTGAAGGAAAAAAAAATGTTTCTTTAGATCACAGTTTTAAAGGCTGAAAATCCAAATAACATGGCACAGAGACTGGTGAGGGCCCAGTGATACATAATAGAAATGTATGTCAGGGAGGAAGGGTCACATATCAATGTGGGAAATCAGAGAATGACTCAAGGGCAGACCCAGGCTTTTATAACAGCTTGCTCTCCAGAGGACTCACTTCTGGACACTAGTATTCCCAATTTAGGATGGTGCCCTCAACGACCTAAAGAGCTCCCGTTAGGCCCCACCTCTTAAAGGTTCCACACCATCTCCCAGCACTGTCACCTTGAGGACCAATCTCTCAGTGCAGATACTTCTGGGGGAACAAACAACATCCAAACTACAGCGTGTGACTCAAGGGGAAAGGTGAGTCATGTCATGAGGAAATTAACAGCAGGACAAGAGTAAATCTCTGCTTCTCAAGCCATTGGAGGCCCATTCTGTGTCTGGACTCTTCTGTAGTCACCAGGGTGGCTAGGGAACACGGATGACTTGGCCAATTCTGAGATCCACAGTTTCTCTGATTCAGAAGGCAGGATGTATGATGCCGGCACACCAGTGCCTCTCCAGGAAACCCCAGGCCTCACATGTTCCTCCTCAGCACTCTGGGAATGTTGGTCCTAGAGTTGCCTGGTGGGGTACTGACCCAGGGGCTGGCAGTGTCAGACTGTGCCTTAGATAAGGAAACTGGAGACAGCAACTCTGGGGTCTTGAACAGAGTTACGAAGCCTTTTCCCTATGTGTTAAATGAAAAACAAGAGCCCAAAGAGGCTAAGGACTTACCCCAAGTTTCCCAGCTGGTTGTGGGCCAGGCCTCCAGCCCAACTTTGGTGCTGGTCTGGGTTTTCTTTCCTGAATCATGCTGCCTGCCCAGTTTGGGCTGGGCTTGGCACATTGAGGTCTTTTGGTTGTGTATTTTCCCCCTAAGTGTCTGATGCAGGGAAGACGTTTTTTAAATACAGCAGGAAGAAGCTCCTACTGTTGGGAAATCCCATACAAATGGCCTCAGATGGAGAGAAGGGCCCTGAAGTGCTGTTGAGTCTGGGCCTCAGCTGCCCTGTTCCTCTCCGAGGGCCTTGTAGACCTGGTGACACTGATGTCAGAGGGCGTGGCCTGCAGCCTCTCTCTGCTTTCCACACTCAAGGTTTCAGTTCATTCAGATGCCTGGCATTTGGAGAGGAGGCCTGCACTCTCCTCCCAGCTGCACAGATCATTGAGAATCTGTGATTTCCTCGTTTTGTGAGGTGGGGGGATGGGAAGCAGACTGAACTAAAAAGTCTATAAAATGCCCGTGACCCATTTCTACAGGAAGGAAAAGGTGTACTGGTGTGTGTGTGTGTGTGTGTGCATTTATATGAAATATTATGTATATATTATATATGATAGATATTAATATGTATAAATTTCCTAGCAAACTTTGAAGTCCAGTGTTTCCAAAATAACTTGAATAGAAAAGAAGTGATAGGAATCCAATCCTGTGGTTACATAACACTTACTATCTACACATTTCCTCACATAATCGGGTAGGGGAGAAGCTACACAGGATTATGCTCAGGACCCTAGGATGGAGGCCAGGCTGTATTTTGTCCTTTGTTGCTTAGTTTCATCTTTGATTTCACGTCTTTGACCTGATCCTGGTTCAGCCACGGTTGATGGAGCATCTAGACTGCAGCTGGGCCCACTCACATGCAGGATGCTTATGAAATGTTGTGGTGAGGCAGAGATGCTGGAGTGGGCTGCTGTACCCGGCGAGGAGCCTGCCTAGACAAGTCCTGACTCACCTGGGCTCTAGACTTTGATCTGAGAAGTGTTGCTTCAGCCATATTAGTCAGGACTCTTTGGATTGAATGTGCCAGAAATCCAACTCACACTGGTGTGGATGCAAAGGGGAATTTTTGACTCCAGAAATTGGGAAAGATGAGGTGGGGCAGACTCCAGGCATGACTGAATTAAGGGCTTGACAATGTTGCCTGCTCCTGCTCTCTTCTTTCCAGGGCTCAATCTTGTTTCTCTCTTTGTGAATTATTCCCATCATTCTTTATTAAACATAGGATTACCTGGGATGGGGAACCAGGGGGTGGGAGTGGGGGGGAGTGGCCCCACTGCAGATCACCCCAGTTGGTGGTCCTTGAAGAAAGAGACCTCAGTGTATACAAGGCCCTAGGTAAAGGCTCCACTTAGTTACCTCGTGCTACAGTCCCGCCTCTGGATCAGCATCATGTCTAGGCCAGGTTAGGGCAGAGGGTTCTGCCATTGCCCTACGAATGGTTCATGTGGGAGGGGCAATTTTGTCAATGTGGGGGATTGTTATTGAGTGGGGATCAGAGGGGTCTTGTGAGAAGCTCTAAACAATGGGCATCCACTAGAGATGTGGTATCAGAGCTGGGTGTGGTGCACACCTATAATCCCAGGAATGTAGGAAACTGAGGTGGGAGGATGGCAAGTTCAAGGCCAGCCTCAGTAACTTAACAAGGCCCTCAGCAACTTTGTAAGACCTGTCTCAAAAAAACCAACCAACCAATACACAAAAAATCCCCACAGGGACTAGGTATGTAGCTCAGTGGTAAAGCAAATGTGGTTTTCAATCCCATTAAAAAAAAAAAAAAAGATATGGTATCAAGTACCAGTAATAAGAACAGATGGGATTTAATATAAAGAAGGGTATAAAGACATTGGCCAGATAGCTTAAAGGGTAAATGGAGACCCCTAAGTTGTGACAGAGATAGAACTACAGAAAGCAGGCACCTTCCCTATGGCTAGAGAGAGCACAGTGGGGGAATTTGGACATAGAGGAGCGTCCTATAGGGATGAAATGACACTTGAAGAGGAGCCTCTGCTTGGCCATACTTGGGAAGGGCCCTCCAAACTCAGACAAGGGTCATGTGCTTGGCACCCAGACATATGAGCAGGGAGTCCAGCCAGCTGCTCATGGTATTTCTTTGGGGTCAGGGGGTGCATCTAGTTGTGTGAGAACTGTTGAAGCTGCAAACTGGGCTCAGCTGCTGCTACAGTTTGAACTGCCTGCAGAAGGCTGGGTAGAGACTGCACCCCAGAAACGGGAAGCCTGCCAGAAGCAGAAAGCAATATATAGGAAAGAGCAAGTCTGTCTCCCTCTGCCAGCATTGCAGCCTCTGACTATCAGAGACTAAAGGGAGCAGCTGACAAAGTGCAGCTATGGAGGCAGAATCCCAGCATCACCAAGGGACACAGCAGAGTGGGTTTGGGGCACAGAGGCAATGGCTTCATGACTGGTCCCACATCCTCTTTCAGTCTTCTAGTTGGTACAGCCTCCTGAGCAGCAGTCTGGGGAGGGGGCAGCTATAGTTCAGGACATGTCTGAATGGACATCCTCCTCAGGACCTGGAACTTGTCCCTGGCAGAGTGGTCCCTAGTGTGTATTATGCACAAGTAACTTGTGTGACAGGAACCCACACAGGGCAAATGGGTCCTGAGGCAACTTCACAACCCTCCCTGCCTAGGCTTTCGAGTCAGTCTGTCTGTCTGTCTTTCTGGAGGTGCAGGCTTTTTCTGGAGTCCTGAATAGGTGTGGGAAGGGGGTGTTGCACCTGGACTGGAATGACTAGGGGCAGGTGTGGCCCAGGCCTGGTGGATGTGCCCTCAACTCTATTCTCACCCACTTTCTGATAGAATCAACAAGAGGATCCCAGCTCCACCACTTAGAAGCCACTGTGTGGCTTTGGCAGGTTATTGGACCATTCAGAGATACAGTTTCTCTAGAATGCCCCTCAGTGCCTTAATCCCTACACCAGGAGGCAGGGAGAGACTTGTGGTCCTTTTCATCCCATCCAATCCTCTCTTCTTCCCCCTGTTCCTCACAGGAGTGATATTTTATCATGTTGTATCGTGTGTTTTTTTTTTTGTTGTTGTTTGTTTGTTTTTTGCTTTGAAGGTAGTTAATATCAGCTTGGAAAAAAGTGAAGACCCACGATAATGGGTGAGACTTGCTGGGCAGAGTTGGTGGACAGTCCCAGGTTAAGGCAGGACCCCAGAGAGTGGAAAGGGGGAGCAAAAGAAGAGAGAATGCTCGATGGTAGGACTTCTGCACCCACCTGAGGGAAGCAGGGGACCAGGAGCACACCAGGCCCTGGGTTCCCTATGCATTTCAGTGCAGTAGAGCTTTTTAGTAGACTCTTCATCTGGAGGCTTAAGCCTCCCAGGCTCAGCTATTTCCCAGCAGAACAGTAAGGGATGGGCAGGATAAGGGGCCCAGAAAGATTTATGCACCATGTGAAAATGGGATTAAGCCATATCTCAATACAGAGTAAATGCTCTAACCATATATGATAACTTTTAGCTCCTTCACAGTGAGGGTGGGCAGAAGGATCAAAGTACAGGGCCTCTTTTTTTCAGGCAGGGAAGGGATCATTGAAGAGCTCCATGTCCCAAAGGATGCTCATTGGGTCCTGAGGACTGAAGGTTGTTTTGAGACCTGCTTGGCATCCTTCCAGCCCTGGAGCACCTGCTCCTCCAAAATTCATTTAGTTTCCCTTTGTTGTTTGCAGCTCTTGTGTGAGGAGTGGTTTAGGCTATTTCCGTCTTTTCTTTCATTTCATGAACCACTCTAGTCGGGAGAGTCTAGTTCCTGGTCACTTAGAACTGAGGCTGATGGGCTGGGTCAGAGTGACATTTCTCTGAGGCCTGAGCACAGTGAGCACCTGTCCCCCTCCATCTGCTTAGTTCTGGCAGAGTTTGGACTTTTCTCCTTGGAATTGGTGGGTGGGGCTGGCCATGGGGAGGTGTCTGATCCCAGATTCCCAGCATTTTTTCCTTGGACCTTGACATACAGTGGGCATACTTCTCCTTCCTTTCCTGCTTGATAGCTGTCCCTGTTGGGCCACCCAACTTGAAACATGGGGCCATGGATGTTGTCGATGGCTCTGGAGTTGCCTGCCTGGATCCGAATCCTGACTCCCACTGTAGATTAACTACAGCAGGGAAATATTGGGAGGCTCAAGTGAGATGCTAAAGGTTAACGGTTGGCACGGGGACATAAACCTGATGGAAGTGTTACCAACTTTTATTATTAGGAGGGCATATGGATTTCTTGTGGTTGTTTTAATGAACTGTCATAGGCGGGGTGGCTTAAAACACCACTTTTTCTCTGGCGTTTAGAAGTCCAAACCCCAGATGGTGGTGGAGCCGTACTCTCTCTGGAGGTTCTGGGGACAGTGTGTTCCCAGACTCTTTCTGTTGCTGGTGGATGCTGTGCTCCTTGGTTTGTGTCCTCAACACTGCAATCTTCAAAGCCAATGCTTCAAATCTCTTCCTGATCTAACTTTACATGGCCTCATCTCTGTGTGGTCAAATCTCCCTCTTCTCACTCACAGAGATACAAGTGATTACATTCAGGTCCTACCCATGTAACCCAGGATAATTTTCTATCTCTAGAGCCTTAATCTTATCTGTAAAGGCTTTTTTTTTTTTTTTTTTTTTTTTTTTTTTTTTTTTTGCCATATAAGGCAACCATCATAGCTGCTAGGAACTAGGATGTTGAAGTCTCTTAAGTGGCCAATTTTCAGAAAAAATGCTGGGAATCTGGGATCAGACACCTCCCCATGGCCAGCCCCACCCACCAATTCCAAGGAGAAAAAGGACAAGTGGGAGGGAGGGGGAGAGATTTGAATGTTTTGGGTGATTGTCTTAGGACAGGTTCCCCACTAGCAGACTCTTGGATGAGGATTCCCAGGCATTAGGTTTATTAGGAAAGTGTTTCTGAGAGAAACTGTTTAAGAGATGGGAGAAGCAGAGAAGGGGAAGAGCCATAGATGAGAGGTGAGAGGTGAAGTGCCAGTCTCACCCTAATCCCACTCAAAGCCTTAAGAAAAAACTCACTGGTTGGCACCCGTGTGTGGCAGCACATGCCTATAATCCCAGCTTCTCAGGAGGCTGAGGCAGGAAGATTACAAATTAGAGGCTTGGGGCTGGGGATATGGCTCAGGTGGTAGCGCGCTCGCCTGGCATGTGTGCGGCCCAGGTTCGATCCTCAGCACCACATACCAACAAAGATGTTGTGTCCGCCGAGAACTAAAAAATAAATATTAAAAATTCTCTCTCTCTCTCTCTCTCTCTCTCTCTCTCTCTCTCTCTCTCTCTCTCTCTCCCTCTCCCCCCTCTCTCACTCTCTCTTTAAAAAAAAAAAAAACAAATTAGAGGCTAGCTTGGCAACTTAATGAGACCTTGTCTCAAATAAAAAAATAATTTAAAAAAAGGGCAGGGATGCAGCTCACAGGTGGCACCCCTGGTTCAATCTCCAGTACTGTAAGAAGAGAGAAAAAACTCACTGATGAAATTGAATCTCACTTTTATCAACACCCGATCCTACTTCCCCTCTTCCCTTTCTTTAGGAAATTATTCTTATAAATTTGGTATTTTCCTTCTTGTCCATTAAAAAGAAATTTAGTGTATATCTTCTTGTAAGTGATATGAAATATTGCCCTCATATTTCCAGAAAACTGTATAAATAAATGATATCTCACTTTATACATATTTTTGCCACTTTGTTTTTGCACTTAGTGTAGGGTTTGGGGAATCTGTTCATGTTGGGAGATACATTATTTAATTCATTCATTTTAACTGCTTCAAATTAATATATATCACTTTGAGTTGAGTCATTATTTTCTTGGTGAAAATTCAGGTTGTTTAAAAAATGTTTTCATTCCTACAACAAAGTCAAGATGTCTCTTTCCCCTTGTAGAAGAGTTTCTTTTGGCTTGCTACTTTGGGAATTTTCTGGAACATAAAACATGCATTTAAAATTTTTAATAATGACTGCAAATCTGTTGACTGTCTTTTTTTTGTACTGAGTTATAGAAGGCTTTTATATATTCTTGAAGTACTTCTTTGCTATTTTATGTTGCAAATAACTTCGAATCTGTCATTTTTTTTGACATCTTCCTGTGACTATTTCAAGTATGGGTGTTTTTGGACTTATAATGGGGTTCATTCTGACAAACCTACTATAAATTGAAAATTTCCTATGTTGAAAATGCATTGAACACACTTCCTGGACACCCACACAAGGCCCAGGAGTGTGGGTGGTTTTCCTCATGATCTCAGGGATGATTGGGAGCTGCTGGTGCCCAGTATGGTGTGAGAGCATAGTGACATAGATTGCTAGCCCAGGAGAAGATCAAAATTCAGAATTTGAAGTACAGTTTCTACTGAATGTTATGGATTTTGCACCATCTGAAAGGTAAAGAGAAAATTCAACTATTGGAAGTCAGGGACTGTCTTTAGAATAATGCCCTGTGTTTTTAAACTTCTCAAATTGATGATGATGATGATGATGATGATTAAGCCTTTAATTAGATCCTACTGATTTCTCTGCTCATAACTTATTGTTATGGACTGAATCATGTTTCCTTAAAATTCAAGTTGAACCTCCAGTACCTCAGAATGTAACTGTATTTGTAGATAAGATCTTGAGAGAGGTAATTAATTTATGTGGTCTTTAGGTTGGGCCCTAATTCAATGACAAATGTCCTCACAAGAAGAGGAAATTTGGACACAGACATATGTATGCACAGAGGTAAGGTTTCCTGAGGACACTGAGAGGTGGCTGTCTGCCAGCTCAGGAGAGGGCCTCAGCTGAAGCAGACCTCCTGACACCTAGCCCAGACTTCTAGCCTCCCAAACTGTGAGAACATAAGTTTCTGTAGTTCAAGCCACCCACTGTGGCACTTTGTCAGGACAGCCCTAGCAAACGAGAACACATGATTTTTCTTCTTTCTTTCTTTTTTTCTTTCCTTCTCCCTCTCTTTTTCTCTATCTCCCCTCTCTTTCTCTCTCTCTTCCTTCCCTTTGCATTGCTTACTAGTTCTACTTCTTTCAGGGAGGATCTTAGTGTTTATTTCACCTCCCTCTAACTAATACACCTGGTTTGTCTCAAAAGGTAGTTTCAATGGATGCAGAAGTTAGGCGCGATGCACACAGTTCTAAATCAGTCTAGATGCAACAAGCCCCACTCACCAAATTGCACTTCCCCTCCCCATGATTCTCTTAGGTCATTTCCTCAAAGGGACCTGCCAAAATACATAAGGGCTTGTTTACAGTAACGTTGGCCCTTTCAGTCTGGATATATTGAAAGAGGGGGAGGGAGGAAAATGACCTACCTTGCAATCTCTCTGAGGGTATTTTTCCTCAGCACTTGAAGATGCGAGTCCCCTTCTCACAGGGTCCATGTTGATGGAGCTCTCCTGTTATCTGATGGTCATTCTCTTGTGGGTAATTTATAACTAGCTTTTATCATTTTTTTTTCTTTGTAGATGTGGATGCCTATTTCTCCTGCTTCAGGCTTTGTATGGTAATGTAAGGCCACATGTCCTTCTGAATCTCTGAAAAAAATCTTAGCCATTATCTCTTGGGGAGAAGAACTTCCCTTAGGCATGAGTGACTCTCAGCCTCCCTCAATGTATCTTACTCCCTCATATTTCATATCTCTTTATATCTTTATATCTCTGTGATTTCCTTCAGTGACTAGTGATTGTTTAACCTGACCATACTTTTAAAGAATCAATTATTATATTGTTCATTTCTGTAATTTTCTCTTTGACACCTTCTATTATTCTGTTGATCTCTTCCAATATTCTGCTTTTGCCTTATTTTATACCTTCTCTAATTTCTTTGAACACTTTGAGTGTGGCTGTTTTAAAGTCCCTTTCCAACTTCTGTATTTTCAGTGTCTGGCTTGTGTTTATTGGTTGAATCTGCTGACTTTTGCTCCTGGCTTTGGATTTCTTCACACGGTTGGCCGTTTTGTGGGGTCCTGTGTGTGCCTTGACTGTGGAGATGCTTCTCTGGAGTAGCATTGTGATGACATCTACTGTCCCCAGTGGATAAACGGTCCCTGGGCTAGCATTCAGGTGAGTTCCTAGTCTCAGAACACCACAGCCTGCTGGCAGCACAGCATCTGTCCTCATGTCACGCAGACTAGATATTCAGCTTATGTGTGATTATTCTCATTTTAGTGTAAGGTAAGTGGTTCATTTTGTGCCTATTATCCAGGACAGGAAGCAGAGTTTTATAAATCCCAGTTCCTGGCTGGGAGAGCCCTTTCCTGACTGCTGACTTTATTCAAGGTATTCATCTTCAGTTGCCTTGCTATTTGCAAGACAGTGCTCCTATCTGGGCTCAGTGGGCGTGCCTGTCATCACAGCTGCTTGGGAGACTCAGGCAGGAGGATCCCAACTTCAATGCCAGCCTCAGCAACTTAGTGAGGACCTGTCTCAAAATAAAAAATAAAAAGGACCAGGGGTGTATCTCATTGGTAAAGCACTCCTGGGTTCAATCCCCAGTACCCCCCCCCAAAAAAATGAATGTGCTTCTAGGTAAGAACTAAACCTGCAGGCTCTTATACACCCTAAGGTTCCTTTCATATGGAATTCTGGAAAAGCCCAAACTGTAGGGACAGACATAGATCAGTGGTTTCCAAGGACAAGGGGTGGGGAAAAGGAGAGACTACAATGAGCAGAGGGGAGTTTGGGGTGACAGAACTATTCTCTATCTTGACTAGGATAGTAATTATATGGCTGTATTTGTCAGAACTCACAGACTATACACTAAAAAGGTTGAATTCTATTGTGTGTGAATTACGCCTTCATCTCATTTTCTAAAATAGTTTTTTAGTTGTCGATGGACCTTTATTTTATTTATATGTGGTGCTAAGAATCAAACCCAGTGCCTCACACATGCTAGGCAAGTGCTCTACCACTGAGCCCCAGCCCCTTCATCTCATTTTTTAAAAAAAGATATAAAATAATAAACTGTATATACAGGTAAATATAAATTACACAAAGACTATTTGTAAACATGATAATTTGTAAAAATCCTAGCCTCTGAAGCATATGGTAGTTCAACCTCTGATCATAACCAAGAGTCTCCTCTATTTTTTTTTATTGTTGGTTGTTCAAAATATTACATAGTTCTTGATATATCATATTTCACACTTTGATTCAAGTGGATTATGAACTCCTATTTTTACCCCATATACAGATTGCAGAATCACATCAGTTACACTTCCATTGATTTACATATTGACATACTCATGTATGTTGTATTCTGCTGCCTTTCCTATCCTCTACTATCCCCCCTCCCCTCCCCTCCCCTCTTCTCTCTCTACCCCTTCTACTGTAATTCATTTCTCCCCATTGTATTATTTTTCCCTTTCCCCCCACTTCCTCTTGTATGTAATTTTGTATAACCCTGAGGGTCTCCTTCCATTTCCATGCAATTTCCCTTCTCTCTCCCTTTCCCTCCCACCTCTCATCCCTGGTTAATGTTAGTCTTCTTCTCATGCTCTTCTTCCCTACTCTGTTCTTAGTTACTCTCCTTATATCAAAGAAGACAGTTGGCATTTGTTTTTTAGGGATTGACTAGCTTCACTTAGCATAATCTGCTCTAATGCCATCCATTTCCCTCCAAATTCTATGATTTTGTCATTTTTTAATGCAGAGTAATACTCTATTGTGTATAAATGCCACATTTTTTTATCCATTCGTCTATTGAAGGGCATCTAGGTTGCTTCCACAGTCTTGCTATTGTGAATTGTGCTGCTATGAACATCGATGTAGCAGTGTTCCTGTAGCATGCTCTTTTTAGGTCTTTAGGGAATAGACCCAGAAGGGGAATAGCTGGGTCAAATGGTGGTTCCATTCCCTTTAATACCAGCTCTGGGAGGGCTTCTCCTAGCTCCCACCACCAGCCACCAAATGCAGTAATGAGGTTTACTGAAGAGGCTAGCAAGAGGGAATGTGCCAGGGAGTGGACTTTCATTGAGAAACAAAAAAAATTCCAGGGAAAATCCCATCCAATGAAGGTTAAGGGGGGCGGCAGCCCAAGGTCAGGGGCAATGATTGGGTCTTTGGGGCAGTGGCCATTCACACCTCTGCACTGACAAGCCCTCGGACCTGGAGAAGGGTGGGGAAAGCTCTGACACAGCTGTGTCTGAACGCCTCTCACCCAGCCATGGAAGTAACTCAAATCACATGTGAAGATGGCCTCCCACAAATATTGTTTTGTTTTACTTAACTGTCATTTACTTAGTTGGAAGCTGATTTAGTAAGTGGTGTTTTGTTTAGAACAGCCTTTCACCTTTTTTCTCTTGAAGCAAAATGTTGTTAGAGGACTGTATCATGGTATTTCACTATTTCCGTTCGGATTAAAACCTGAAATTAGATTCTTTCAAGTTGACTGGTATAAGACATGAACTATATGAGAAAATATTCACCAATAGTAGTTAGGGCAAAAGTAGTTCTGGATAACAATCAGTGAGTGATCATCAGTTCATTTTATACAGACCATAACTTCGGAACTTTCATCCACTCGCTTAGAGAAAGTAATATTTTATGCTGGCAAGTAAGGACTGATTTGACAACCAGTGTGACTCTTGAGGGAAAACAGAATTATTAGATTTATTAAAAGTGTAGACTTTCTTTTGCAAGACCCGAATTTTTTTTATTTCTATTAATTTTGGGCTCAAGTATCAGGCAGATTCTTCACTGTGCTTCAAATGTTTTAATAGAGCTGCTTCTTATTTTTAAGAAGGAGGTTATACTACTACTTTCATTTTAGGTTTAAATGTATACTTTAAACACATGCACACACACATTTAGAGAGCATATTTAACATTTGAATAAAGCTTTAACTATAGTTAGGGCATTTTTAATACATGTTCGTTCTTGGTCTCTATTGGGTAAAACTTGTTCAAAGTGTTCTCTGTGTTGGCCAATTGTCACTTGTTGGCAATGATATAGAAGTTGAAAGTGAGCAGTTCAAAAAACTTAAAGTAGTTTAGCAGAGTCATTTTATGAGTATCAAATCTAAGAATACCAAAAGCTGAGAATTATGTGTCTGATTCTTTTTTCAGTGTCCTAATAATTCATGTGTATTTTACAAATATCTCCCCAAAAACCAAAGACTAGATAAACCTTTATCAGTGAACCACAGCAGAATGCAATTCTAAATTTTATGAAAATGGGCATAAAATACAAAAGACAGGAACTGGGGTTGTGGGTCAGTGGAACATCCCTCACTTAGCACATGCAAGGTACTGAGTAGGATTCTCAGAACCACATTAAAATTAATTAATTGATTGATTGAGTGATTAATTAATTAAAGGTAGAAGAAGAACTCAAAGATGAAGAACACAAAGAAAAATAGGAAGAAGAAGAAGGAGGAGGAGGAGGAGGGAGGAAGAAGAAGAAGAAGTCATCAAGATGACTCAGGGAAAATGGGAACAGAGTAAGTTTAAATTGTGGTTTCCAATTCCAAAATGTTTCCTGAGAACTGCAACTTTCTTTGTCTTTGAGATCTCCTACTTCCATGACATGTTTAGTAGTGTTTTCTGGTTTACTCTTAATATGCTCTAGTTATTGTTTTATGGGAAAACTAGTTGACATGTCCCACAAGACTGAAAATCAATGAAAATCTTTCATTAAGCATAAAGTTCATTTCACATTTGCTACAATCATAGTAAATACACTTCTTTCTATAAAGGGACTGCCTTTGTTTGGCATTTAAAATATCCCCAAAGGCTAGATGACATACATGAAAATCCCATTGTTGTTTATAGAATAGTGGATTAATCAAATTCAGTGCTATAATCTTTAGAGTAAAATAGAATAGAAATAATTTACTCATAGTATCATATTTAAACCATCTTTATTTCCAAAATACTATCCTAAGAATTATAGTTTTATTTAACTTCAATCGGAGCAAAAGTATAATCACTAACTTAAGTAAAAGCAATTACTTAAAAACTAAAAATGAGAGGTAAGTCAAATTACTTTTGAAGAGAGATCAAAAACATCAGGTTTCTTGTTGATGTTCAATAGCAGGCTCACTTGAAGGCGGAATGAAGCCTGAAGGGCACTCACTTCTACTTTCAGAATGCAGGGGTGGGGGGAGGAAATCCAGCTCTTGGGGGAAGGTCATGAGGAAAATACCTCCATTCATAGACATCTGGCATTGGAAAAAATGGAGGGGGTGGTGGGCCCGGTGGAAAATAATCTCAAGGTGCCCCATACCTGTTTCCTGGAGGAGGCAGAGGGAAAAATGGTCCTCTTCTCATGAACTGACTCCTTGGGTCCACAGGAAACAATTCACCTCTGACTGGAGGAAAAGGTGCCAAAAATGCACTGGAGCCAGTTGCTTGGTTTTCAGCAGGGAGAGATGATTTGGGCACATTGGAATCATCAAGATTGATTTTGGTCTCCTTTCTACTGGATTGACTTTCTGAAGACATAGGCCCATCCTTTTTATCCAAAGAAGGAAGATTAGAACCTCTGAGGTTCTGCTGGTCGCGATGGTCTACCATAATTCGAATAACATCCACCTTGCCAAGGAGGACCCAATGGTGAGGGACCACTGGGGGAATGCTTTCTGCCCAATGCTGCATTTGAAACACCAAGTGCACAGGGATCTTCCTCTACAAGTTCAAATTGAAGCTCCCTTTCAGTTAACTTTTGTCTATTGCGAGCATTTTGTTTCATGAAATAATGGAGGTTTCTTTCAGCAATCCAAACCGCCAACTCACTCTCATGTGCTTTTTTCTCAGAGTAAATAATCTTCCCCTGACAGGACTGAATGGTTCTCTCCAATTCTTCTTTAAGATATTTGGCTCGCTTTCTGTAGGTCTCCAGCTCTTCTCTTGTATGGCCCATCTCTTCTTTGACCTTGGAAAGTTTCTCCTCTTGCTCCACCCGGTAATTTTCCTCTACTCTGAGTTTCCTATGGAGTTTCATCATATTTTCTTGATAGCATTCCATCATGTCTTTAAATTTCTGCTGAAGGTTCTCATTC
The DNA here is from genome assembly GCF_052094955.1 of Ictidomys tridecemlineatus. Classification (NCBI taxonomy): domain Eukaryota; kingdom Metazoa; phylum Chordata; class Mammalia; order Rodentia; family Sciuridae; genus Ictidomys; species Ictidomys tridecemlineatus. The sequence goes on along the minus strand of NC_135479.1, from coordinate 139,350,574 downwards.
TCACCTTCAAGCTGTGTATTTTCTGACAGCAAGGTGGCCTGTTCGGTCTTCAGACTTCTAATCTGTTCTCTAAGTTCTTCCTTTGTTTTCTCTACTTCAGATAAGGAAGCACAAGTTTGATATCTTTGTCCTTCTAAGGTTTCTAAGGAGGCCTTTAGCTTAGCACCATCAACCAGTTTCTTCACAGTTCCTTTGGGCTCATCATCCAAGTGAGCACCAATTCCTGATTCACTCGTCATTCCCTGTTCCAAGTTCCCAATGTCTGTTTGGGCTCCCTTGGTTGGAGAAGACCTATCTTTCATCTTCAGCAAGCCTTCAGTCAGAGACTCCATGTGATTTTCTTTATCAATTTGAACTTGTTTTGAATGGAATTGAAAGTCTTCCAATGTGGTGCTCTCTTTACATTGGACACGTCCTTGTTCCCTCCATGCTTCAGCGTCTCCTTGTAAGATCGGTTTCTGATTTTGCTGAAGCTGGGAACATTCATCCAAGGCTTCCTTCATTGCCAGCTGAAGTCCTTCCTCACTCATTTGAAGCAGTCTCAAGTTTGTTTTAATTTCAGCTATTTGTGAGCTGATTGATTCTGATTCACCTTCAAGGGACTTTATCCTTCTCGATATATCTGCCATGATTTCATCCTGTTTACAATGTTTGGCCTTTTGTTCTTTTAGCTCTTTGTCTAGAAAGAGTCTTTCATCCCCATGGCTAGGTTTGGACCTATGCAGCTTTTCATAGGTTGCCTCCAAATTTGGGACGTCTCTTGGACCCTTCTCAGAACTGCTGCCCTTTAAAGTGGACTCTAAGCCTTCAAGCTCTTTTTGAACAAGGCTGACTTTTTCAAGTAGTTCACATTTTTCTTCAATTAGTCTAGAAAGTTTTAAAGCCAGCTGTTTTTCTCTTCTCACATAAAGCCTGCTTCTAACACAATGAAAACTTCTCCACAAAAACAAGAGAAGAGCAAAACATCCAATAGCTCTACACATCACCAACTCCCAAGGAACACCATAAGGATTAGGGCCTGGCTTCATGTCTTCAGACAATGCTGCCACAACCCTGCCTACTTCTTCCAGGACCACCCGCTAATATGGCTGTAGGGCAGTCCTTGGTGCCTCCATCAAGCTAAGTTGGCTTTGGCTCTTGCCACCACAACCACAGCCTGCCCAGGCAGGCCAACGTAGGCTGTGAACACTCAGGGGTTTGGTGAGGAACTCAAACCTGCACCAGGCAACGGAACAGACCACTGAGAACCCCTGCAAGGGGGGGGTTGTGATGGTGGGGAGCTGGGGTGAAGGACTCCCAGGAGCCTTGTGGTGCTCAAGTGCCCATCAGGGGAGTTTTGGCCCCTTCCTTCCCTAACCAGTGCATCCTGAAGTGTCACGGGTTCAAGTCCCTTCCACTCCAGCCAGACAGGAGTCCTCTCTATGCCTCCCACCCCTGAGTTTGGTTTAGGCCAGGCCAAGGAAGGTGGAGCCTCTTAAGTTTCTATACAGTCATAATGCCACTCAGTTTGATGTCATGAAAATTCTAAAGCCTTCTAAACTGTCTCAACAGATTTTATGTCATATATTTATATTTGTACTGCTTGCCCTTTTGCTTTAATGACCCATTGCTTTCCCTGCTTTTGTTCTCTCCCTTTTTTCTTCCTTCCTTCCTTCCTCCCTCCCTTTCTTCATTTTTTCCTTTTTTTCTTCCTTCTTTACTTCCTCCCTTCCTCCCTCCCTTCCTTCTTTTTTCTCCCTTCCCTCCCTTTTCTTTTCTTGCAGTATTGGGCTTTAAACTCCAAGGCCTTCTGCATGCTAGGCCAGCCCACTACCACTCAGCTCTATCCCCAGACCTGCTGACTCTTTCTAGGAAGGTCATTTGAATTATTTCTAAAGGAGAAAACTCTCATGATACACTACTTTCTTTCTTTTTAAAGCTGGGTTAATGACTTATTTTTCTTTTTTTTAATTTTACCCATAACATTGTTTTTATTAAATTTTATTTTTTATAGAGCAAGCAACCATAAAAATTAAACAACTGGTTAAATAAGAACTGTTATTTTTGATCATTGTACTGTCTTTTTTTTTACTTTATTTAAAAAATTTTTTTAGTCACACATGACAGCAGAATGTATTTTTACACATAATACATACATGGATTGTACATACATTAATCATATTGTCCATTATATTCTGCTGCCCTTTCTATCCTCCTTACTCCTCCCCTCCTCTCCCATCCTTTCTATCTATCCAATCTAATGTGACACACTTTTTTTCTTTTTCTCATTAGAACATCATATATGTATTCTGTATAACAATGTGCTTCTCCTTCCATCTTCTGTGCAACTTTCCTTCTCCCTCTTTTTCCCTCCCACCTCTCTTCCCTATTTAGCTTAGTCTTCTTCTCATGCTCTTCCTCCCTATCCCATTTTGAGTCACCCCCCTTATATCAGAGAAGACATTTGGCATTTGTTTTTCAGGGATTGGCTCACTTCACTTAGCATAGTCTACTCTAATGCCATCCATTTGCCTGCAAATGCCATGATCTTGTTATTTTTTAGTGCTGAGTAATATTCCATTGTGTATAAATGCCATATTTTTTTAATCTATTCGTCTATTGAAGGGCATCTAGGTTGGTTCCATAGTCTAGCTATTGTGAATTATGCTGCTATAAACATTGATGTGGCTGTGTCCTGTAGTATGCTCTTTTTAGGTCTTTTTGCTCTAGCCCGAGAAGGGGAATAGCTGGGTCAAATGGTGGTTCCATTCCCAGCTTTCTAAGGAATCTCCATACTGCTTTCCAAATTGGCTGCACCAATTTTCAGTCCCACCAGCAAAGTATGAGTGTACTTTTTTCCCCACATCCTTGCCAGCACTTATTGTTGTTTGACTTCATAATGGCTGCCATTCTTATTGGAGTGAGATGGTATCTTAGAGTAAGTTTTAATTTGAATTTCTCTGACTGCTAGAGATGGTGAGCATTTTTTCATGTATTTGTTGATTGATTGTATGTCCTCCTCTGAGAAGTTTCTGCTCAAGTCCTTGGCCCATTTGTTGATTGTGTTATTTTGTTGTTGTTATTTAACTTTTTGAGTTCTTTGTATACTCTAGAGATTGAGCTCTATCTGATGTTTGAGGGGTAAAAAATTGTTCCCAGGATGTCACCTCAGATATTATTTTTCTTGCTGAGAAAAAACTTTTTAGTTTGAATTTGTCCCATTTGTTGATTCTTGGTTTTAACTCTTGTGCTATGGGTGTCTTATTAAGAAATTTGGGGCCTGTCCCCACATGATGAAGATTAGGGCCAACTTTATCTTCTTTTACATGCAGAGTTTCTGGTCTGATTCCTAGCTCCTTGATCCATTTTGAGTTGACTTTTGTGTATGGTGAGAGAAAGGGATTCAATTTCATTTTGTTGCATATGGATTTCCAGTTCTCCCAGCACCATTGTTGAAAATGCTATTCTTTCTCCATTGCATGTTTTTAGCACCTTTGTCTAATATAAGGTAGTTGTAATTTTGTGGATTTGTCTCTGTGTCCTCTATTTTGTACCCTTGGTCTACCAGCCTGGTTTGGTGCCAGTACCATGCAGGTTTTGTTACTATTGCTCTATAGTATAGTTTAAAATCTGGAATCGTGATACCACCAATTTCACTCTTCCTGCTTAGAATTACTTTAGCTAATCTGGGTCTCTTGTTTTTCCAGATGAATTTCATGATTGCTTTTTCCATTTCTGCAAGAATATCATTGGGATTTTGATGGGAATTGCATTGAATCTGTAAAGTGCTTTTGGTAATATGGCCATCTTAATAATATTAATTCTACCAATCCATGAGCAAGGTAAATCCTTCCATCTTCTAAGGTCTTCTTCTATTTCTTTCTTCAGGGTTCTGTAGTTTTCATTGTATAGCTCTTTCACCTCTTTTGTTAAGTTGATTCCCAGGTATTTTTTTTTTTGAGGATATTGTGAATGGAGTAGTTGTCCTCATTTCCATTTCAGAGAATTTGTCACTGATATACAGGAATGCCTTTGATTTATTGGTATTGATTTTATATCCTGCACTTTGCTGGATTCATTTACTAGTTCTAGAAGTTTCTTGGTTGAATTTTTTGGGTCTGCTAGGTATAGGATCATGTCATCGGCAAATTTGCATCCACACACCACACCAACCTGCAGGGATCCTGATGTTGTATCATCAAACACTGATCCCAGTTTCCCAGAAAATGTGTTGGTAAATATGTTACTTATTTTTTCACACAATACCCCACTCTTCAAAGGGAATTGTAGCAGCAGGAAGGGGTGAATCCTAGGTTGATCTGCAGATTGTGGTCCACGAGTCTGTTCAGATTGCGGGTTTGGGGCTCGTGTCTGGAATCTTACTGGCAAGCAAAGCCTCTGGGTTCTGCGTTGTGCTTCCCACTCTGGTAGAATCTGTGAAAGGTTCACTGTATGGTGTCCTGTCACATGCTCTGAAATGTAGTTTTTCCATCATGGCAGGACCTGGTGGAGAAGCATTTTGACTGTTTTCTCGGGTCCATGTGCAGAGCCCCCAGACACAGTATCTCCTCTACTCTGACATCTTAGTTCTCTCCCTGAAAATCTCATCTGGTTTTCACTTTCTAAGAGGAATACCATTGATCGTCATTGATTTTGATTGTAACTGCATTAAATCTGTTTAGTGTTTTTGGTAGTATGGCCAATTTGATAAAATTAATTCTGCCTAGCAAAGAGCAAGGTAGACATTTCTACCTTCTAAGGTCTTCTTCTATGACTCTTATTAGGGTTTTGTAGGTTTTGTTTTATAGATCTGTCACCTCTTTCTTTAAATTCATTTCTAAGTGTCTTATTTTTTTCAGGTTATTGTGAATGGGGCAGTTTCATACATTTCAGTCTCAGAGGCTTATATGCAGAAATTCCTTTTATATATTGGTGTTGATTTTATATCCTGCTACTTTGCTGAACTCATTTACTAGTTTTAGAAGTTTTCTGATGGACTTTTTAGTTCTTCTAGATATAGAATCGTATGATCAGCAAATAGTACTAATTTACGTTCTTCTTTTCCTATACACAGCCCTTTGATTTACTTTGTCTCTCTAATTGTTCTGGACAGTGTTTCAAAAATTATGTTTAATAGAAGTGGAGAAACAGGGCATTCCTGTCTTGTTGCAATTCTTAGATGGAATGCCTTCCTTTTTTCTGTATTTAGAATAATGTTGGCCTGAGGCTTCGCAGAGATAGCCTTTATGATGTTGACATGAGTTCCTGTTATCCCTAGTTTTTCCAATGTTTTGAACATAAAGCAGTGCTGTATTTTGTCAAATGCTTTTTCTGCATCTATTGAGATGGTCATATGGTTCTTATCTTGAAGTCTATTGATGTGATGAATTATATTGATTGATTTCCATATGTTGAACAAACCTTGCATACCTGGGATGAATCCCACCTGATCATGGTGCGTAATATTTTTTATATGTTTTTGTATTCAATTTGCCAGAATTTAATTGAGGATTTTTGCATATATATTCATTAGAGATACTGGTCTGAGGTTTTCTTTCTTTGAGGTTTCTTTCTCTAGTTTGGGAATCAGGGTGATATTGGCCTCATAGAATGAAGTTGGAAGTACTCCTTCTTTTTCTGTTTTCTGAAATAGATTGAAGAGTATTGGTACTAGTTCTTCCTGAGAAGTCTTTTAAAACTTGGCTCTATATCTATCTGGTCCTGGGCTTTTCTTGGTTGCTGATCTTTTGATGACTTCTTCTAGGTCCTCACTTGATATTGGTCTCTTTAAGTGATGTATGTTGGGGATGCAAATCAAGTCAAGATGGAGCCTGGCAGTTTGACAGGAGGAGTGGTTTGTTAAGCAATGCAAGCGAGCCATTAAAATGATGAGGATTCCTTATTGGCTGACTGCTGTATCTAGATGATGTTAATTGAGTCAAGCTGTGTGTAATTAGTTAGGTATATATACCTCTGTTGTCCTGCAGAAAAGCGGTTCCGCTACCTTAGGAGCCCACTACTTTGAGTTCTCGCTCAGTTCCGCTGAGTTCACTTGCAATAAAGTAGTTCCCACTTCAACCTTCAAGTTGCTTGTCACCTCCCGGTTATTTGCCAAGCTGGACTGTAGCAAATGTATATCTTCCTGGCTCAATCTGGGCAGGTCATATGACTTTAGGAATTTACTGATGCCTTCACTATCATCTATTTTATTAGAGTTATGGTTTCAATATAATTTCTATTTATCTTCTGTTTTTCTGTAGTGTCTGTTTTGATATTTATTTTTTCAAAATGTATGCTAGTAATTTGGGTTCTCGCTCTTCTTCTCTTTGTTAGCATGACTAGCATGAATTCCAGTGAAGACTATTTGTAAACATGTTAAAGACCCAAGTCTGAGAAAGACAGAGCTGAGTATCAGAAAGGTCAGAGCATGACAGGGTGAGCAAGGCAGCTGCACCCATTGGCTGAGCTGGTCTTTGGGGGATGGTGTGAAGCTGTACCAACTATGACTTTGCTAAGTGCAATCCTGGGAGCACTTGAGCTCGGTCTGAGGTGGGGAGAGGGTCCTGGAGCAGAAACCCTGTGCAAAATCCACCATCACACAATATTTCCAAAGGACCTGTCACATCCAGTCCTTGTTAGCATGAAAGACTCTCAATACTGTTTGCAAAAAAATTGTGTCATGTTTAATTCGCAAATAATTACAAAGGGCTAGGTGTGTATGTGAGAGCAGGGTAGCTGGATTGTGGTGTTGAGTAAAAGAAGACATTCTGCCAGTTTTAGAGCATTGCTGAACTGGTCCATTTCTAAAAACAAAATACATATTTGTTGATTGACTTGATTGTTAATTATAGTTCTGCCTGCCATTCACACAGCTACTCCGTAAGACACACTTAATCATTGTTGTTGTTTTTCTAAGTGTACTATTGGCAGAGTTTAGAGTCTTTGAATTTTTTTTTTCTAGGCAAAGAGGCTTTTTCATGCTGGGGATGATGAAAAGTGTCCAGTGCAAAGGTCTAAGTACTTCATGTGACACAAGCTTTATTAAGATACACTGTGATAGGCTAAAAATGATTTTATTAAATTGCCAGGTCTTAGGAATGGGAGCAGATTGGGGAGCCTTGAAAGAGAGACTCACAGTGCTCTCTGGATGTCTGAGGCTACTTGAGTTGTGGCCAGGCCTAAGATCCTGTCCCTAAGGCTGGGGTTTTACACTTGGTATGTGCTCCTTGCTCCTGGTAGCATCTGTTTTTATAGCATTCCTCAGTTTCAGCACTGCTGGGAAGTACTCTATGTACCCCTGACCTCTCTTAAAAAGAGAAAATTCTCCACCACTAGCAACACATATATGGGTCGAATGTTAATTTAAAAATTTCACATTGAGCAGGAACCTGCTCTGCAGAGGAGCATACCACACTGGAAAAAGGATATTCTTAAGTATGCAAGTTGCTGAATGAGTGGTTTATTGGTGTCCCCATTGCTCATCTAGTGAAATTTATTGTTTGGTTTTTTTTTTAAATAGAGGGCAAGTGTTATTTGACTATTGTTGCACAACAAATCACCCAACACTCAGAGGCTTAATAGCTCGCATGGTTTCTCTGGGCCAGAGAGCCAGGAGTGGCTTGGTGGGGCAGTTCTGGCTTGAGATCTCCCCTGAGGCTGCAGTCATCTGGAAGCTTGTCCAGGGTAATTCACTGTCAGACTGTAAAGTGGGTGCTGACTGTTGGTGGGCACCTCAGCTCCGCTCCAGCCCATGGAGATGCTTGAGTGCCTTCCGATCATAGTGGCTGGCTTCCCCAGAGTGATCCGGAAGGTCACAAAGGAAGCTGTAATGTCTTTTATGACCCAGCCTTGGATGTCACATACCACCTCTTCTGCCATATTCTTTGACACCCAGATTAGCTATGATTCAATATGAAAAGAAACCATATGAGGCTTGGCTGACCAGGAGGTGAGGATCAATGAGGACCATCTTGCAAGCTGGCTGCCATGGTCAGTATAGAAAGCAGATGCACTCCTAGGAGCCACAATTCTGCCTGAATGCCCTCAGTCAGTACCAACATTGGTTCCACAGGGCCATGGAGTTGGATTACTTCCCAGTGTTATAGAGCCATGATTTTTCCTAAATCGAGGCTCTGTACTACCTTAAACGAGACCTTCTTTGCTCCTCTGTGTTTGTGGTGTTGCTCTGAAAAACAGCAAACATTTCTCACCCAGGTTTTGTCTAGATTGGAGTGCTTCAGTGCCTGCAGGGGTTGCTTTCAACTAGAGAACTTTGACAGAGATCAGTCAAAGCCCAGCATCTGTTTAACCTTCTCATACTTAGCACTTGGGGTTATCACATTAAAGTCTAAATGTTGCTATTGCATGTGAGTCAATTATAAAGGAGACATTTCTCAGGAAAATAAACATCATCTTTGGCTAGTCAAGGTACTTAATTGCAACAGTAGAAAGCAGTTATGCTAATTTAAGCTCAAAAGAAACTTCCTGATATTGGATCCTTTTCCACATCATTGGGAAAGTCAGAGATCTGAGCTTAGAAAATGGACCAGAACAGGAAGGTGGACAGCACTTCCCAGACAAACCATTGCCCAGAACAAGACTGGGGAGGATGTTATTGCTACATCTGCTGGGAACCACGGAGCCTCAGCTGGCATTTCTGCTACCCCACAGCTGCCAGGGACACAGTGCACTCATTATTGCTGCCCCTGCTGCCACCCTTCGACGCAGTACCATAGTCAGGTTCCTTCATCTCTAGAGTGTTTTCCTGTTGACTCTCCTGTTCTTCATCTTCAGATCCTGGCTCAAGTCTGGGGCAGGTGGGATTCTGACTGGCTGAGTCTAAACCATGTGCTCATCTCCTAGTTATGAGGGAGACAGGAAAGACATCATCTGGACTTCTCAGCTTCCATGGTGGGAAGAGGATTCAGCTTCCTGTGAAGACTCATAAGGTGGTAGATGCACAAACAGAAGAGCTATTCCAGTTGCTGGTCCATCAAAACAACATGATAAAGCAATAATTGCGCAACACAGAAATGTCCAGTACGGTTAGTTCCTGATTGTGTTTTTCACCTGGAAAACATGTGAGAAATTGATCTGGGCTGACTGATTTGTCAAAAGACCAAAGAATGTCTTAAAAAATGTCCAGTGAGAAATAACATCAGGGCTGGCTGTGTAGCTTAGTGGTACAGCATTTGTCTATCATATGCAAGGCTCTGGGTTAAATCTCTAGCACCACAGGGGGAAAAAAAAGGAAATGACAGCAACATCAAAGTGAGAAGGTGTACAATTGGGGCTGGTGATGCAGAGTGCTTGCCTACCATGTATGAGGACCATCCCCAGCACAAGGAAAGGAAATGGAAAAAAGAAATATAGCTCAAATAGAAGGACAAGTAGCCCAACTTAAAAACTGGTCAAAGTATCTAAATAGACATTTCTTCAGAGAAGTTATACAAATTGCCAATGAAAGTTGCTCAATGTCATTAGCCATCAGGGAAATACAAACCAAAATCACAATGAGATACCATTTCACATTCAGAAAAATGGCTATAATAAAATGACAGATAATAATAAGAGTTGGTGGAAGATGAGGAGGAATTAGAATCTTCACATATTATTGGGAGGGAATATAAAATGGTGCAGCCATATTGGAAAACAGTCTAGCTATTCTTCAAAAGAGTAAACATAGGGTTATCGTATGACCTAGCAATTCTATTTCTAGAAAATAACCAAGAGAAATAAAAATGTTTATCAAATTGGGCAAAAACATGTACATAAATGTTTATAGAAACATTATTCATAATAGCCAAAAGGTAAAAACAACCCAAACTTCTATCAACTGATGAGTCAATAAATAAAATATGGTATGTCTGTTCTAATATTCCATTCTATATAATGGAATATTATTTGACCATAAAAGGGAATAGTATACAGATACTTGCTACATTACAGGTGAATCTTGAAAAATAGTAAAATATGCCAGATGCAAAAAGCTAGGTGTGGTATGATTCCATTTAATGACAGATTCAGAATAAGCAAATACATAGAGAGATAGTAGATCAATGTTTCTTAGGTCTGCAAAGGGATGGGGAACTGGGAAAGATAGCTAAAATGTATAGGGTTTCCTTTTAAGATACAGAAAGTGTTCTAAAATTGAGTTGCCATTGTTGTATGTAACTATGGATATATTAAACCCCATCAAATTGTATACTTTTAAAGGGTGAATTATATAAATTATATCTCAATAGTACTGTTATTCAAAAAGAAGAAATACTTGCTTATGATAGAAAAGTAAAAAGGAAGAGAAAAATAAAACTTTATAAATATTAACATCTGGAGTATGTCTTTTGTTTCTTTTCTAGGAAAAGCATTCTTAAAAATTTATTTTATGTATTTTTAAGCATAGTACATATTTAATTTTGTCCAGTTTTTTTCTAACATAAATATTTCTCTTGTTTGTATTGCAATCTGTGATGCAAACATTGTTTTTAGCGATTGCACAACATATTTCACCAAGTGGCTGTTATTAAGCCCCTCAAGCATTTGCTCCTGTTGGCCATTTAAATTATTTCCATTTTTTTTTTTTTTTGGCTATCATGCCTATACTTTGATGAGCATCTTTGTTCATGAAGTTTGAGATTTAAAATCATTCCTTGGGGCAGATTGAAATAGAAGGATTTTTGGGTTAAAGAGCTTGCATATATTAAGGCTCTTGATACATAGGGCCAGCTTGCTTTGTAAAGGAGATTTTCCCTCTTAAAAAAATGCCCTTTAAGGGAAAGAAAATCTCATGCTTCACTTCCCCTCAACCCCCTGTGGCCTAAACTCAGCTTTTTCCTTTGATCCTCTGCGTTTTCCTTCTCCCTCCTCATTTCTGTTGGAAATGGATCTGTGCTGTGACATATGCGGTCAATACTGGAGGTTTTTCCACCTGGGCCTCTGAGTTGATGGCTGTCGGATAACATCTAAGTCATTGTATTGGATTTTTTCAAGGCATAAATTCACAAGGGCAAATAGCACAGCAGAAGAGCCAGCCAATGACATTTGGAAGCTGAGGAGCTACTGCCAAGTGGTACCTGACCTAGCAGACCCAGTGAAGCTGAGCTTGAAGTCAGTGGGGGGCTGGGGAGACACAGCCCAAGGGGGGCAGTCTGTGGGTGGTGCTCAGGAATAGGGCCACCTTGAAAGTGACTTCTAAAAGTGACCGCACCGGCAGGATTCAAAAGAGAGACCACTTGTGATCTGATGTGCAAGATCACCTTGCCCACTCCATGTCTGCTCCACACCTCTGCTGAAGAGTGTGGATTTATTCTCTGGAAAATATAAAACAGAGGGTGCTGGACTGGGGACCTGGGGCCCAGATGACGGCAGCAGCACTGTATTGACAACAGGAGGATTATGTGAAAGTCTAGATGGTCAGCAATGAGGTACTACACCCTTCTGTCCCTCCTTAGTTTCCAGAACTCGACTGCCGGGTATATGTACTGCATGCAGGAGATGCATAAATCTTTTCCAGTCTCTGGGCTGAGAAAATCCCCCCCAAATACTGCCATTGAGATTCTGAAATGGCCTGGTTAGCTCAGCTTACTGTGAAGCCCACAGTCGACAAGCCCTGGACACACACGTGGTGCTTTCCATCAGCACGTTCCTGCAGCACTCTGAAATATGATCAGCCCAGGACTATTTAATCTCCCATTAAGATGCACAGTATGTCTCACCTTGCATCCAAGTCATTTAGGGCTCTTTAAAACAGTTTTATGTTTTATTGATGCCTTGCACATTAATTTTTAATTTCATTTCTACATTTTGTTATCAGTTATAAAAGTAACTTTCCTCCACGTATTTTCAAACTAATTGTTGGCTACATTTGTATGACAGTTATTGCTTTTTGTGTTTCTTTTATATCTCTCTACTTCACCCAGCTTTCTTATTAATTCTTAAAATTTTCAAATGACTCTTGGGTTTTACGTGAAGACGATTCCACCATCTGCACATTATGACAAGGTGTCTCCTCTTTCTTTTCTGTAGTTATACTTCTTTCTCCTGGTTTCTGTGCCTTGGTCCCAAATTTCAGAAGAGTGTTAATTGGTGCGTAATAGCTGTCACTCTTGCCTGTCCTTGACTTTGATAATATGGCTTCTAAGTGCCTTGCCATCAGTTGCTATGTTTGAATTTGGTTTAAGAAAGATATTCTTTATTATATAAAGGGAGCATTTTCTTTTCTTTCCTCTGTCCATTCTAGAAATATATGTGAATTTTATCAAAAGTCTGAGTACTTCCTAAGTTGTGCATGTCATTTTCCTTTGACTTTCTGGTATGTTCTGATGAATAAATTAGTGTCCCCTCAGGAACCATGCCCTGAATGGGTGGATTAGACATAGTGACAGAATCATGAGAGGACACAGGCTTCCTGGGTCCATCCCCATGAGCAGCATCCCTGTGGTCCTCCCTCCCTGGCTATTTCTGCCACCTCCAAAGTCCCTGAAGGACCTCTCAGGAGAGGGAGGTCATTCTAAAACTCTTACCACTCAAAATGTGGTTCACAGACCCTCCACTTCAGGATCACCAGGAGATTATTAGAAATGTAGAATCTCAGACCCCACTTCAGACCTACCAAATCGGAATGACATTTACTGAGTGAGACACCACCCACCTCCCAAAGAGATTTATGTGCACAAGGAAGTCTCAGAAACACTGTTCTCACATAGGGAGGGATACAATGGCTTTGTTTAATTTCTCTTATGCCAACAGGACAGCCCTCAGTCCCACACAGCAGATATTGAGAGAAGTTCTAGGGTGCTCATACCAAATGTGTACACATGAGGACAGAGGTGGAGCCGAGAGAGGGAGCAGGCCCTGGGATGTACAAACATGTGCACAAGTCTTTTTAGGATACCTGGGCAAGTGTCATGAGAGATTGGTACTCAAAGGTAAGATGAACTGTTCACGTCTGTGGCATGGGAAAGGGGTGCCTGAGTTAAGGCAGGCAGGAGAGCAGAGAGAGAGAGAAAGGGCAATAGAATTTTCTAAAAAGGGGCACCTGATGATTTGCTGTAACTCACTGTATATGGTGACTCCTAAAGTGCCTGAGCTGTGGAGGAGGGGATGCTGGTGGTTAACCGTCTCCAGACCTGATGGTTAGCAGCCCTAGGAGGTAGGATTTCCTCTGGTTCTCTCAGAACATTGATCTGGTTAAGAAGACGTACCCATCAAGTTCCTGCATCTGTCTTCTTTGGAAAGCATCCGGCCTCTGTATGTGCTCCCTCATTTGTCAAAGAGACAGACATCCCCACCTACAAGCCAAGCTCCAAGAGGACTTGAGGATGGTGAGGACCAATTAGAATGCACAGAGGAAGTACACTGTGAGCTCCAAGTGGGGAGGTTGGTGGCGAATCAAAGCCATCTTCAGCAGGAGTGGCAACCGCAGGGCAGTGCCATCACCACCAGACACAAAGGATTCCTCGTGCTTCTACAGGGACCTCAGAGGAAACCAACAGAGTGCAGAGATGTCTTTTCAGCTGATCCCCAGGTTCACGTGAGGAAAGAGCCATCTTGCACAGCATCATTTTAACCCTGGAAAGTAGACTGGGTCGACTTCAAAGAGGCTTGAATGTCAAAAGCATTTTGATATTAAGTTTTACAAGTGAGATCAGAAGTCATCATTTAAGACAGCACTACAGAGAGTGACTTGGTGACACAGCTCTTATAAAACTGGGGGAGAGACCAGAGAGTGAGATTAACCCTCTGCTATTCAGATGGAATTGTATAGCAGGCACAGGGGAAATAATCCTGCAGAGGAACTGCAGTTTTTCAAATTGCCAGTCATCTTTGGGCAAGGACATGGGGAAGGGACTAACATGACAGAGCCTCTGCCACTGGCCAGCGCTGTGCTAAGCAGCCTATGGCCATGTGTGCTGGTTCAGACATGTCATGTGTCCCAAAGGCTCATGTGCTGGATACTCTGTCTTCAGTGTGGCAATGTTAGAGGTGGTGAAACTTTTAAGAGGTGTGGCATAGTAGAAGGTGATTCAGGGATTGGGGACACCACCTTCAGAAGGAATTAATGTAATTATAATGGGACTCCAGTTAGTTTCTGTAAGAGTAGGTTGTTTTAACAAGAGCAAGCCTAGCCCTTAACTCTCTGGCTTCCTGGCTCACCATGTGACCTCTTCTGAACTATGCTCCTACCATGATTCTATTCACCATGAGGCCCTTTCCAGAGATCAAAAGATGAGAACACTTGAACTTGGGCTTTCAGCCCCCAAAACTCTGATATAAATAAACCTCTTTTCTTTATAAAGTACTCAGCCTCTGGTATTTTATTATAGAAACAAAACAGACTAAACACTATGCTTCCCCAACTTTAACATGCACTTGCATTAATTAAACAACACATTTGGGATTCAAGGTCAGCTCTGGAGGCCACACTCAAATATACCAGACTGTCTTATAATCTCCCATAAAATAGTACCCTCAGACTTCAGTGTGCTTTTTAATCACTGAGGATCTTGTTTAAATGCAGGTTCTGACATGGGATGTTTGGGATGAGGCCTAAGATTCTGCATTTTTTCCCAGCAACTGACACAGCTAGTACTTGGTCCATAATCACAAAAGCCTGGCTTCCAAGAGAGTCTGCTCCAGGGTTTCACAACTTTGCATGATACCAGATTTATTTTTTATTTAATTTTAATCTTGTATTGAAATCTCCCAAACCATGAGCCAAAATGAACTTTTATCCTATTAAGTTCATTATCTCAGGTATTTTATTAGAGTAATGGGAAGCTGACTAACACAGACATTAGAGTCATAAATAAAGATAGTTAGTCTTAAAAAATTAATGAAAAATAAACCAAAACCAGTAAAAAGTTGTGATTTGTACCCTCAGAAAGATCAAAAACTTATTGCTTCCATAAAACAAGTGTACGATATTGTGTAAAAGTTGTCTGTGGAGAAGAAACAGAGCTTCTAGAAATTCAAAGCATAACTGGTAAAAATAAATGTTCAATCAGATAAGCTGCATAATGTAACAGATGAGGCTAAGAACCAATCTAGATTCTAAAACAGAAATCTCTAGAAATAAAAGCAAAATACAAAAATAAAAATCAGAGAAAAACCAAGAGAAATAGAAAAAATAGATCAGAGGTTTCAATACCTATCTAATAGTAGTCTCAATAGGATATGGACATTGAAAGAAGTAGAAGAAAAATTTGGTGAACTAAAGAAAGCAGGAGTCTTCAGATTGAAACAGTCCAGCATGTCAGGAAGGGTTTATGTAGACACACTCTGGTCCAGTGACAGGACTCTAAGGATAAGGACCAGAAGCAGAAAAGTGTACAGAGCTTTTACACAGGACATCTTGAAAAATAGGACGCAGGCTGGTGTGAGAGTTCTTCTCATCAGCTGAACTAAATGCCAGAAGCCCGGGCTGTGATGTTCTCTCACCATTTTGGAGAATGGAGTGTGAAATCAGTATCACTGGCCAAAATCAAGGGACTTGCAGGGCCCCCTTCCTGCTGAGGTGGGCTGGGGGAGCCTTCCTTGCTTCTTCCAGCTTCTGGAAGCTGCTGGCAGCCCTTGGCTTGTGGCTCCACTGCTCTCATCTTGGAGGCCAGTGTCTTCAAATCTCTCCCCACCCATCCTCACGTCACCTTCTCTTCTGGGTCTGTGTGAGGAGTCTCCATTACAAGGACACCTGTGATTGCATTGAAGACCCACTGGAATATTGCAGGAGAATCTCTTCATCTCAAACCCTTTCCTTTAATCACACATTCAAGGACCTTTCTCTCTCTCTCCCTCTGTCTCTCCATAAATTAACAGTCACAGGTTCCAGGGATGAGGATGGATGTCTTTGGGGAGACTAGCCCACATAATCACCAGCCATATACCTTACACTAAAACAGATTTTGAGGACCCACTGCAGCAAAACTAAAAACAAATTTTAAAAGTGGAGAACATGGGAGACGAGAAAAAGTGCAGCTGTAGGCCAAGAAGGAGAAACCTGAAAGGAAGCACTGTCTCTATGTATCAGGGTTCTCCAGGGAAACAGTACCACAGGACGTGGGTACATAAGAGGAGATTCATTATGGGAATTGGCTCCTGTGATTAGGGAGGCTGAAAAGTTGCATGAAGTGCCATCTGTAAGCGGCAGGCCCAGGAGAGCCGATGGTGAGATTCAATCCGAGTGTGGAGGGCCAGCCAGTGGTGTGACTTCCAGTCTAAGGTCACAGGTCGAAGGGGGTGATGGTTCTGAGGATGCAAATCCTGGACTCCAAGGCTGGAGAGCCAGGAGCCCCAGTATCTGCAGCAGGGGAAGATGGATGTCCCAGCTCAGGAGGAACAGAGAGCCAGTTTGCCCTTCCTCTGCCTTTTTGTTCCCTCTGGGCCCTCCACACATCCACAATGCCTTGGTGAAGATGATCTTTGCTCTGTCCACCAATTCAAATGCTAATCTCTTCCAGAAACAGGCATTCTCAGCCACAAGCGTCATGGCAGGGCCTTGATGGATTCTCCAGCCCAGACATTCAGGCAGACACTGCTCTCCTAGGGCCATGACCGTGAGCCATTTATAAAGGCAGCTTCCACATAATCACACCACCATGCTTGCAGTGACGTGACCAGCCACAGGCCAGAAACCTGCACCCCATGCCCTTAGCCCACAGCGAGCATCATGCTGGAAGAGGAGGTGTGATCTGGTTTTCTTCCAAAGCATTTAACTGCAACTGGCCGTGCGTCTTCGTCCAATAGGCACTGCAGTTAAAAGAATACCTAAAACTGAGTGATTTTAAATTAACAGAAATTTATTTCTTATGATTCTAGAGACTGGGAAATATGAGACTGAGGGGCTGGTGTGGCTTTCTTGCTATGTCATCTTGTGGCAAACGGTGAACAGTGGAAGGGCAAGACAAAGTGTGTGTGCGTGTTGTGTGCATGTTGTGTGCGTGTGTCAGCGAAAGCACAGGAGCTGAACTCTTCATGATAATCCTGTTCTCCCACTGGTGGAACAACCGATCTGCTCTTGTGATAAAGACATAACCACTATGAGGGCAGAGCCTTGGAGACTTCTCACCTCCCCAAACTGTTCCAGCACATGAACTTTGGGGGACACATTCAAATCACCACCTGAGGTCTCAACAGAGTCCTGTGTTCAAACAGTAAAGCGGTAGCATCCTCATCAGGGCAAGGTCCTTGGTGCTAGGACCTGAGGGGCTCGGCAAGAGGCTCAGGGGGACCCTGGGAGCTCCAGTGCCCTCCTCTGTCTGGCCCAACTCACCAGCAAGAGTGTTTCATTAAAAAAGACACCACTGGAGGGGCTGGGATTGTGGCTCAGTGGTAGAGCGCTTGCCTCACATGCATGAGGCACTGGGTTCGATTCTCAGCACCACACATATAAATGTATGAATAAAACAAAGATCCATCAACAACTAAAAAAAAAAAAGAAAAGAAAAGAAAGACACCACTGGAAAGCTTCACTCACCTCCCTGTGAGCCCCAGGTGGCTCAGCATCCCTGGGTGACCCTGACCACAGAAGAGTAAGAAGGTGGGTAACAAGATTTGAGGAAGCTGGGAGGCTTTATGGTGGCTCTTTCTTCATTGTTTTTCTTGAATGTTACAGATTTACTGAAGGTCAGTCTCACTATGTACCCACATAGGCGCCAAGCAAGACCAAGGAAGTGGAATTTAGGAATGCAAGAATTTAGGAATTTGCCACCCTGGGTTTCTTCTCATCCAGGACAGGGTGAGCATGCTTGCTTCTCGAATGGACTGCCCCTCCCAAGGTCACACCCATGGCCTTGGCTTCGTGGAGATGGTGAGTGAGTATGTCTTATGGCTCCTGCCAGACTGGGCAGGGATGGGGGCAGGAATGGTCATGGAGGGTAGGGATCTTATCCCTCCTCCACCTCTTCAAGAACTAACCCAGAAGTTGACACATGATTCACTAAGATAAGCTTGAGACTGAACAAATGCATAAACATCTCCTTTCTACCGCCTTGCAGGGCACAGGGACCAAAAAGCAGCCCCTGGAGGTGTTGGGGACCTGTATCCATTCCTGCCCAGTGGCTATGCCTGTCTTCTTACCACCTCCTTTTTTGGTCATTCTCTCATCCCCTCTACCCACTTGGATTTCCTTGCTCTTGCTAATAGGATTCGGGACTGGCCTGGAGGCTGGACCTGGGTCCCTCATAGTCATTTCTCTCAATTGGGCAAGAGAATCCTCTTCTAAGACTGTCACTACCTCCGTCTTATCCTCTCCCAGGGGTCCTCATGCTCACTTGCTCTTGCCTGAAGATAAGTTGTCCAGGGACCGTGGCCCTTGGAAGGGAAGTATGTTGAGAAGAAAGTGCCAAGTCTCCTGAGTCAGATGGATCAATTTCCAGTTCTGCCACTTTTCAGCTTTGGCAAGTCAACCAATCTCTCAGGACCTCAGTTTCTCATCAGAAATGAGTTATTGCAAGGACTCAGTGCTATAATGTACTAGAAGAACATTCAGCATGAGGCCTGGAAAGTCAAAGGGGCTCAATCATGAGAGCCGAGAACAGACTGTGGCACCCTGGTCTGGATTTAATATAACTCCCCAGGATTCTGCATCTGTGACTCATTTATTTAGTAAGAACATCAATCATCATCTAAGCTTTTCCTTAGCTTGCTGAGGTCCCCTATATTATATGCTCCTTAGAGCTAAAATACTTAACAGAGTTATGGGTAGATGAAAGCATATGATCACAAGTTAGAATATTTGTTTTTTTTCAAAAAACATTTCTCATTTCTGATATTTCCATTAGAGATTGAATAAATAAGCTTTTACATTAGAAAAAATACAAATTTATGGGGCTGGGGTTGTAGCTCAGTGGTAGAGCACTCGCCTAGCTTGTGCAAGGCCCTGGGTTCCATCCTCAGCACCACATAAAAATAAACAAAATAAAGGCATGCTGTCCATCCACAACTACAAAATTTTTTTAAAAAAAAGAAAAAACACAAAGTGTATAACTTCTAACTATTACAGACTTGCTGAACAGAGTGCTTGTTCTGAAAGTCCAAGTACAGAGAGGTGGTGAACAACACAATCTTCAGGGCCAGACTACACGGGTTAAATCCTGATTCTACACTTGATGACCATGTGACCTTGGCCATGTGGAGCAGCCTGGGACCTTTGTTGACTTCTCGGCTGGGTGGGTCTCCTAATAGCACAGTGCCTGGAGTTTCTGCAAAGCTTGGGCAAGAGTGAGCTCTGAGCATGGTACACCCAGACAGAGGTAACCAGCATCTTCAGGCTGGCTGGGAACTGTGAGGTGGGATTTGGAGAGATTTTTATAAATGACTTTTCATGTCTCTATTCACTCAATCATAAAAGATACGGTTTTCAAAATGCCTCAGTAGAGATGTTAGGGGAAAAATGCTTCTGAAGGATGCATTTAACTAATATAAGTTTTCTAGTGTCATTCTAGCCACTGGCCCCTCAAGAGTTGGGGTGGGGTACTGAGAGTGAGTGGTAGCCGCTGGGAACCTTCAAGTGCTGAAAGCAGCTCTCAAATACCAAGACTGACATGGAGCTCAAGGCTGGCCTCTGAGTGAACAGGAGCACCGTTGACTTCAGTACAGGGAGGTGGACAGTTAGTTTTTCTAGATGCCTCTATTTCATGAAGGATTCTACTAAAAAAAAGAGAAAAGGAATGAAAATGCTAACACAGGTCAAATGTCCCCCTGCTGTGTCCTCCACCCTCAATTCACCGTCTCCTTGCACACTGATTATCTGCCCACACGAAAGCTAAATGACACATTGAGGCTCCAGTAAAGACAGGGAAGGCAGTGCCCTGTGCCGGCTCCTGTGTGAATGTAGCCCAGGCCATACACTTGGATGAACCATCTCACCGCAGACTCAGCCGAACTTGAGCTGACCCCCGTTTGTGAGAAGGGGCGGACTGCTCAAGCTCTTGATTTGAGTTTTCTGTCTGCTGGCCACAGAGCCTTGGCAAGCTGCAGTCTTCCTTCTACTTATTCTTTTGAGGCCAGATAGCTACTGAGTACAGTTATGGACTATGTGCTCTGACAGACCCTGGAGCCACAGAAATGAAAAAGCCCCACGACTCTCGTCAGCAGTGTGCCTGGTCTGACATGCCAGGCCAGCTGTGCTAGTGGAGGGTCCTCTATGCACAGGAACAACTAGAGGTGCTGACCAACTGGGGGGGAAGTTCAGGGTCAGTGACCAAGAGGAAGTGAGCAAGGCTTGCCAGATGACACCCCTGATGTCCTGAGTTACTGTTGAACATTGTTTCACTGCTTTATAGCTCTGCCTTTCTGTGGCTCTGTAGGCGGGTCTGGTGGCTCTCCACTACTTTTGTTCCCTTTCAATGTTGAATATTGCCATGGGCAGACTAAGATGTGACTGGGCTTTTCTCTCCACTCTGGCTGGAAGATGCCTGCCAGACAGGGCACTGGAGTTAAGGTCAGCATAGCTGAGGAAGGCTTGTAGTCTTGGTTGATCAGACGTGGGCCAGCTGAAGAAGAAGCTTCTTGGAACATGCAGGTGAGGCAGTAAGCATCATCCAGTACCAGGGACAATGGCATGCTGGTTGCTTCCAGATGGTGAGAGGCAGATCATGCAGAAGGTTGAGGATCCATGGGGTGGAGGTGAGGGAGCAACAGTATGGGCTATTTTTTGGGACTGGAAGATAATCCTGGGGAAGAGCAGGATGCTGGGTGCCCTGGGTCTCTGTAGCTCTGAGCTAGAGTGGACATCACCAGTGTTCTCCATTTCCAGAATTCTACAAAATGGGCCACTAATGTCCAAATTTCTGGAGCAGCTTTATGAATGACCCAAGAAGATGATGAGCACTGTTGGGAGATGCACCTGCAATCAGACCCTTTTATTAGTCACAAACATCACAAGAGGCTTCAAGAATGTGTTGCTAAAATAGTGGGGTCCCCAGAAAGAGGCCTGCAAGTTATGGGTGGGAATTGGAGTTAATAACTAAAAGGGGTGAGGACTTAGCAAAAGGTGGTATGTGCCAGCCATGTGTAGAGTCCAGAATCATCACTGGGGGAAGAAGAGTAACTGGGAAAGGTAAGTCAGGTTTCTAGAACTAGGGCTGAAAACCAAGGATTTGGCTATTTTGGCCCATGGCACATCCCCAGCCACACAGACCACTTTGCTACCACCTTGTTCTAGGCCCTCACCTTTTCTCCCCTGGACTTGCAATACCTTACTAACTGGGCTCCTTGCCTCAGAGTAGGCCCACATCCCTCTCTGGGACCCCTCTCACTCCCCAGTCCACCATCCACAGTGATATGCTCTGAGTGTTCTCAGTATTCTGGGCTTCCAATGCATTCCATCTCCCTCAAGAGGCTCAGAAGATGACCTTTGCCTGGGTGAATGAATGATGTGACAAACGAACTAATGAGAAAAAAGGTCAGGTGCACGCCCATCAAAGCACACAGCACCGAGGTAAGCACAGCAGTTGAGGACCAGGCTAAAGCTCTCTGAAGGCTTGGCTTGGAGGAGAGGCTGCACTTGGAGCTGGGACCTGGGTTCTGTCTCTCCATCTAGGAGAGGTCAGAACACAGCTTGGGTCTCTCCTGGGTCTGGTGTGCTGGAGTTCCCAAGCTTCTTCCCTGGGCAGCTCTTTGAGCTGCACTGAGAATCATTTGGGATGTGAGTTGTAACAATGTTGTGAGAAGCTAAGCCAAGCTTTGAGAAAGAGAGAGAGAGAGAGAGAGAGAGAGAGAGAGAGAGAGAGAGAGAGAGAGAGAGAGAGAGAGGCTGCAGAGACCCCAGCCAATCCTCCACAAAGACACATTGGCACAGAGGCACCACACACCCATCAGGTCTGCGTAGCCCCTACTCCTGTGCCAGCAGAAAGGTCTTTCTCAGGCACACACCTGCTCAGGTCCTTGGGGTTGCTGATAAGAAAGTGAGGGGGTAGGGGCTACTTCCTCCTCTTTAGAAAATACTTCTGGATTCCTCGTCTGGAGTCTTTGGTGGGAACTGGGAGGAGGTTTGGCATCTAAACCTTTGCCAAGTCTAGACTCAGTAGAGGATTAGCAACATCAGGAGGGAGACAAGAGAGGGAAGGCAGGGCCATCTCCTGCATCCAGGGGCCTGCCTGGGTCCTTCCCCAGATCTCACTGCACTGAGGCCTGCCGGACTACTGCTGCTTCTATCACCTACAATTGTCAGGAGTTAAGTCTGAGAGCCCCAGAACCACGACAGGAGGGCAGGGACTTCTCATGGAGCTTACAGCTATTTCCATGGGCCCTATTTCCATATCATTCACATATTAGGTCAAACAGAATAATTCGTTCTTTAGATTCCCAAGGACTAATAATTATAGAACCTATTAAAAACTAGCACTCCAGTACCTACCTGAATATACCTCAGTGAGTCCCACTATTGCTTACATCCACAAGAAATCAATTTAAAAAATAACTGTGGTTAAGTTGCAGAAAGATCAATAGGTGGAAGAGGGCAGGGAGTCGGGGAAGGAAGGGAAAGGGAAATACTGGGGATGGAATTAGAACAAGATCTATTCCTTTCTTTTATAACTTTGTCAAAATGGATTCTGTTCTAGAAAGAACCAATTAAAAAAATATATAACCAGTAATCCAAAGTACATTGATTAGTAATATATACAGTTCATGCAAAGCCAGTGAACATTACATAGGGAAGTTAAGGGATGATTTAGAATAATAATTAGTCTAGCAATGCAAAATTGATTACACGTGTACTAAATGTTTTTTTTTTAACAAATAACATGCCTCGTAAATGTTTTTAGTGGACTGAAATGAAAGCTAAGGAAGGAGAGGAAATTCACAGAATGGAAACTGGTTGGTATAGGCACACAGCACAGTCACTCTGGAGTTGGCACGTCAGTTGGTGGCATGTGGGCAACAGAGACAAGAACACAGGCAGGAATGCCTGGTCTTATGGGGACACAGGGTGCTCAAACCAGCTCACTGAGGCTTCAACAATGGGGAGTTGGAAGCTCTTGAGGTGAAGGAAAGGAAGTGAAATTTATAGGAAGAGGTGATAATAACTAAAAACATTAAATGAGTATTTACTAAGTGCTAGGCACACTGCTGAGTGGTTCCTGTGCCTTATCTTATTTCATCTTCTACAACCCTTTCAGGGGTAATGTGATTGTTATCCCCTCTTCTATTTATAAAAGAGAGGCTGATGCTCAGAAAGCTGAAATAACTCACCCAGATCACGTATAGCTGCCAGCCCTAGGCAGGTTTTGGAATGTGATGGCTGACTCTAAAGTCCAGGGGATTCATCACCACATGATACTGCTTCTGTAAGGTTCTAGTTCCACATTGAAGCACCCAAATTTCCTTCCTTCTGGCCCTATGTTATGTCTTTCATTAAGTGGAGGGGTTTTTTTAAATTTTTATTGGTTGTTCACAACATTACAAAGCTCTTGACATATCATATTTCATACATTAGATTGAAGTGGGTTATGAACTCCCAATTTTACCCCAAATGCAGATTGCAGAATCACGTCGGTTACACATCCACAATTTTACATAATGCCCAATTAGTAATTATTGTATTCTGCTACCTTTCCTATCCCCTACTATCCCCCCTCCCCTCCCCTCCCATCTTCTCTCTCTACCCCATCTACTGTAATTCATTACTCTCCTTGTTTATTTTCCCATTCCCCTCACAACCTCTTATATGTAATTTTGTATAACAATGAGGGTCTCCCTTCATTTCCATGCAATTTCCCTTTACTCTTCCAAGATGCCCTTCAATAGATGAATGGATAAAAAAAATGTGGCATCTATACACAATGGAGTACTATGCAGCAATAAAAAATGACAAAATCATAGAATTTGCAGGGAAATGGATGGCACTAGAGCAGATTATGCTTAGTGAAGCTAGTCAATCCCTAAAAAACAAATACCAAATGTCTTCTTTGATATAATGAGAGCAACTATGAACAGAGCAAGGAGAAAGAGCAGGAAGAAAAGACTAACATTAAACAGAGTCATGAGATGGGAGGGAAAGGAAGTGGAGGGTTTTTTAGGGGGAAGGGAGAAAATATTTGAAATATGTGTTTATTTAGATCCAGGTACTAAACTAATAATGATTTCCATTTATAGAAAACATACCTGACTAGAATTGCTGGAGAAAGGCTTGCCCTTGACTTCTGCAGGCGAAACCAGACACATCTCAGTTCCAGATAGATGACCAAGGAGGGCCAAACTAGTCAACTGTAGCAAATGTCCTCATCATTACATAAGCATTTAAAAACTTCTATAAATTATATTTTATAATTTTAAGAGATTTTTCTCTGAACAAATGATGGTACCTCTGACTGGAACAGAGGGCCATGCGCAGACTCACGTACTCCTCTACAACCAGCAGGAAGGAGGATGCTTATTTTGTTTTTTAATTGCTGCTTGGCGTGTGCAGTTGGAGAGGACGGCTGCCAGATTTGTTCAGTCAGTGTTTGGAAATTTTTGCTTAAGCCCATACGACTCCAGTCATAACTTACTCAGAAGCGTGCCAGGTGTCGACACGCTCATTCCTCTGCTCTGCCTCGCGCGGGCCTGGTGGGCCCCCAATGAATCTCTGTTGATATTAGTGGGGATCTGCCACCTGCTGGAACAGTGCCCCCCCCCCGCAAAGTTCAGGGGTTTAACTCAGTGACAGCTTCTTTCTCAGACACAGTCCAGGGCAGGTTAGGGGTGGAGGGCTCTGCCAGGCATCTCCTTTCAGAACCTGGGCTCCTCCCTTGTGTGACTTCCCCATTTGCCTGGCCTTGGGGTCATCTGGTGGCTTCATCAGTCTGGCAGGCAAGGGAGCAGGGGTTAAGTCACAGATTACTTAGAGGCAGGCAGAATGGGGACTATGTTACATGTGCCCACATCCTTTGGTAGGAACTAATCATGTAGCCATGTAGATGTGAGAAGGCTGGAAAATAGGACTATTATGGGATGAATTTTGTCCTCCCCCCCAAATTCACATATTAAAGTTCTAACCCCCCAGTACCTCAGAAGATGACTGCTTGAGGAGATATGGCCTCTAAAGGGTTGACTGAGTCTAAATGACTTTTTTCTGGGTAGGCCCTATTACCATCTGACTAGTGTTCTTTCTTTCTTTCTTTTCTTTTTCTGAGGTATGGGGGATTGAACCCAGGACCTCATGCTTGCTAGGCAAGCACCTTACCACTGAGCTACAGCCTCAGTCCCTGAGAATGGGACAGTTGGACACAGAGAGACTCCAAGGACTGGCACCCACAGAGGAAGGGCTATGTGAGGACACAGTGAGAAGGTGGCCATCAGCAAGCCAAAGAGGGAGGTCTCAGGAGACACCTAACTTGATGACACATTGACCTTGCACTTCCGGCCTGCAGAACTATGAGGGTGTAAGTGTCTGTTGTTTAAGGGGCCAGGGCCAGGGCCTGGGGCTGGGGATGTGGCTCAAGTGGTAGCACGCTCGCCTGGCATGCGTGCGGCCCGGGTTCGATCCTCAGCACCACATACAAAGATGTTGTGTCCACCGAAAACTAACTAACTGAATAAATAAATAGATATTAAAAAAAAGGGGGGCCAGGGCCTGAGGCGTTTTGTTAGAGCAGCCTGATTGATAAACTATTGATACACTACTCTAGCAGCGAGCCCCAGGTGGGAGAGCTCAGCTATCTCTGCAGCAGTCCACCCCCTTGCTCCCTTCCTCTCCATCCTCTGCCTAGGAAGGACAAGCAAAGTCCCAGCCAGCCCTGCATCTAGCTCAACATGTAGGACTTTCAGGTATGTTGGAAGAGTCAATGGCCTTTAAACCCAGGCTCCTGGCTTCTTCAACTATATAATTCTCTCAAAAACTTAGGAGGCTTCCAGTCACTTTGCTTCCAGTCAATTGTGCTAGTGTCACGAGGGGGGCAAAATTGCAACGTATGTAGTTGAGGGAGACAAATAAAGAATGTCCACATGCTTCTGCCCCTGTTCAATGCTTTATTCACTCAAATTACTCAATACAATTTCACTCTATAGGTTCTTTATCAAGGAAACAATCCTTAATGCTAGGCACTGCAAAAGACAAAATCAATTCACAGCAAACAATTCTAGATTAATTGATTCACAGCAAACAATTCTAGATTAATTTTAAGCATTGCAAACACACTTAATCATGACAGGCTAATGACAGACATTCCCTCTGCATGCTAAGTTCAAAAGTCTTAAGCGATGCACACTCACTCAGACCGCGGTGATCAGGTCGGGAACCAAGGTAGGCTTTTCCTGGTGTGGAGTGGACGACCAGTTGAGGAGAGGGTCTTATGGAGAAGTTGTGGCTCTCATCAGGGTCCAGACAAGGTGGTAGAGTTTGAGAGTGGGGAGGATCACACAGAGGATCAGGAAAACGATGATAAGTGATGGGATGTCAGGTCCTCATCAGGCTCTCTAGCTCCAGTGCCTCCTTGTTTCGGTTGCCTGAATCCCTGATCATTTGCTCTATTATTTATACTAAATTTGGGGGCTTTTGACTCCCCTTTCAATCCTTATCAGCTATCATGGGATTTCTCCATGACATCATTTACCATGGGGTCAGAAACATCTGGTCTGTTGGTCTCTACCCTGATCTTCTCGCCTTTCCCTCTTATCAGGCGAGGACAGCCTGCCAGGGGCTTCACTCTGTATATCAGGGTGAGGAGAAGTGACTTGTCTGAGGGCCATATTGGAGGCTCTGTTAGACGTGCCTAATGAGGCTGGAGTTTTCAAATTGGAGTTTTTTATATGGAGTTGCTGAGGCTCAGGCCTAAGGCCATCCTCACAGCTAGTAACTGCCCCTACCTGGTGTTTTTTGTTTTCCCCAGAATCAGAATTCTGGAGCCTGCCTTATTTTGGTTTGCTTCCTCAGGCCTTCTTTCTCAGCTTCATGGTGGCTAGCTTGAGGCTATTAGGCTTGATAGAAAGGTAGAATCCAAGAATTGATTTTTGCCTCAGGCCTAATTCTCTGTGTTTACTAGAGAAGGAAAAATTCATTGGGTCTTCATTGCTCAAAATCTGTTAAAATTCAGACATTGAACAATATCTGAGAAAGAAACCTTTATTGAATGAAACCCCTGAGATTTGGGGATTGTTACAGAAGTTAGTAGATCCCCACTAATACAGGGATTAATTTTATCTGGGGAGGTAGAAAGAGCCCAAACAGGAGAGATTCATAGGAGTTACCTTATTTTTCCCCATTGCTGCAGACCCTTGGTTTCTGATTCTTTCTTTTTCATTTCCTTTCTTCTTGGGAACTGATCAGTTCTTTATTGAGCTCATCTTTTTATTGCAATATCTTGCTGATTGCAGTCAACAGACGAGGCACGGCACTGGTTTTCATCCTCTTCCCCCAGAGACTGTATGACTTCCAGGATATCCCAGGCAACAGTTTTTACCAAATGTGTTATCTGAGGCTACCAGAGATCTCTGGCTATCTATTTGCTATATCTCTTTTCTTTGTCTAGCTTCATATTTTCATTTTTTAAAAATGGAAGTACCTCTCTTCAAGAAGAAAATTCTTGTTATCAGTCAGAGAATGCTAACTGCTGAAACAAATAGCTACCAAATCTCGGTGAATATAACAACTGATACAAATAAAAGTTTGTTCTTCCTCATGTCAACTGCACAATGTTGATTGACTCAGGGTGGAAGTGGGAGAAGCAAGAGCTCTGCTCCATGCTGTCACTCAGGGATTCAGGCTCTTCCCATTGCTCGACTTGAGTATCTCTTAGAACACTGGATCCCTTTGTGAATTCTGATATCTGGTTGCAGGTGAGGAAAGAGCGATCACAAAGAAGCTCATTAGAGGGGCTGGGGCTGGGGCTCAGTGGTAGGGCACTTGCCTTACACCTAGGAGGCACTGGATTCGATCCTTAGCACCACATAAAAAAATAAATGAATAAGTAAAGATATTGTGTCCATCTGCAGCTTTTAAAAGAAGCTCATTAAATTTAGGGCAAGCCTGAAATGGCCTATCCATTGGCAAGAGTTATTTTCCTGGCCCCACTTGGAAATTCAGTTTACTCATCTCCCAGGAAGGAAATGAGACACACATAGCAGTGTGTGGATGCATTCCCTGCGTACTCCTGGGTACCCCTGCGGGCTCCCATGCTACAAGTGTTGTGGACACAGAAGTAGGTCACTCAATACTCCCTTTAATGAAGCAATTGTTGCCCCAGCTGTAAGAAGGGCTGTATACTGACAGCTTTCAACTCTTAGCCTTTTCAAGAATCATCTCAGCTGCAAAGAGCCACCTCGCCCAAGGTCAAGTCCCTCCTGGGGTAGTCCACATTCAATGACTTATTACTGTAAGGGTAAAATTTCTAAGCTGATTCTAAACTGCAAAATTAAAATGTAAAAGATCCAGGCATCGCAAAGTTCCTCTGCTACACCCAGATTCCTGAGATAGTTAAGACAATGCCCTACTGGCCATCTAGCCTAGGGCCCTGTGCAGTTTGTCACAGGGCCCGAACCAATCAGTTTGAATGTGTAACCCACTTAGGAATGACCAATCACCCCCGCCCGACCTGTTCCCGCCAATGAATGTGCTAATCACGTCTCAGAGCTGTTGTTCAATTTTCCTGCGCCTCATGATGATTTGTTCTGATGTATGCAAAGCCCATTGCCCTCTCCAGAAAGTGTACTTAAGCTCTGCTTGACCTCTGCTCTGGGCTCTGGGCTGCTCTCCCTTCTTGAGTGAGCACGGAGCCCCAGCGCGCTGGAATGGATCCCCAATAAATCCCTTTTTGCCAATTGCATGGAGCCAGTCTTTTGTGTGGTCTCTTTCTCCGACGATCCCCGGACCCTTACAATTACAACTGTCCCCCTCTTTCCCACAGGTGTTAATCCCAGAGACACTCCCCAAGAGACATCCTGCATACTAAACTCCATATCAGAGGCAGCTTCCTGGGAGAACCTACCCTTCAGCAATGGCTACATTCATAAGTACTTCTGTTAAGTTTCTTTTCTAGTATTGTACTTGTTTGCTGTTCTCTGCTGTGGTCCCAGCATCTGCAAATGGTGCTTGATGCATAGTATGTGTTCCCCAACATACATTTTAAATGAATGTCTATTTAAATATGGTTGCATACTTGCCATTCTCCTTTGCCAGGTTATAACTTCCTCAAGGACAAAGCCTATATGGTCATCCTGCCTTGTCACTAACTCCTAGCTGAATGCCTGACAATCATTTTCTCTCTCTCTCTCTCTCTCTCTCTCTCTCTCTTATTGGTGAATACATAAATAGTTTGAGAATAGTAGGAAAGAGCTTTTGAGACTAGGGGTCAGTTCTGAATTTATATGTAGGAAAGAAAGACTTGAAAAGAAAACTGGTGGTGGGGGATATGGGTATTTATTGATTTATCTTGAGCTGATAGTTGCTAGATGGGTGTTCTTTTTACCTACAGTGTTCTTATTTGGGGCTGATACTGGAGATTACTAAGGAGTAAAACCTGTTCCAGGAGCCCTTGATTGTGTCACTACCTCCAGTTGGAGGAGTTCCACCAGGCAGGGAAGGACGGATGCCTGGGTGGTGGGTAAGAGGAGAAGTCAACTCTCCACATCCATTTCCTGAGCACTGCCTTCTGGCCCATCAGGAAGGACTAAAGATGAGGTGTCCTTGAGGAGAATAGCTTCTGGGGCCCATTCCTTAAGACACTCACAGGGAAACTGGGAATATAAGATAAATTTGTCATGAAAAATTGAACACCACTGGGAGAGTAAGGGAGACAATATACATAGATATAATGCAGGTACTCTTGGAGGTGGCCTCTGGGGCCAAGAAGGAACTCAGCAGAATGCCTCTGCTCTGAAATAGAGCCATTTGTTATCCATTGGTTTTCAGCACCATGGACATACAGAGATGGATGTCAAGAGAAAAAATGGGATAAATAAAGGTTTTAGATGGAGTTGAAATAAGTAGAATAGGTGATGGATGAGGGAAGGAGTAGAAAACCAAATTGTGAGAAAATCGATCAGTGAGAATTTCTAGAAAGTGGGAGAGAGGAAAGAGAGTGCATGGGAGACCTTCCTCAGGACTCAGAACAGATCCTCCCCATGCCGTCAGACCAGGACTGTTCCTCACATACCCTCCCCAGCCTTGTTTGGGGCTCAAGAAGTGAAAGTATGGTCCCTGTGCCAGTCCTAGGGCCCAGGAGACTTCCCCTTCCTCCTCACAGCCCTGACAGTCTCCAGGGAGATCTGGATCCTGTCCTACATTTACTGCGCCATAATCTGGAGATAAAACCAACAATCTCTTATTCTGGACAGGATTAAAGAAAACCAATGTGGGATGGAAAAGACCCCTGGGCCCCTATGGACAAGTAAGGAAGGGAGTATCAAGAACTCAAGCTGGCTGTGGCTACTGAGCAGGAGCTGCATCTTTGTGGGAGATTCAGTTAGCCTGACCCTGCAGGAGGAAGCTGAGGGTGTTAGTACCCTGAACTCTCTTCTCTTCTGCCACCTGTCTATTGCTGATCCTTCCAGTAGCTTGTATGGTTTTCCACATCAATTCTGCCATTCTCTGATTCTCCAACATCAACTAGGCAATTCAATTCTGATACCAACTCCGAAGTTAGCCCAGATCCCCCCCACCCACCGTTAAAGTCTTAATCCTACAAGACTGCCCCTATTTCAGATGTCAGTATGAGTTCTGGGTCCAGGGCTTCCACTCTTCTGTCCAACTTGGCGACCAATCCAGGAGGTCCCCTAATCCTTGCTTAGGTTCAATAATCCACTAAAATGATTTAGAGAACTCAGAAAAATACTTTGTTTATCAGTTTCTGATAAAGGATTAAAACCTAGGAACAATCAAATGGAAGAAATGGGCTGGGGAGGCACTGTGGGCTATAGGAGCTATGGGGGCCTGGTACAGAAACTTCCATGGCTTCCATGCTTCCCCTGGACAGGTCATCTTCCCAGCTCCTAGATCTCATTTATAACCCAGTCTCCAGCTCCACTCCCCTTGGTGGAGGTCAGGACAGGGCTGAAGGTTCCCACCTTTTAATGACATGTTTGATCTGTTCTGATGATCAATCTTAATCCAAAAGCCACGCGGAGGCCCCAGCGTGAGTCACCTCATTAGCATAAACTCCAGTGAGGTAAAATGGACTCATTATGAATAACAAAACATTTCTTATCACTCAGGAAATTCCAAGGGCCACAGGAGATTCGTGCCAGCAACCTGGGGACAAAGACCCAATATAGTTTTTTATTATCCACACAGAGGGAACCCAGTAGAACCCAAAGGTGAGTCAACCAGGCTGACAGTCCTCGGAGTCTCCTCCCAAGGCACAGGGCAGGGTGGAGAAGGGCTGAGAGTAGGTGAGGAGTGGCGGAGTAGAGGACACCCAGTACATTCTGTACCACATACATCTGCTGTCCCAGGGATCTGACGCCTCAGTCTTGCCCCAGGCCAGGGTAGAGAGGAGAAAATTCACAGACCTGGTACATCAGTGGGGGCAGTGGACCCCTTGCCTGGTCCAAACTTTGCAGGGTCACAAAATAGGTTGGGGCAGGGGCCTGAGTCACCTCCTTCCCCCTACAGCCCCTCCTATCCTGGCTGAGAGATGGACCAGAGCCTTTTCCTTGGCTGGATGCCCATGGCCTCTTTCCCTCTTGGTTCTCACCCCCAACATTGCAGCCCCCATCCCCTCAGTTCCTGGCTGGGCTGCGGCCACTGCCTTATAACTGTTCCTCCTAAGGCCAGCCTCTCAGGCCAGCAGGGGTACCCCACAGCCCCAGCCCTAGACTGTCATCTAAAGCCTGTCGTCCCATCTTCTCATTTCCCATTGTGCTCAATTCTGGTGCTCCACATAAATCCAGCTCCCACCACATTCACATTCTGTGATGCTTCCTTCCCACTGAGACTTTGCTGAGTACTTACCCTCCCCAGGAACACTTCCCCCATCTCACCTGCCTGCTCCTCCAGGAAACCCTTTCTACCCCTCAACCTCTACTAGGCCCCAGCCCTTTAGATGCTCTCAGCTTTCCATCTGCGAAGCTTTAACAGTGACCTTGCCTTTGTTTCCATTTATTTTAATGTATTCTCCCAGCATTTGTCTGTGGGGTCCTCGCTATGCCAGGCACTCAACAGAGAGCAGAGAGGCCCTTGTCCTCCCCTCGTGGGGCTTCCCACCAGCCTTGCTGGGTGTTGTAGTCAGCTTTTTTCTGCTGTGACTAAAAGAACAGTTGTAGAGGAAGGAAAGTTTATTAGGGGCTCATGGTTTCAGAGATCTCAATCCATAGATAGCAGGCTCCATTCCATGAGGCTCAAGGTGAGGCAGAACATCATGGCAGAAGAGTGTGGAGGAGGGAAGCAGCTCACATGATGATCAGAAAGCAGAGAGAGAGACTCCACTTGCCAGATATAAAATATATACCCTATAGGCATGACCCCGATGCCCGCCTCCTCCAGCCTCAGCCTATCTGTCTTCAGTTACCACTTAGTTAATTCACTGATTGGGTTGAGGCTCTCATAAGCTAATCATTTTTCCTCTAAACCCTCTTGCACTGTTTTACACGTGAGCTTTTGGGGAACATCTCACGTTCGAACTGTAACAGTGCACGACACACAATAATAAAGTAATCAAGCAGATGACTGTACATTTTCACCAGTGGCAGGAGCTGCTAGAGTGGAACATGGGGCCAAGAGGGCATATAACAGGAGAATTGCCTGAGTCACCAAAGGCAGGGAACACTTCTCCAAGGAAATGACATTGAGCTGAAAGCTGAGGGAGGAGCAGGGAAAGTGAATTAGGTGAAGGGGCAAGGGAAGGGTGTTCTAGACAGAGGGTGTGGGGTGTGCAGAAGCCTCCTGTCATCATCACCTCTGTTCCTGTCTTATCCTTGAACTGTTCACTGTGACCCTTTGAAGACAGATCCACTTCTGGTTATGACTAAACCCAGCCCAGAGCCTAGTTCTTATAGGCGCTCAGTAAACCTTAATTTGAGTTTCAATCAATTAAACTGAATACCTACTCCTAAATCAGAGCACTGCCCTCCCTAGAGCCACCTCCCCTGCCTTCCTGGGCTTAGGCACAGGGCATTATGCCACCATCCTGATTGCCACTATCATGCCACATATGACCCTCAAGTGGGGTCTGCAGCCTCAGGCATCAGCTGTGGGCTGACATCTGTAATTGCTAGGGGTGCTACAGGTGGAGTCAAGGGCAGGGACTGGAGCAGACAGCATTATCCTGATGCTGCTCTTGACCAAAAGATGACATCTGGAGAAAAAGCTTTGCTTACCCAGGCATTAGAGCAGTTTCTGCTTTGAGCAGCTCTCCTGACCTTGACTGGCTAATGCTTCTCCTCACCACTGCAGGATCAGACAGAGGACCAGAGTTCCAGAGAGGCCAGAGAGGCACCTGAGGCCCTGCTGCAAATCAGAGCCATCAGGGAGTAGACATTGTGATCAGAGAGCTGACAAGGCTACTGTCTGCCAGAGAGAGCTGCTTAAACCAATTATCAAAAACATAGCTCACAGCTCCCTTGAATGTAGAAGGAAAGAGGCAGTTTAGAGCCCATTCTAGGGACATCACCAGGCACAGCTGTCCTAATCCTTGGGCCAGGTCTGGGGTAGGCAGGGCCGCTCACACTAGAAGGAAGATTTGGGGATGGGATGGAGGAGAGTATACATACCCTGGGGGGTCCTACAGGCCTGTTGTCCCCTTCATAATCAATGTGCTCTGCTCATATCACCTGTTCAGCAGCCAATGACCCAGGCCTGTCACTAAGACACGAGAAAGAGTACTGGAATTCAGGATCCAACAGATGGCCTATACTCTCTCAATCCAGGGCAGCCCCAAACATTACAGGCTCTCCTCATCAGCTCATAAAGAACCCTAGCAATGGAAAATTCTATTCACAAGTACCATTTCCCACAAGCTCCCTCAGGTACCTGTGCTCCAGCTACGCTGGCCCACGCCCTCCTCCCCAGCACACCCCTGCTCCTGCTCCTGCAATTTGGAGAGTACCTGTTTCATCTCAGCACATCTCAATTCTGCCCAGCCCAAATCCTGTATCTATATGAGACCTTCTGGGATCTCTCCAGTTAGAAGCGATGGGTCACTTTATATTCCTCAGCCTGGCTCATGGCTACTTGTGTCCTTGTCTGCTCAGCCCTTCAGGCAGACATGCCCCTCCCTGCTCCATTACCTTCCTCCCTGTACCCTGCAGTACAGAATAGTGCTTTGGCCTCACTGAGCACCAGTGATTGCTGGTGTAAGCTTTGGGGGCTCCACCCTGGAGGCACCCAGACAGTGGGTCATCAGCATTTGGGAGGGCTCATGGGTCCCTGAGCCCTCACAGTCCCTCTCATCCCCTAGAGGGGGTTGAGTCTTCTTCCCCACTGGAGGGCAGAGCTAGGAGGAGGCAGTGCCTTCTGGGCTGTCAGTTCTCCCAGTGGTCACTCTGAATCCCTAGAAAGGCTGTGCTTAGGTAATTTTTCAGGGGAAAATGTATAACCCAGAGCAAGGCTGGTTTTGGCAGAGGCAATGGCCAAAGAAGCCAAGGCCATTTATCAAGAGGGGAGGCAGCATAGAAGGCTTTTCCACAGCTGCTCCTCCCAGGGGACAAGTAGATCTAGCTCCTGCCTTTAGCCTCTCTTGCTTTCCTGGTTGTCTTGAAATGTTCCCATTCTGGACATGCTGATCCTTAAACCTCCTCTTAATCTGATAGGGAGCAGGGGATGGCTCTGAGCTGGGAGAAGAAGCCAGTCTGGATGTAGATGGCCCAGGAGGGTGGGTGGGTCTTTGAGCCCGAGCCACAGCTCCTTTGGAGAACAGGGATCTTCTTCCTATTTATTTATAAAGTTGTTCTTCTCTGTCATAACTGGGGTCATGTGAGTGATGTCAGCACCTGTGATAGTATTATCTGCTGCTCCTTATGCCTATGATGTCCGAGCACTGTGCTTGGCTCCAGATGTTAATAACACCTCTGTTTCTTTGGTAGTACTGAGGATTGAACCCAGGTGTGCTCTATCACTGAATTACACCCTCAGCCCTTTCTGTTTGTATTTTGAGACAAGGTCTGGTTAAGTTGTCCATGCGGGTCTTGAACTTGAGAGCCTCTGCTTTCTGAATAGAAATGATTTCTATTCTCATCCTGGGGAATCTGAGGTACAATGAGGTTAAATAAATAACTTGTCTAGGATCACACAGATAATAAATAGGATTGGACCCACGATCATCGATTGCCAAGGCTGCTATTTCTGTCTGATATTTAAAACCCTACTGTCAGCAGCAGGGAACACCCATGTGCAACCTGGGCTGCTTCCTCATTGGCAGAAGGGAGGGGATCTTGGTAAGTAATTGCAGTGGGAATTCTCTAAGGGCACTTTGCCAAGTGCTTGGAGGCCCAAGAGATGGAAGTCATCTCACAGAAGCAATGTGGGCATAGACAGGTCCCAGACCCCATAGAGACCAAGATTTCCCTGAGGGGGCCATGTTGATGCAGTGACATTAGATGGTATGGTCACAGCCATGAGGCCTGGGCTTGTTCTGCCTCATGATGTCACCTCCTGCTATGGGTCCACCTTCTTGTCTCCCAGGACTCAGCGTTCAATTCCTTATGAGAAACCAAATCAAACAATAAAATAAGGAAGTCCAAACTTTAATAATGCAACCAAGGGGAGGGAATCAGTCTTGTAGATGAAACTCCCAGCCTCCTGTCGTTCTTACCTGACATCTCACTCTTTTATCAGCTTTTCACTGAGAAACAGGGGTGCTGGCTCTTTCCCCAATATCCTGAATGCAGCTACGAATCCTTATGAGTTCCTGGGTGGGGCAGCCAAGTGTACCAGCCTGTAGTTCATTGGGCAAAGCATCTGACCTGGTCCTCTGCCACCCTCTTGCCTGCAGGAGCCAGATTGGCTTAGGGTTTTGTAATGTTTCCTTAGCCTGGATGGACAAACAGGCACTGGCTGACAGACTCACAGCTTTTCTAAGTGATGTCTTGGTTTTAACAAAAAAGAACAATTCCTGGGGAGTTGAGCCCATGTGAATTATGGGAAGTTTGACTTAGAAGTGATCCCCACTTCTTAGAACTTGACCTCTATTGACATTTGCATCTTTTCTACTGAGTTTCCTGCAAGTGGTTAGTTACTGCTTGCATTCCTTTGTGGATAGAGAGCTCACTTCCTCTTTAAGACAGCACAGCTGGTGTGAATGTGGGGAGTTATTTAGTGATTTCCCAGCTGGACCCAGCAGAGACTTCCTAGGAAATCAGAACTATGGAGCCAGGACCACTGGCCTAACTAATTGGGCCAGGGGCTCAGCAATAACCCCTCAGTTGTCAGGACTGAAGAGTCCTTGAAGATGTCTCACTGCCTGATTTTACAGATGGAAACACCTCCTCTAGGAGTAGGTCATCAGTGGGAGGGTCTTCCTTCATGGCCTTGACATTAACAGCTAATATTTATTGAGTCCTGGTTACAGAAACTTCCATAATTGTTTCATGCTGTATGATCTCATTTAATTCAAGCTCCTGTAAGACGGACATCATTTACTTAGCAGATGAAGTGACTGAGGTTCAAAGAAGTGAAACAATGTGTCCAAAGTCACTGTACCTGATTAATGACAGAGCCAGAACTTGAACCCAGGCCTGCCTAAATCCATCTTTCCTTTTAAGGCCACATGAAAGGTAAATTTCCTCTATGGAGGAAATTAAGTGGGACTTATCATTTAGGGAGTTAAAGACTCATGGTAGGCTCCAAGTCCATGCAAAAATCCTGAGGTTGAGTCTATGCAAACAAGAAAATGAGGAGAAATTGATCATCAAATAATGGAACTCTGGTTCAGCTGCTAGTCTATACCTGTAGCCAGTTCCTCCCAGGCTGGTTTGTGCGTGTGGCGACTGCAAATAAAGTCTGCAAATGAAGCCTGGAGGGTACCCGTTATTCTCATCAGGAGGGCAAATTATTTCATTTCCTGACTCATATGATCTCCAGGTGAGATCATGAGAAGTTGGAGATGCCTGATATTTGGTTTATAAGCACAGAGCTCCAAAAAATGTTTTTTAAAAAATTGGAGCGGAAATGATCCTTTAGCTGGAAAAGAAGTTAAGTTGATCATATTTGAAACAATGGAAAGAACTTTTCAGCAATTATTTGAGATTAATTTTTCCCCTAAGATTAAGCCTTCAGCTAACTCAAAGCTGCGATGGGAGACTCAGCTGTGGGAACTGCTCTGGCACGGAGAGGCAGCTTTTGGGGTCTTGAGATTTTTAGTGCTGACTTAATTAAGGATCCAGAGCATCCCAAGGCACTCTTCAAAGCTCTTGTGTCTCCTTGACCCTCCCAGAAAAAAAAAAATGCAGGCAGTTAGTTCCTTATGGTTTCTCACACACAACCTGCTGGTTGGAAGGTGGGGCTTCTTAATAGACTGGGAGCTATTTGGCAAAATTATTCTTCACAGTTCCCTCAAATCTGATAGGCCTTCCTGGAGCACTCTGACTGTGCAGCCTTTGAGAATCTACACGATGCTGGAAACAGAACTGCCCTTCTGCCTTCTCAGGCAGTCTGTGAGGGAGGCTTTACACAAAGCTCCTCATCACTTTGCATGCAGGGCTGGTGCTGCTGGGCTCTGATCCGATCCTGTGCTTGGGGGCACACTGGGCCTTCTTTTTCTGGCAATTCAGAAACAGATTTCATAGGTTGGTGCATGGGATGAATACCTAGTGGGTATATATTCATAGATTTATATCTATTTTCATGAACCTCTGGACTCTACAAATGTCTATATATTGGGTAACCATATAAGAATGAAATGGATAAGTTCAATGACACTTCATTTTAGTAATTTTGATAAATGTCAAATTGCTGTCAAAAAGACCACATCAGTTTCAACTCCAACTAGGTCCCTAATTCAAGGATCTTCTTCCCCACATCTTTGCCAATCAGGAAGGCAGGAAATTGTTGGATTGTTAAAATTTGTTTTTATTAAGTTAGGAATAAGGTTCAATATCTTTCAATGTATTTCATTGTCATTTTTTAATGGGTTCCTATTCCTGTCCTTTACCCATGGTTTTGTCCATTTTTATTGACTTGTAACTGCCACTCATTGAGGCTCTTCAACTTGTGAAGGGTTCCTTCTTGAGCTGAAAATACTGGTAAGAAAAAAAATGCACTCAATGAAAAGTAAAGTCACTGTACTCTAGTGATACATGCACACCCATGTTTGTGGCAACACAGTTCACAATAGCCAAACTACATGTCCACGTGTGTATCATTCTCCACTTTTGAAGAGTTCCTAGGCAACAGGGTCGGCCCAACTCCTAGCCGCTGCCAGCTATAGGGAAATAAGTTCTGGATAAGGCTTCAGAATTTTTCCTGCAGCATCACCCAGAACTGAACCACAGAGGGAGGCTCTCCACTTTTGTCCCACTTGCCCCAGTCTTCCTTAAGAGTACTTGGTGGTGGTTCTTACATGGGTGAACTCCTTTGGGTCTTCTCTCTCTGTCTCTGCAACTGCTATGCTAGCCCACTCTCACTCACTCTCTAGTGATTTCTGTAAAGTTATTAGCTGAATTCCTCCTGCACCTGCCATCGCTTCCTTCCGTGCCTTGTCATAGGTGAACTAATGCTAGATATTATCTCCTTTTGGAAGCACTTAAAAAAATCAGTACTGGGGATTGAAGACAGGAACTCTCTCACTGAGCTACATACTTTTTTATTTTGAGATAGGGTCTCACTAAGTTGTTGAGGCTGGTCTCAAGGTTGTGATCCTCCTGCCTCAACCTCCTGAGAAGCTGAGATTACAGGTGTCAGCAGCACCTGTCTTTTCCTAGATTTCAGGCTGCTGGTTTCCCTGAAACTTCAGTTCGCTGATGGTTCAAGATAAAATATAATTTTGGAGTCCTAGCTCCTCCATGTAACTTGACGGCCTCATCCTTTCAGGCCCTCACATCCTCATGTTCCTTAGAACAGGGACCAGATCTCAGTTATTCATTTGTCCTCAGCACTTGGCATGTTGTAGGTATTATTAAATATTTTTGGATTGAAATGGGCTTTGCAGCTGGCAGCCAGGTGGTCAGTGCAGCAGCTAGGGTCATGGGCAAAGGAAAGTTACTCAGGGAGGACCAAAAAAATCATTGCCAAATTGAGGTTGGAAAGGTCTATACCTGAGATTCTTGTAACTATGACCTTCTCCCTCTCTGAGGGGCCTGTTTTCACTTGCTGTCCCTCATTATGTCCTTCTCTAAAGCTAGGATGGACTTGAGACCCCATTCCTCAGGAGCAACAGAGGTCTCTTCCTCAGCACCTCTTCTAAGTGTTGGGGATACAGAGAATTTTTTTTTTTTTTATCCACAAAGTGTTTATTAAGCTCCTTTGTTCTGGGCACTCCTAGGTGCTCCTTGATCCTGGTCCTCTCTTGGGTCTCTGATAATTCCACGTTGTCTCTGTGAGTTGGGATAACATAAGTCTGATAAATAACTTCAATTTTTCAGCACCTTAACACTTACATTAATGCCGTAATCAACTACTGATATTCCTGGCAGACTTCTATAAGCCAGGATCTTTCTGTTGTTAAAAGATATTTTCACTTTTAATCGACACAGCAATGGTACGTATTTATAGGGTATAGTGTGACATTTCAATGCATATATTCAATGCATAATGATCAGATCACAGTTACTATCACCTCAGACATTTATCATTTCCTTATGTTCATTCAAAACTCTCTCTTCTAGTGTTCTGTCTTGAACTCTTCCCTCTTGCTACAGTCCTTTTCAATCAGCTTGTGGATGATGAACAGCCGTGGAGAAGGCATACTTACTTCATAATCACGACAACACATCATTGAAACACACTGATTCTATTATTACCTCATGGGTGAAAATTAGTCATGTGGTTCCACATAGCTGCAAAGGAGACTGGGAAGTGTAGTCTCTAGCAGAAAACCTGCTTTGAAGCAATACGTTGACACTCTGGAAGGAGAACCCCGTCTTGTGTTGTGCTACCTATCCCTGCCACAGTCCTTAGAAGGATTGGATAGACAATGATTTTGATCAATTGGTCCTAGCAAGGATTAAGGTTTTTTTTCTTTTCAAAGGTTAAGTCTTGAAAAGCTCCACTGAATATTTCACAACCATCCTGAGCTAGAGGACATATGTATGTGACCTTGAGGGATTTAGAGTGGGAAGTGGGGTAGACTTGGAATGTATGCAGCTATTTGAGGGAGATTTCAGGAGTCTGAACTGACCATTTCCTCTGCTTAAGTTAGGGTGGGTTCTAGTTTGCCATATGAAATGCAAATTCTTCCACTTAGTACTTAACTAGTTTTATAATGTTGCCCCAACATACTTATCCAGACTTCTCTCACCTCAACTCTGCTTGTCCCCAGCACTTAGGGTACATAGTATCCCATCATCTTCCTTATGAGTAGATCAATATTTATTCATTATTTTTTCACTCATTCATTCATCTATTAAACATTGTGCCACTTACTATAGAGGAACACAAAATGTGGTCCCTACCCTTAGGAAGTTACAGTGCTTTTGTGCAATAATCTTTTCAGAATGTGTCTTTGTTGGGAACTTGAAATGCTGATACCAAGAACTGCCTTCCTTAGAGAAATACTCTTTTATGGGCCTACCTTTCCCTGAGACAATGCTTACTATAGACTTTCTAGTCTGGTTCTGCCATCCGCAGAGTTCAAGAGCACCTTCCACAACCTTCCCAGAAATAATCACCCAGAGTGCGCTAGAGAGATGCTAAGGTCAATATGTCAGCCAGCTTGCCATCCCTGTTATAAAATAGAAGTTGGAGAAATAATTTTAAAAAGGAAACATTTATTTTGGCTCCTGGTTTCAGATGCTTTTCATTTGTGATCAGATGCTTTTAGGCCTGTGGTGGGGCAGAATATCAAGGTGGGGAATGTGATAGAATAGTGATGTTTAGATCATGGGGACCAGGAAGCTAAGAGAGAGAAAGAGAGGGAAATGTTCCAGAACCAAAGTATAACAGAGATTGCACTGCCTCCTGAGGGATCCTGGAAAAATCATCTTCATTTTGTGGAACAAAGCCCTGTTTTTCTTTTGTTCATCCTTTGGTCCTCTGGGCCACAGTACAAATCTACCCCTTTGTGACCAGGGGAGACCTTCAGAAATGGATTGAGTCTTCCCTTTAGAAAGCAGACTGAACCTTCTGCTGGGAGACCCTGCTCATCTCCAGTTTTCTGCCTACCCCATAGAGGTCCTCCAGCTCATACCACTTGCCCTCTCCACCTGTCCAAGGTCATTTGCCCAGTGCTGTCCTCACTGTGAGGATTATGCTTTTCAGAGTGCTGCCCATGTGCTACAAAGCCCTACATTAAAACAC
Source organism: Ictidomys tridecemlineatus (assembly GCF_052094955.1). Taxonomy (NCBI): domain Eukaryota; kingdom Metazoa; phylum Chordata; class Mammalia; order Rodentia; family Sciuridae; genus Ictidomys; species Ictidomys tridecemlineatus. Next base: position 139,309,296 of record NC_135479.1, on the reverse strand, counting down.
AGGCTGACTTGATCTGATCACCCCAACATCAAGTAGGAGGGACTGTCAAAGATTCCTGGCAGAGATTTTGTCCTCTCACTGTTGATCACTTCAAGGAAAATCTGCACTTATTTGAGCATATTCAGATATGGGCTTGAAAAGGTTAAATTCAGTCTTCTAGAAGTTATAAATTTGCTCTCTTCCCTTTACCATTTTGGCATTTCTTCAAATGATACTTTTTGAAAAAATAAAATAGAATAAAAGATCCGTGAAATACACTTTAAAGTATATTTCAAGCAATAAAAATATGGCATCTGTTTAATTGGTTATAATTTGCACTGGATGATGTGTGTGAGCGGCATTTTAAAAGCTTTTGCTCTGCCTTTGGTTTCTCTTTATGTCCTACTTTAGTAATTTCCTCTTGCATCCTTCTGTCCCTGGGCCTAGAAGCCTGGCAAATACGCAGGCCCCAGAGAGCTGCAGGGAGCCAGCAATGTCCTGGAAATGTGAGGCCATGGGGTTAAGCACAAAAAAAAAAAAAAAAAAAAAAAAAAAAAAAAAAAAAAAAAAAGGCTCTCTTTCCAGGAAGGAATGACTGAACCAGAACAATGAACTTGGCTTTCCATTACCACTAACACTCCCCACTCTGTTCCTCTCTTGCCCCTTTCACTGGCCCCACGCTGTGGAGGAGCTAGAACTGCCCAGAGCTCTTTTGACCCCTGGGTGTTGTAGAGGCTACCCTGACTTGAGCCTGGGCCTCAGGATTTCATGTGTCCACAGAGCTGCTTTGAGTCAAGCTTCCTCTACAGCTCCAGGAAGAATGCCTGTCAGGAAGCTCAAATATTCAGAGAATGTGAAATACAGTATTTTTAATGGAACCATTTTCACCTCCTCCAGAAAGAGGATGTAGAGTTCGTCCTCAGGCTCTCTGCAAATTACACGTATTCACACTAGAGCTCCTTCCTGATCTTAACACCCAACCCTTGGTGTTTTTCTTTGCCTCTAGAGATTTTGTTGGAGGTGTCCTGTGAGCAGATGCAGCCCAGTGAGGCTGGCTGCTGGAATGCAGGCAGTGTTGTTAGAAGAGGGATCTGCCTTTGGCTGTCTTCCTGCCCTTATGCCACTAAGCCTTGCTACAGCAAAACATCAAGCAGGGTATTGAAATTTGTTTCTAGATACTGTGCCTGGTCTTACAATGAAACCATGATGTTAGCAGCAGGAAGAACTCTGGTAGCCCTTGTGCTATTTGGCTTCAATATAAGTGTATAAAGTTTTTGAAAACATTTTACTTTTAATTGATATTCTTCCCAGCACCTTTCTAGTCAGTGCAATAGAGATGTTGCCAAGAGTTAAATTATAAAATTTTGCTGTTGTCTGGGATGGAATGTTGGATGGTTTCTCTTCTATGTCAAAATAGATACATATATTTACATTGTAACAAAGATGCTCAAATGAAATAATGAAATTGAGGGCAGAAATCACAACCCTGGGTACTGAGCTCGAAATACTTCACCTTTTTGGAGTTGAAAAAAAAAATTCTTGTGTAGCAGTACTGACTTTTCCAGGTGAAACTGGCCTGTACAAAATTTGAGTATATGTGATTTCACTTAAAACGTTTGTCCCGGCTCAGAGACCTGATACAACTCAACCAAATGCATAATCCTTCTCTTGGATAGCTTTATGAAAAAGAGAAGATTTTTTTTTTTAATAGAGAAAGAATCTCTGTGCAGAATCTGAACTCTACTGTTCTTCATTGAGTGGGAGGAAAGGAATGGATGGGAGTTTAGAAGGCTCTTTGAAGGAGAAGCCAAGTTATTAGAGCAAGCTCCAGGTTCTTTGAGACTCGCCTTCCTGTCTCTCACTGGGCACAGTCAGTACTTCTGCTGCCTGTCCACCTGGGAGGAAGGCAAAGCATGGAGAGATGGGAGAGGGGGGAGACAGGCAACTGAGCATTTGAACATATGTGCTTGCTCTGAGTGCATGGGTGTATGTTTGGCAGATGGGGAATGGACTGATAACATTTGACTTTGAAAATGACTTTGACCCCTGCTACACTAAAACTTGCTTCACCAGCTTGGAAGACAAATATGACTATTTGTAGTCTTCTAACCAATCCCTATGCCACCCCACAGGCAAGTTCATAGGAAGTCTTGTTTCTTTCGAGACTTCCCACTGGGTTTGCCCAAGAATTCTCTCCAGCTCTCTTTGCCTTTAGGAGCTTGGTGCTGGCAAAAGAGGGGAAGGAAGAAACCCACAGGGTCCTGCCTGAGGAGACCCCCTGCTTCCCTCAGTCTTACACACCAACCAGTGCAGGGAGCCCACACTTGGGGAAGACTGGGGTCCTTTTGTTTTCTGACTGCATATGCTGCTTCTCCTGGCCTCTCCAGGGGAGCTTGTAGGGAGGTGGAAGGAGCGACTTGGAGTGCTTCCCTGCCAGCTGACCCCACACTTGGTCATCTCAGCCCACCAGAGAACTTGCAACACGTGAATTTTCAAAAGAAAGAAATCAGGATTGCTTTTGAGCTCCCTGACTTCTGCAAATTTGCCAGCCCTGTCCCTCAGGTAGGGCAGTGGGGTGCAGGAGGGACACACACCTGGCTAAGAAAATCTCCATTTGGTAAACAATCCTAGGTGTAACTCTTCTCCTTGGCTATGGAGAATTCTGTCTGTGGTACAAAGCTTCCACAAGACATAGTGGACCTGTGATGTTTCACTGTTTTACTTCCCAGAGATTTTTGAGGCTTGAGGCAAGGGCTAGTAAGAGGCAAAGCAATTTACCTTGACCTCAGAGCACTGACCCAAGTAGAAGAGCTACCTGGTAGAAGCAAAGTTAGTTTTAGAGCCTGTGTGCTTAGGTATGTGCAACTAACTCAGACTACGTAGAACTTTGCCTGTCAACACTGATTTTCTTTTTCTACTAAAATGTTATTTAAAAATATTTACTTCTATAGGAAAATTTCAAGAATAGTAAAACAATATGCACCATAATCTGTATAATTTTCTCTATGAGTGTGATATGTCAAGCAAATATGAAGATTAGTATGACATCCATATATTATTAAGCTAAATTCATCAATTTTAATATTTTGCTACAAATAGGAAATTCTCTAGTACCACCATAGTAATATCCCTTTGAGGAAATTTGTTATTGACATGAAACTATAATCAGGTATATAATACTGATATTCAAAATTTCCTAAATCCATTTTAGCAGGATTTTTAAAATATACAGCATATGATCAAGGATCACATGCTACATGTTCTTGTCATGTTTCTTTAGATTCTTATAATCTATACTGGTTCTCTGACTTTTAGTTTTTATAGAGCACTGACATTATTAAAGAGTCCTGGAGGCTGTATCCTCCAGAAATTGCTCACTCTCACACTAATTTACCAACAATTTATACAAACAAAACAGACCTGAGTGGAATCAAACCAGATAGCTAAAAACTGAATACCAAAATTTTTTGAAAGCAGCCAGAGAAAAATGATACATCACATGTAAATAATAAAGGTTGGATTCCTGCCAGAAGCCATAGAGGTCAGAAGATAGTGAGAGGGACCTTTAAAGTGCTGAAAGAGACTTCTGGTTTCAGCTCCAACATGTGAAGAGCTTGGAAGTTGTGACTTCCAGCCTTATAACAGGAACAAATGGAAAACCAGCAACTTTTACATCCCCACCAGGGAACTGAGTAGGCAGGGCACACTGCCACCACGAATCCTGGAGAAAGAGGTGAATTCAGGGTCATGGGACAGCTCTGTTCCCCTGAAGCAGAAGCAACAGGAGCCATCAACTGGTAGGAACACCTATTGGTAATTCTGATAAATTGCTGGTAAATCAGTGTGGGAGTGAGAAACTCCTGGGACAGAGCCCTGGAGAGCCCCGGCCCTCAGGCATCCTCCAGGAACCTTACTAGCTTCTCTTGCTGAAGAGCCAATGAAGATACCCTCATGGCTCAGGCAGGGGTTGGAGAAAGGTAACCATTGTGAAAAGAGCAACCATTCTCCAGAACAGAAACCTACTCTGCAAGGACAAGGATTCAGCAGAGCCTTGTCCTTCGAGGGGGAAGGCGTTTCTCCTACTCCAGGCTCTTGTCTCATGCAAGGTGCTAGGGGTGGTGGAAAAGCAGGAAACAGCAGTGAAAGTCACACCCCAGCAATGCAGGCTCACTCAACACCATGATCTAATCACAGACCACAGAATCCTTCCTTCCTCTCTACTGTGCCACTAAACCAAAAAGCCTCCACACAACTCTAGAGAATTACAGCTGAAAGAGTTGAAGACACAAATTCCTTCTGGGCAAGAAATGAACATAAAGACATTATAGGAATCTGAAAGTTTCTGGCCACTTTGGTGACAGAAATCACTAAACATGACCGAACTTCTAGTCAGATGAGCACAAAATCTCACCAAATAAATGGCCTATTTACCTCAGTTCCTATTATTCAGTACACTATGTCTAGCTTTCAATCAAAAATAATTATAAGGCATACATACTAAAAAGAAAGAAAAAAAGTCTAAGGACATAAAGCAAGCATTAGAATGAGACCCTCAGATGATGAAGCTGTGGGAATTATCAGATAGGGACTTGAAACAGCTATGATTGAGATGCTAAGGGTTATAGAGGGTTATCGCTGAACAAGAATATTAAAGAAAAGATAGATAATGTAAGCTGATGGTGGAAATGGTAAACAAGAAAAAAAAGAGGAAATACTGGATATCAAAACCACTAAGATAAATGCTTAACACATTTAATGGGCTCATCAGTACCCTGGACATGACTGGGGAGAATATTAATGGACTTGCAGATAGGTCAGAAGAAACTTCTCAATTAAAATTGCAAAGAGAAAAGAAAAATTGAAACAGAAAATTTAAGAACAACAGGGCAATTGCAAAAGATAAACATATGCGCAATTGGAATATGAGGAGGAGAAGCAAAATAGAATAGAGTTGAGGAAAGACTTCGAGTATTAATGATGGAAAACTTTTCTAAAGTAATAGATACAGGGAGTTCAGAGAACATCAAACAAGGCAAATACCCAAAATCTACACCTAGCATCTTTCAAACTGCTGAAAATCAAAGCCAAAGAGATGGTGTTTAAAGAAATAATCATACTCATAGAGGAGCCAAGATAAGAATCTTAGTGGACTTCTCCTGTGCTAGAAAGAGGGTTGAGTGAAATTTTGAAGTGTTGAAAGGAAAACCCACCGGCCTATAATCCTCTATCCAGTGTATCTTGGTTTGATATGGTGTGTCCTCCAAAAGCTCATGTGGGAGACATGCAGGAATGTCAAAGGTGGAAGAGTTGGATTGTGAGAGTTGAAGCCTAATCAGTAGATAAATCCACTGATAAGGATTAACCCAGTGATATGTGAACATAGGTGGGTCAACTAGGGGCATGCCTTTGGGGCTTATATTTTATACCTGGTGAAATGAAGAGCACTCTCCTCTCTCTCTCTCTCTCTCTCTCTCTCTCTCTCTCTCTCTCTCTCTCTCTCTCTCTCTCTCTCTTCCTGGCTGTCATGTTCTGAGCTGCTTTTCTCTGCCACCTTCTGCCCTCATGTTCTGACTCAGCTTGAGCCCAGCACTATGGAGTCAGCTGACCATGGACTGAACCTCTGAAAATGTGAGCGAAAATAAATTTTTCCTCCGTTAAGTTGTTTCTTGTTGGGTGTTTTGGTCACAGTGATGCAAAAGCTGACTAAAACAGTGAAATTATTCTTCAAAAGTGAAGCAGAAATAGAGTTTCTTGAATAAACAAAAACAAATGGAATTTATCACCAGCAACCTGCTCTGAGCCAACGTTCAAACAAGTTCTTCAAGGAGAAGAAAAATAATGTAGATCAGACACTTGGATCTAAATAAAGAAAAGGAGAGCACTGGAGAAGAAATAAAAGTGAAATACCATCTTTTCTTTATTTTATTCTTGATATAAAAGATAACCATGTGTTTAGAGCAGTAACAGTAACCATATATTGGGTAATTATAGCATAGAAAAAAGTGAAATTAATGAGAGCAATATCATAGGGTACCTGCCCTACACGTGAAAGGGTGGAGTATTATTTGAGGATATTCTTATATTCTTATGATGTACATTGCAAACTCTGGGGCAACCACTAAACATCTGATAAAGGAGGATAGTTGATATTCTGAGAGAGGCAATAAAACGAAATCATATAAAATCTCATATAACCAGAGAAATGGGAAAATGCGTAAAGAACAAAGGCAAAATAGAGAAAGCAGCTATAAATACAACAAATACTACTCCAACTCTACCAATAATCACTTTAAATGTGACTAGTCTAAATATGCCAATTAAAAGTGTCAAACTGAATAAAGAAACAAGACTCCACCATATATTCTCTAAAGAAAGCCACTTTGATTATGAAGACCCAGATACACTTAGAGATGCACTATACCAACTAATCAATGGGAATCTGCAATAGCTATATTAATTTTACATAAAGTACATTTCAGAATATGGAAAATTATCAGGAATAAAGAGGGACAAACTCCAAGAAGACATAGCAATTCTAAATATGTAAGCATTTAGCAACAGAAATATAAATATGTGACACCAAAACGGATATAACTCAAGGAGAAATTGACAAAATTACTACAGTTGGAGACTTCCAAACACTTCTGTCAGGGCTTGATAGATGAAGCAGGCAGAAAATCAATAAGGATATAGTTGACCTGAATGTCGCTGTCAATCAACCTGATCTTGTTGGAATTCTAAAATACTCTACCCCAAAAGAATAGAGTACACATTTTTTTCAAGTTTACATAAAATTCAGAAAGGCACACCATGTCCTGTGCCATAAAATAGTCATCAATAAATTTAAGGTATTAGAAATCATATAAAATATATTCTTATATTACAATGAAATTAAGCAGAAAATCATTAATAGAAAGAGAACTGAAAAATCCCAAAATATTTGGGAATTCAATAATACATTTGTAAATAACACATGAGTAAAAATAGTCTCAAGGGAAATTTTTGAAAATTTTGAATTAAACAGAAGAAATTACAATTTATCAAAATTACACAATTTATCCAATGAACTGTGTAAGAATTTAGTGCACTTAGAGGAATTTATATTACTGAATACACAGACGAGAGAAGAAGAGGGAGCTAAACTCAGTAATCTAGCTTGTAGAAGCCAAAGCCAAAAGAGCAATTTAAGCCTAAAGCAAGCAAAAAGAAAAAAAAGAAAGAAAAATCAATAAAATTAAACAATAGAAAAGTTACTACAAACCACTCTATGCCCACAAATTTGATAAATTAGCTAAAATATATGGGTTCCTTAAAAAACTAAACTAGTCAAACTCACACAGAGAAATAGACAATCTGAATAGGTTTGTTTTCTACTAAGGAAAATAAATGAAAAGCTAACAACCTTCTAAAAGGGAAAACAGCGTGTTTCTTTGCTTTGCTGGTGAATTCTATGAAAAATTTTGAAAAAAGAAATGACCTCAGTGGTGTACTATTTTTCCATCATCTCTTCCAGAATATACTGGTTCATCAGTTTGAATAAGTGTGCCATACTAACAAAAGGTGTAATAATAAGGCCAGCTGGGTGTAGAGCATAGCAGAACTATGTCTTAATATCCATGCAATTTTTCTTTCAATAAAAAACTGTTCTAAAATAAAAGTTTTTTTTTAAACAAGAGCTGAAAGGAAAAACTGTCAAACCAGAATCCTATATCAAGTCAAAAATCCAAATGACTACATAAACATGAATACACATAACGGGTGTATGTATGTATATACTTTATATATGTATACACTTTGTATATTAAAATATATATATAAAGCATTAAAAAAATGGAGACAATTTTTGATAAAGGAAAGCTGGGAGAACCCATCACCAGCAGACCTGTACTCCAAGAAACACTAAATAAATGTTTTTGGACTAAAGGAAAGTGATACTAGTAGATGATCAAATCCTCAGAAAGATTTGAGTGCCAGAAATGGTAACTATGTAAATTATGCAAGATCATACTTTCAAACTATCACTTTTTCTCATAATTCATTTAAAAATTATCCTACAGTTTAAAGAAAAATGACAGCATTGTTTGGTGGAATTTATCAGGTATGGAAATGGAATTCTTGTCAAATCTGTGCCATATTATAGGAGGTTAAAATTAGTATGGACTAGGCGAGTGTGGTGGCAAATTTGTGTGCAATCTCAGTGACTCAGGCTGAGGCAGGAGTATCAAAGCCAGCTTCAGCAACTTAGCAAGGCCCTAAGAAATGTACTGAGATCCTGTCTCTAAAAATTAAAAAAAGGGAGGGGGCTGGGGATGTGACTGAACCCAGTGCCCCTGGGTTCCCCTCTGGTACCAAAAAATAAAATAGTATGGACTTAGAAGTTTTTTACATTTTAAATAAAAACATTAACTCTAAGTTGATGGTTAAAATTTAAGATTACAGAAAAGGAAGAACAGAAGACCAAGGTCAGATGGTACAAAGAGGAAACAAAGAGCAAAATATGAGGCCTAAGTCCAAATATATCAGTAGTACATTGGACAGAATGAATTAAGCACCCAGTTAGAAGGCAGAGATTATCAGAATGGGTTAAAAAAAATCAAGACTTAATAATGTCTACAAGAGATGTGCTTAAAATCTAAAGATACAGATAGATTGAGTTAAAAAGTTAGGAAAATAATAATGCAAAAATGAAGAATGAAAAGTTGGAACTGCTGTATTAATATCAGATAAAATAAACTGCAAAAGTATTACCATAAATAGAAATCCTGAATAAAGATACGACAATAATTAATAATAAACCCCAGTAACACAGCTTCAGAATATATGAAGCAAAAATCAACAGAATGAAAGGGAGAAACACTTACCAACCATCGTGGGAGATTTTGACACCTGTCTCTCAGTAAATACATTAAATGGGCAAAAACATTAATAAAGACATAGAAGGTTGTAGGAACAGTATCAACTACCTCAGCCTAACTGACTTTATAGAATACAACACCCAACAACTACAGAACTCCCGTTCCCTTTAAGGGCACTTCATACTTTCATTGAAACAGATCATATTCTGGGCCATAAAACAATATTCCTTACCAATGAATGGGATGGATTCAAACTCAGAAGCTTCTTCTCAGTAAAGGGAATGATCAATAATGTGAAGAGAGAGCCCACAGAGTGGCAGAACACCTTTATTACACGCACATCAGATAGAGCACTAACTTCCAGGATATATAAAGATCTCAAAAATCTCAACACCCCAAAACCAAGTAACCCAATCAATAAATGGACTAAGGAACTGAGCAGACAATTCTCAGAAGATGTACGTTCATCAACAAATATGTGAAAGAATGTTCAGCTTCTCTAGCAACTCAAGAAATACAAATCAAAACTACTCTCAGATTTCATCTCACTGCAGTCAGAATGGCAATTATCAAGAAGACAAGCAAAACTTAAAGTTGGTGAGGATGTGGGGGAAAAGACACACTCATAGATTGCTGGTAGAACTGCAAATTGATGTAACCAGCATGGAAAGCAGTATGGAGATTCCTAAGAAAACTTGGGATGAAACCACAATTTGACCCAGCTATCCCACTTCTCAGTCTATTTCCAATGGACTTAAAATCAGCATACTACAGTGATGCAGCCACATCAATGCTATAAAGTAGTTCAACTCACAAGAGTTTTACTATGGAACCAACCTAGGTGTCCTTCAACAGAGGAACAGATAAAGAAAATGTGGTCAATATGCACAATGGAATATTACTCAGGTTTAAAGAAGAACAAAGTCATGGCATCTGCAAGTAAATGAGTGGAAGTGGAGAATATCATAGTAAGCAAAATAGGCCAATTCCAAAAAACCACAGTTTAAATGTTTTCTCTGATATTTTGACACTAATTCACAATAAGGAGCTTGGCTATGGAAGAATAAAGTCACTTTGGATAAGAAGAGGGGAGGGAAAGGAGGGGAGCCAGGTATGAGGTGGGAAGAAGAGTAGACATTATTGCCCTAGGTGCATGTGTGACCACATGACTGATGTGATTCTATATCACGTACAACCAGAAACATGAGAAGCTATACTCCATTTGTGTATGATGTGTGAAAGTACCTTCAACTGCCATGTATAACTAATTAGAACAAAGAAAAGAAAAGAAAAAAGAATTGTGGCAGCCAGGGGTGGAGGAGGAGGAATGGGAGTTCTTACTTACATGGTGGCAGAGCTTCTGTTTGGAGGGAAAAAGTGTGCTGGAAACAGAAGTTTGTACAATATTGTGAGTGTAATTAATGCCTCTGAGTTGTCTACTTAACAGGCCTAAAATGGCAAATTTAATGGTACCAGTCCATTAAAACAAAGAACACTTTATTAAAATTTTTAACATTTTCCTTTCCAGAAAATTAAAAGAGTAGGATGCCATTCATAGTTTTTCTGGAGAACCTCCTTGGCTGCCAAGATGTGAGGAGTTAAGTTGTGAGCCTTTTCACCATGTTCGGGAGTGGGTGCTGCCAAAGAGAAGAAACAAAAAGTGCATAATTTAGAAGCAAAACGTTTTATGTTCTTTCAACTAAGGCCTGAAGACTACTTATGAATACAATTGACTTAAACAACAAGTATTTTAATACCTGCCACAAACCTCTCTTTGTCACAACCATAACTTTTATAAGCTGTTTGGAAAACAGTTGTTTTTAATTGTTTCAGTCTCTACAAGTGAAATTATTTCTAATTAATGGATTCTAATTTAGTATAAATTTTAGGTATAAAAAGTGAGCAAACAATAGAGATCCTCGCTGAGTTGCCTGTGACATGAAATGTTCCCATGTTGGCTCCTCATTTTCTTATTGATATCTTGCATTACAGTGCAGTATACTTACAATGATACCTATTGTGGATACAAATCTATATATTAATATACTTTTGTTGTTTTTTTGGAGGTGCTGGGGCTTGAACCATGGCGCTCGTGCATGCCAGGCAAGCACTCTACCTCAAATGAACAAATACGGATGTACTTCTATTAATCCAAAGCTGAGAATAGCCAACTGTGTGACCCCGGAGATCCAGGCTGACTGATTCTGACAGCCTGCCCCGCGGCTACAGAAAGTGTGGCACTGCAGAGAAGCGATTAATTAGCAAGGAAGAGCAAAACAACAGCAAATGTAGTAGAAGACAAGAAATAATTAAAATTAGAGCAGAAATCAACGAAATTGAAACAAAAACACCATGGAAAAAATTGATAAAACTAAAAGTTTGTTCTTTGAAAAAATAAATAAGATAGACAAGCCCTTAGCCATGCTAAGGAAAAGAAGAAGAGAGAGAAGTCAAATTACTAACATACGGGATGAAAAAGGCAATATCACAACAGACACTACAGAAATACAGAAGATAATAAGAAAGTATTTTGAAACCCTATATTCCAATAAAATAGAAGATAGTGAAGATATCGATAAATTTCTTAAGGCATATGATTTGCCCAGATTGAGACAGGAAGACACACAAATTTAAACAGACCAATAACAAAGGAAGAAATAGAAGAAGCCATCAAAAGACTACCAACCAAGAAAAGCCCTGGACTGGATGGGTATACAGCGGAGTTCTACAAAACCTTCAAAGAAGAATTAATACCAATACTCCTCAAGCTATTTCAAGAAATAGAAAAAGAAGGAGCTCTTCCAAATTCATTCTATAAGGCCAACATCACTCTGATCCCAAAACCAGACAAAGACACTTCAAAGAAAGAAAACTACAGACCAATATCTCTAATGAACTTGGATGCAAAAATTCTCAATAAAATTCTGGCGAATCGAATACAAAAACATATCAGAAAACTTGTGCACCATGATCAAGTAGGATTCATCCCTGGGATGCAAGGCTGGTTCAATATACGGAAATAAATAAATGCTATTCACCACATCAATAGACGTAAAGACAAGAACCGTATGATCATCTCCATAGATGCAAAAAAAGCATTCGACAAAATACAGCATCCCCACTAGAAAAAGTAAGGTTAACAGGAACTTACCTCAACATTGTAAAAGCTATATATGCTAAACCTCAGGCTAGCATCATCCTAAATGGAGAAAAACTGAAGGCATTCCCTCTAAAATCTGGAACAAGACAGGGATGCCCTCTACCACCAAATCTATTCAATTTAGTTCTTGAAGTACTAGCCAGAGCAATTAGACAGACAAAAGAAATTAAAGGCATAAAAATAGGAAAAGAAGAAATTAAATTATTGCTATTGGTGGATGACATGATAATATACTTAACAGACCCAAAAGGGTCTACAAAGAAGCTGCTAGAGTTAATAAATGAATTCAGCAAAGTGACAGGTTATAAAAGCAACATGCATAAATCAAAGGCATTCCTGTATATCAGCAACAAAACCTCTGAAATGGAAATAAGGAAAACCACTCCATTCACAATATCCTTAAAGAAAATAAGATACTTGGGAATCAACCTAACAAAAGAGGTGAAAGATTTATACAATGAAAACTACAGAACCCTAAAGAGAGAAAAAGAAGAAGATCTCAGAAGATGGAAAAATGTACCCTGTTCATGGATAGGCAGAACTAACATCATCAAAATGGCCATATTACCCAAAATTCTCTACAGGTTTAATGCGATGCCAATCAAAATCTCAACAGCATTTTTTGTAGAAATAGATAAAGCAATCTTGAAATTCATATAGAAAAACAAAAGACCCAGAATAACAAAAGCAATTCTAAGCAGGAAGTGTGAATCTGAAGGTATAGCGATACCAGAGTTCAAACTGTACTACAAAACAATAGTAACAAAAACAGCATGGTACAGGTACCAAAACAGGCAGGTGGACCAATGGTACAGAATAGAGGACACAGAGACTAATCCACAAAGTTACAACGATCTTATATTTGATAAAGTGGCTAAAAACATGCAATGGAGGAAGGATAGCATCTTCAACAAATGGTGCTGAAAAAATTGGAAATCCATATGCAACAAAATGAAATTGAATCCCTTTCTCTCGCCAGCCACAAAACTTATCAAATCAGAGACACTGCGTCCGATAGTAGAAAAAGTTGGTTACGATCTACATATTGTGGGGTCAGGCCCCAAATTCCTTCATAGGACGCCCATAGCCCAAGAGTTAATAACAAGAATAAACAAATGGGACTTACTCAAGCTAAAAAGTTTTTTCTCAGCAAGAGAAACAACAAAAGAAGTAAATAGAGAGCCTACATCCTGGGAACAAATTTTTACCCCTCATACCTCAGATAGAGCCCTAATATCCAGAATGTAAAAAGAACTGAAAAAATTAAACAATAAGATAAAAAATAACCCATCAACAAATGGGCCAAGGACCTGAACAGACACTTCTCAGAGGAGGACATACAATCAATCAACAACTACATGAAAAAATGCTCACCATCTCTAGCAGTCAGAGAAATGCAAATCAAAACCACCCTAAGATACCATCTCACTCCAGTAAGATTGGCAGCCATTATGAAGTCAAACAACAATAAGTGTTGGAGAGGATGTGGGGAAAGGGGTACACTTGTACACTGCTGGTGGGATTGCAAAATGGTGAGGCCAATTTGGAAAGCAGTATGGAGATTCCTGGGAAAGCTGGGAATGGATCCACCATGTGACCCAGCTATCGCCCTTCTCGGACTATTCCCTGAGGACCTTAAAAGAGCGCACTATAGGGATACGGCCACATCAATGATTATAGCGGCACAATTCACAATAGCTAGACTGTGGAACCAACCTAGATGCCCTTCAATAGATGAATGGATAAAAAAAATGTGGCATCTAGACACAATGGAGTTTTATGCAGCATGAAGAAATGACAAAATCATAGAATTTGCAGGGAAATGAATGGCATTAGAGCAGATTATGCTAAGTGAAGCTGGCCAAGCCCTAAAAAACAAATGCCAAATGTCTTCTTTGATATAAAGAGAGCAACTAAGAATAGAACAGGAAGGAAGAGCATGAGGAAAAGACTAACAGTAAACAAAGACGAATGGGGGGAGAGAAAGGGAGAGAGAAGGGAAAGCATATGGAAATGGTAGGAGACCTTCAATGATACACAAAATTATAAGAGGTTATGAGGGACAAGGGGGAGGGAAAAAAAGGGAGAGAATTGAACAGCAGCAGAGGAGGAAGAGAGGGAAGATGGGAGGGGAGGGGAGGAGAGGGAGGATAGTAGGCGATAGGAAAGGTAGCAGAATACAACAGTCACTAATATGCCATTATGTAAAAATGTGAGTATGTAACAGATGTGATTCTGCAATCTGTATTTGGGGTAAAAATGGGAGTTCAAAACCCAATTGAGTCAAATGTACAAAAGATGATATATCATGAGCTCTGTAATGTTTTGAACAATCAATAAAAAAAAAAATCCAAAGCTGACACTTTAGACATTAGAGTTCACTCTTTGTATTGGATTATATAATTCTATGACATTTGAAAAATGAATATTGTCCTGTGTATCTACCATTATAATATCATACTGAATAAATTCACTGTCCTAAAAACCTACTACTCATCCTCTTCACACCTCTCAATCCCTGCAATCAATGATTTTATAAAACTCCTCAAACTTGAGATGTCCTAAACATTCATGCTAGACACTGCCCTAGCATGGATGAACACTTCTAGCCCACACGCTACACTTGCAATTGGAGAGCATCTAGCCCCTTTAGATGGAAGGGCACCACTAAGCACTATGCTCTAAAAGATCTTTCAGAGAATAATATGTCCACGCCATAGGCATGTAGTCAATTATACAAGTTATTTTCCTGTCATAAATAAATAGATAACACAAAATTCTTTCATGCCTTTTGATGTTATGATATCTCAGTTTTTATCCATGAATCCTATTTCTATTGTATGGATGTAGCACATACATTGGATTTCTTTTGTTTATATGTGGTGCTGGGAATGGAACCCAGGGTCTCAGCAGGCTAGGCATGTGCTCTACCACTGAGCTCCACACAGTCCTCACATTCACTTTTTGAAACACATCTTGTTATAGATTTAGCAAACATGAATAAAGATGCTATAAAAATTTTGCACAGGTTTTTGTGTGGACACATCTCAATGCATGGGGGCAAATACCTGGAAACACATTGCTGGTATAGGTGGTAAGGTCATGTTTTATTTTGTGGGAAACTGAAAAAATCCTAATCTGGAGTGGAGCCTCTCACTAGCAATGCAGGAGCATTCCTGTTGCTCCATCTCTCATTTTTCACTTTTTTATTCTTTCTTTCCTTAGTGATTAGGGAAGACTCCATCTTCTTATTGAATGTTTGCATCTTTCAATGATCACACTCGACCATCCCATGACACACCATGTCACACAGGACAAGATTCTTAGGGTGGTTGTTCTTGGCCTGGATGCTCTCATTGTCATTTTATGTATGCATATCTCCTGCCTCCACTGTTATTATTTTTAGTTAAATGGTTTTATCTTTGAAAGATACTTTTATAAGGGACAGACATTTATTTATTCAGGCATCTAGAATTATATTTGACTTTACTATATTTGAGGAGGCAGTTATTTAGCTTTTGGAAGATAGATTTCTGGGTTGATTTTTTATATCAGAACCTCATTACACATCATGAAAACCCTTGAAACTGTCTCACAACTCACTGATGCTATTGCATTTAAAGTTGTTTTCATTTCTATCTTTATATTTCACTGTGATAGTTTCCACTACAATAATCTATCATTAATCCAGTCTCAAAACATTTTACACAAATATAATGCCTACCCTCCCTTTCACTTCAAAGAGCCAGGTGTAAGGAATATAGAAAACACAGCCTTCTGTCATGAGATAAGAATCCAATGGCGGTCCTCAGAGCCACCACATCACAGTGGAGCCCCCTTAGTACTTCTCTCCCTGGCTCCATCTGAGCCCATTACTGTTGAAATTCTCCTCAGCTGGGGAGGAATTTCACTTTCACCTGTCTTTAGAATGCCATCAAGGCTGTGAGAGAAATGTCAAAATGAGAAATAAAGTACATAATCTGGGGAAGAGGAAAGATCTAAATTTTAGGTAGCAGAGTTACCCACATTATGAAAAGAGAAAAAACAGTAATGGATGATCTCTCTGGAAAAGGGGACAAAACATGGAAAGAAAAAAACAGTGAGTTAAGTATTCTAACTTTTAAAGAAGCCATTGATTTTTATTTTTCAAAAAAGTGGTTTTTGATGAGGACTCTTTAGGTAAAAACTTTAATTTAATCTTAAATTAATCTTCTCATAGTAAAACATTTTAAACTTGAAGGCTTTTTGAAATTATCTCTGAAAGTCAAATGCAAACAGTTGTTTTTCAAACACACATGTACAGATGTGCACACCAGCTCATTAGTCACTCACTGGTCTTGTATGGCCACGTCATGGGGCAGTGAAAGGCCGCACGTCTCCATCACCATCACCTTCCTCCATTACTATTGCTGATGTTTCCGGCCCCTTGGTGTTCAGCTGTGTTCAGAAGCAAAGGAAGACAAGCAAGATTAAAATGTGACCAGGTGTCCTTTTATTAAACAAACTTTAAGAAGTTATTTTTTCCATAGCTAATTTTTAAATGATTAAACCTCACTGGTTATCATACCACATATCAGTGAAAGATTAATGGCTTTTTTTTAGTAGACAAAACTGAGAAAAATGGCTCATTCTATGATAAAAAATAAAACTTGGTCTCACACACAAAGGTACATATCAAATAGTTTAAAGGTGATGTTTAACCTTTTCCAACCAGCAGAGCCTGGCATTAACAAGTGACAACCAGTGCTGGACCACTCAGAACAGTGGCCAACCAGGGCACTGCCTAGGGTGTCCTAGCTGGACCAAGCCGAACTCTGCGGACTCAACGTGAAAGGAAAAGAAGTGAGCTAACATAAGAAAACAAAAATATCTTAACTAACTTCAAATAAATCAAAAAGCAACAAACTTCAAAAAAAAAACAATGTGTCTACCTTAAAATTAAGAATGTCTATTCGGTGAAGGATCCCTAGATTCACAAAGTGCCATTCTGAGTTATTTGCAATTACCCAGAAATATATAAAGAACTCCTCAGAGGAAACACACACAACACACAAAAAGGAAGTCCTGTGGGAAAAGGAGCCATTCATTCCTAGAGCAGCCAGCCGGGCCGAGGGGCAAGCGACAAGATACCCCAAATTACTGGTGATCCAATGGGAATACATTAAACGCTGTGCCCCTTGGGCCCACCCGGCTGGCGAAAACCAGACAGCTGGGCAGTACCAAGTGCTGCGGAGGATGAGGAGGAAGGAAGCCTCCAGTGGAAGGCCAGAGAGATTAGCCTGTGTGACCCGTAACCCCATCCTGGGTGTGTATGCCAGAGAAGTTTCACACAAGCGCAGAAGGGACACCGAAAAGGATGTTGACCGTGGCCTGGAATGTGGTGCCAGGAGGTGGTGGCACCCCGCTGTCCGCTACGTAAGGCAACGTGTGAGTGGAATGGGTCGATGCCCCTATGGGGTACCACGTGACAGATCTAGAATGAGCAGAGGCTACAGCTCCACACATACTGAGTGAAACCTATTGCACCACAATCTCACACAACAGTAAAAGCATATTCACTCCTGAACACCGTATCCTATAAGGACACAGTGATATTCAAAGATATAGAATAAACAAACAGGGTTCCGATGGGACAGGATGATGGGAAGAAAGGCAGAAATGCCACAAAACCAGGATCCTTGCATGGGACTGTGATCCCAAAGTCCAAAACCAAATGGCTGTGCTCAGTTCTGCCTCAAATGTGTGCACCAGGAAGTGTGTACCAGAAAGGGGGCTCTAAAGGGTCCTGGGGAGAGGAGATGCCGTGGCTGAGACCCTAGTACCTTCGTTCTTGGAGAGTGTTCCAGGGCTTAAGCTGCAGCCCAGACACCACTCTGGAGAACGTGCCCCCAGCAAACTGCATTCCCAGCCCCCAAATTAGGATAAGGCCGCTGTTGGTACTTGATGTGATCTAAGGCCCTGTGTCCCAGGCCTGGAAGCCCATAACCCAACCCTCATTTACTTCAAGTCACTCTTTGAATAAGAGCAACAGTTCATAGAACAGACATTTGGAGGAAGAGACAGGAGATGAAGGTGAGAGATGAGGGGGGAGACATCTTCTCCATGTCCTGGGGGCTGCACAATTCAGCAGGACCTGTCATGCAGCCACAGGCCCCCCAGGGCAGCCACGACCACTACACAACTAACCAAGCAGCTAGGCTGGAGACCAGGGTCAATAGGAGATAGAGTCAAAGTTCATTCCTTGATTTTGCCTCAGCTTAAAGATAGGTTCTAACTCAGCTTCTGCTAACCCTGACAGGGCAAAAATGCTTTGTCCCCAAGTCCTGGAGGGCCCTCCAAACAGGGTTTCAGGCCCAGACCTCAATGAAGTCCCTGGATTCCATGCCCAGATCAGCTGGCAGTTCCTTGCCTGAAAGCTTTGTCCCATCAAAGAAAAACAGCTTGTGTCCAGAGAGTCCCATGGCCTCCTCATACTGTGACACGAGGGTCTTGAGAGGAGAATCCTGAGACAACAAGATCTCCAGCATCTGGTGTTTCTTTTTGCCATGCACCCTGAGACGGAGCTGCTGGGATGTCTCTGTGGCCTCTGAAGAACTTGCTAGCATCACACAGTCAATGATGTCAGCCACTCCAAGCTTCAGAGTCCTGGGGGTGGCCGTAGGGGACAGTTCTGTCTCTCCAAAGAGCAAAAGAATCCTGCTTGGGGACACCCTGAGACGGGTGGCCATGTGGTCCACCACACTCTGAAGGGGCTCCGACATTCTGATGGGCAATCTGATCAGGTCGGCCCAGCACCGAATTTTTTCCACTACAATAATCTATCATTAATCCAGCCTCATAACGTTTTATACAAATATAATGCATACCCTCCCTTTCACTTCAAAGAGCCAGTTGTAAGGAATATAGAAAACACAGCCTTCTGTCATTAGATGGGAATCAATGTTGGTCCTCAGAGCCACCACATCACAGGCCAGCCCCCTTAGTACTTCTCTCCCTGGCTCCACCTGAGCTCATTACTGCTGAAATTATCCCTCAGCTGGTGGGGAATTTCACTCTCATCTGTCTTTTTTTTTAAAGAGAGAGTGAGAGAGAATAGAGAGAGAGAATTTTTAATATTTATTTTTTAGTTCTTGGTGGACACAACATCTTTGTTGGTATGTGGTGCTGAGGATCGAACCCAGGTCGCACGCATGCCAGGCGAGCGGGCTACCACTTGAGCCACATCCCCAGCTCGTCAACTGTCTTTAGAATGTCATCAAGGCTTTGAGAGAAATGTCAAAAGGAGAAATAAAGTACATAATCTGGGGAAGAAGAAATATCTAAGTTCCAGGAAGAAGAGTTACCCACATTATGAAACAGAGAAAAAACACAGCAATAGATGATCTCTCTGGAAAAAGGGATAAAACATGGAAAGAAAAAAACCCAGTGAGTTAAGTATTCTAACTTTTAAAGAAGCCATGGATTTTTATTATTCAAAAAAGTGGTTTTTGATGAGTACTCTTTAGGTAAAAACTTTAATTTAATCTTAAATTAATCTTCTCATAGTAAAATATTTTAAACTTGAAGCTTTTTGAAATTATCTCTGAGTGTCAAATGCAAACAGCTGTTTTTCGAACACACATGCACAGATGTGCACACCACGCCATTAGTCACTCACTGGTCTTGTATGGCCAAGTTGTGGGGCAGTGGAAGGTTGTTCCTCTCCATCACCATCCTCTTCCTCCATTACAATTGCTAATTTTTCCGGCCACTTGGTGTTCAGCTGTGTTCAGGAGCAAAGGAAGACAAGCCAGGAAAATTCAAAGATTAAAATGTGACCAGGTCTCCTTATATTCAACAAACTTTAAAAAGTTATTTTTTCCATAGCTAATTTTTAAATGATTAAACCTCACTGGTTACAATATATTCAATTGAAAAATAAAGATGATTTTCTGAAATATGGAAAAGTAAATAAACATATGATAAATATTCTGGAGTGCTATTTAGAAACATTAAATATTTCTTTACCTCTTATTTTATTTTTTAAACATTTTTTAAAAGTTGTTGATGAACCCTTATTTTATTTATTTGTATGTGGTGCTGAGAATGGAACCCAGTGCCTCATGCATGCCAGGCAAGCACACTAACACTGAGCCACAACCCCAGCCCTACCGCTTATTTTAGAAATTAAAAAAAAAAAAAATTTTGTTTTCGTAACCTTAATTAGAACAAGAACTATAAGAAATACATCATCAACTTACCGCTGGTCTTCCAGAAGGGAAGCAATCCTTCTCTGAAAATGAAAGGGAAAGGAATGTTAACAATTTACCACAGAAAACTTTTCTATGACAAAAAGAAAAATAATATAAAAGAGGAGCAAGTGAAATGAGTTAAAACTGATTTCATTTTAAGTAGAATTACTTCTCTAGATATATGATAGTAATAGTAACTTAAAAATAAAATTTATATGAGACTCAGCTACTAACTCTTTAATCTTAATGAAACCTTAAAATACATTTTGAAAAACCTGAATTGATCATTCAAATGACTGGATTTCATGGTATGTAAATTATACTTCAATCAAGTTATTAAAATATAATGGAGTCCTAGCCAGGTAATTCCATGCCTATAATCCAAAGGGCTCAAGAGGCGGAGACAGGAGAATATTGTGTTCAAAGCCAGCCTAAGCAATTTAGCTAGCTGCTTAGAAAACAATGCAACCCTGCCTCTACATAACATACAAAATAGAGCTGGGGATGTGGTTCAGGGATTGAGTGACCCTGGGTTCAATAACCGGTACCCTGCCCCCAACAAAGTGTAATGAAAACCATACCCACCCAAGCTGTATTAAAATAAAACATTCCTTGTTTAAGATACTTTCTTAAGCAGTAAAGGTGATATGACAAATATTCTTGAGTACCAAGGAGTAAGGGGATATAAAGCCACCAAACATGGCAACTGGGAAAAGGATTCTTTTTCACATGGTTTGTTTCTTTGTAAAATGCAACTTACTAGTTGACTCAGATGTTCTAGGTGAAAGTACGAGCTTTTCCTAAGGATACCAGGTAAGTTATTTATACAAAAAGTCAAGATCATTGTTACTTGCAAAGAACTCTACTTCTTTTTTTAACATAGCCTTTCTCTTTATGATGATGTAAACATATTAAATACAATTAATCCAACCACGTATGATTTTTGCATACTTAGATTATTTTTAAAAACTATATATATGACTTAGAGATGGAAAACATATTAAATAAAAATTATATATCTTGGGGTTGTAATGGGCAAAATCTGCACAGAGAGAAATGAGAGAAATGATGTTGCATCTTTTAATGTACAGTGCAATGAAGAGAAAGCAGGAGAACCAGCTTGGGGAAGGAGAGTCTAACTAAATCTCCAAAGATATTCCAGGGATCGCTCAACCAACTGCACCACGTGGACTCCATTCCGCCGATGCTACTTTACACAAACTGTTTTTAAAAATTTACTATACTTCAACTCTTACCCACTGAGATTCTAATTCTGAGGAATAAATCCTTTGAGGTAAAGTATTTATTTTTATGTATTTGCATGTAATTTTTGAATAGAAAATACTTTTTATTTCAAGGTCTATGCATTTATAAAGCAAAAATTCCTTCTAGGCCACTGACAATAAACATATCTCTAGCATAAACATGTCTAGAAATTCACAATTTATCCTTCTCAACTAAAAATCATTTAAACCCGTGAGGAGGAAAAAAAATACCCAAGTAAATGTAACAACATGGAACAAGTGTGAATCCCACTAACATGTTGAATTATAATGTATAAGAAATATGGGGGGAAATGTAACAGATTCAATTCCATTTCTAACAAAATTATGAGATCAATGAAATCCTCAATCTCCAGATGATGTTCAAGAGCCATCCAGACAGTTGACAAAAAGCAGTATCTACGTAGGAGAAAGTAGGAACAATACAGTTTATCCTTTTATTTTTCCAGAAATGATCTTTTTATCTATCAGTGCTTCACAAGTTTCTATGGGATTCAGTCTTTTACCACTGTCTGAGGTCTCACCAGTAGGAGGAAAGCTGAGATTTTTCTTCTTCAAGGTGCTGGCATTATAACACTTGTTGACTCCCTGCACAGCTAGAGGATGCTCCCTTGGCCTTCCTTTGAGGACCCTGGAGGTTTGTGGCAACTGAGCCCCCTGCTCTGCCATGCCCTAACAAAGAGAAATTCAGACATGAGTTGTGGTTTGAATTGCTCTAATACTATCCATTTTCAGACATAAACATCAGCATACACAAAACAAACCCATACACATAATTTTAGATTTGACTAAATTCTAAATGGTCTCGTTTTCTAAAACTCTACTTTTCCATATTTAATTTGCAAATCAACAGGAAAGATCCAAACAGCGGAATGGGAATGGAGTGCTGGGTTTGTTTGGGGAGAGGGACAGAAGTGTCAAACCTGTATTTCCTCTTGTTCATCACCCACCAGAGTAGATCCTAATGAAAAAGGCTTAAGCCAAGAGCATAAGTCAGGGGACAGCAAACAGGAAGAAGAATGCTTCCTTATGTCTGGTTCTGCTCTAACTTTACCCAGATACAGAACACAGGGCGGCTGGCCCATTCCAACTTCAGCACTTCAGGGAATACAAAAGTAGGGATTTGAAACCAAGAACCCACTTTATACAGCGTTTACTGTTTCAGATCTTTTTAGGTGGGGAGGAGGAGGAGTACCAGGGATTGAATTCAGGGGGCACTCAACCACTCAGCCATACCCTCACCCTTTTTAATTTTTGAGACAGGGGTCTCACTAAATTGCTTAGTTCCTCGCTTATTGCTGAGTCTGCCTTTGAACTTGCAAACCTCCTAAGTCAGCCTCACTAGCTTCTGCGATTACAGTCATGCTCCACTGAACCCAGCAATACATTACACTTTTTTTTCCCTTAAATACATTTGAAATAATCTAGTAGTACATTAAATGGTCATGCCAGATTTTTAATTAATTTACTACTAATGATATTTGAGTTGACTTTTTGCTACATTTTGCTATCAAAATAATGGGACACAATCCATAATCTATGCTGTTCTATGGTTTCCCTAGGACACACATGCTAAAAATTACATTTCTGGGTCAAAAGGTATGTAGGTGAAAGTAACATATTCATTTGTGATTTGGGATAGATACATGAAGGGATTTTTAAACAAATTTTTTTTGTGTGTGTGTGTGTTTGGTGTTTTGGATTAAACCCAGGGCCTTAAGCTGCTTAGTAATTAGGTAAGACTCCCTCTTATTATTGAATGTTTGCATCTTTGAATGATCACACTCCACCATCATGTGACACCCCATGTCACCAAGGACAATAAGCTTAGGGTTCTTGTTCTTGGCCTGGAAGCTCTTATTGTCATTTTATATGCATATCTCCTGCCTTTACTGTTATTGTTTTTAGTTAAATGGTTTTATCTTTTAAAGGTACTTTTATAAGAGACAAGACATTTATTTATTCAGGTTGGTAGAGGTGCTTTTGACTTTACTTTATTTGAGGAAGCGGTTAATAGCTTTTGGGAGATAGATTTTTTGGGTTGGTTTTTTCTATCAGAACTTCATTACACATCATGAAAACCCTTGAAACTGTCTCACAGCTCACTGATGCTATTGCATTGAAAAGTTGTTTTCATTTCTATCTTTATGTTTCACTGTGGTAGTTTCCACTACAATAATCTATCATTAATCCAGTCTCATAACATTTTACACAAATATATTGCATACTCTCCCTTTCATTTCAAAGAGCCAGGTGTAAGGAATATAGAAAACATAGCCATCTGTCATGAGATGGGAATCCAATGGCGGTCCTCAGAGCCACCACATCACAGTCCATTCCCCTTAGTACTTCTCTCCCTGGCTCCACCTGAGCTCATTACTGCTGAAATTCTCCCTCAGCAGGTGAGGAATTTCACTCTCAACTGTCTTTAGAATGCCATCAATGCTTTGAGGGAAATGTCAAAAGGAGAAATAAAGTACATAAGATGGGGAAGAAGAAACATTTAAGTTTTAGGTAGAAGAGTTACCCACATTATGAAACAGAGAAAAAACACAGCAATAGATGATCTCTCTGGAAGGGGGGGGCAAAGCATGGAAAGAAAAAACCCAGTGAGTTAAGTATTCTAACTTTTAAAGAAGCCATTGATTTTTATTTTTCAAAAAAGTGGTTTTTGATGAGTACTCTTTAGGTAAAAACTCTAATCTTAAATTAATCTTCTCATAATGAAATATTTTAAAGCTGAAGGCTTTTTGAAATTATCTCTGAAAGTCAAATGCAAACAGCTGTTTTTCAAACACACATGTACAGATGTGCACACCAGGTCATTAGTCACTCACTGGTCTTGTGTGGCCATGTTGTGGGGCAGTGAAAGGCTGTACCTCTCCATCACCATCATCTGCCTCCATTACTATTGCTGATGTTTCCGGTCCATTGGTGTTCAGCTGTGTTCAGGAGCAAAGGAAGACAAGCCAGGAAAAGTCAAAGATTAAAAGGTGACCAGGTCTCTTTTTTTAAAACAAACTTTAAGAAGTTATTTTTTCCATAGCTAATTTTTAAATGATTAATCATCACTGGTTCCAATATATTCAATTAAAATTAAAGATGATTTTCTAAAATATGGAAAAGTAAATAAACATTATGATAAATATTCTGGAGTGCTATTTAGAAACATTAAACATTTCTTTACCTCTTATTTTATTTTTTTAAACATTTTTTAAAAGTTGTTGATGAACCCTTATTTTATTTATTTGTATGTGGTGCTGAGAATGGAACCCAGTGCCTCATGCATGCCAGGCAAGCACACTAACACTGAGCCACAACCCCAGCCCTACCTCTTATTTTAGAAATTAAAAAAATGAAAAACAGATTTCTTTTGGTAACATTAATTAGAGCAAGAACTATAAGAAATACATCATCAACTTACTGTTGGTGTTCCAGAAGGGAAGGAATCCTTCTCTGAAAGTGAAAGGGAAAGGAATGTTAACAATGTACCACAGAAAACTTTTCTATAATATAATAAATAATATAAATGAGGAGCATCTGAAATGTGTTAAAACCGATTTCATTTTAAGTAGAATTACTTCTCTAGAAATATGACAGTAATCGTAACAAAAATAATAATTTAATAAGACTCAGCTACTAACTCTATAATCTCAAGGAAACCTTAAAAATACATTTTGTAAAACCTGAATTGATCTTTCAAATAATTGGATTTCATGGTATGTAAATTATACTTCAATGAAGTTATTAAAATGTAATGGATCCCTGGCCTGGTATTTCCATGCCTGTAATCCAATCGGCCTAAGTGGCAAAGACAGGAGGATCTTGAGTTCAAAGCCAGCCTCAGCAATTTAGCTAGGTGCTTAGAAACTCAATGCGACCCTGCCTCTACATAACACGCAAAATAGAGCTGGGAATGTGGTTCAGGGGTTGAGTGCTCCTGGGTTCAACCCCCGGTACCCTGCCCCCACCAAAGTGTAATGAAACCCATACCCACCCAAGCTGTATTAAAATAATACATTCCTTGTTTAAGATACTTTCTTAAGCACTAAAGGTGATATGACAAATATTCTTGAGTATCAAGAAGCAAGGGGATATAAAGCCACCAAACATGGCAAGTGGGAAAAGAATTCTTTTTCACATGGTTTGTTTCTTTGTAAAATGCAACTTACTAGGTTACGCAGGAGTTCTAGGTAACATACAAGCTTTTCCTAAGGATACCAGATAAGTTATTTATAGAAAAAGTCAAGATCAGTATTAGTTGCAAAGAAGTCTATTTCTTTTTTGAACACAGTCTTTCTCTCTGTGATGATGTAAAGATATTAAATACAATTAATCCAACCACATATGATTTTTGCATACTTAGATTATTTTTAAAACTATATAATGACTTTAGAGATGGAAAGAATATTAAATAAAAATTATATATCTTGGGGTTGTAATGGGCAAAATCTGCACAGAGAGAAATGAGAGAAATGATGTTGCATCTTTTAAAATTCAGTGCAAAGAAGAGAAAGCAGCAGAACCAGCGAGGAGAAGAGACTAACTAAATCTCCAAAGACATACCAGGGATCAGTCAACCAACTGTACCTCGTGGACTTCATTCCAATGCTGCCTTACACAAACTGTTGTTAAAAATCCAGTATATTTTACTTCTTACCCACTTAGATTCTAATTCTGAAGAATAAATTTTTTGAGGTAAGATGTTTATTTTTATAATTTTTGAATAGAAAATACTTTTTATTTCAAGGTCTATGCATTTATAAAGCAAAAATTCCTTCTAGGCCACTGACAATAAACATATCTCTAGCATAAACATGTTTAGAAATCAACAATTTTTCCTTCTCAACTAAAAAACATTTAAACCCGTGAGGAGAAAAAAAAAAAAACCAAGTAAATGTAACAACATGGAACAAGTGTGAATCCCACTAACATGTTGAATTATAATGTATAAGAAATATGAAAAACTATGTAACAGATCCAATTCCAGTTCTAACAAAATTATGAGATCAATGAAATCCTCAATCTCCAGATGATGTTCAAGAGCCATCCAGACAGTTGACAAAAAGGGTATTTATGTAGGAGAAAGTAGGAACAATACAGTTTATCCTTTTATTTTTCCAGAAATGATCTTTTTATCTATTAGTGCTTCACAAGGTTCCATGGGATTCAGTCTTTTAGCACTGTCTGAGGTCTCACCAGTAGGAGGAAATCTGACATTTTTCTTCTTCAAGGTGCTGGCGTTATAATACTTGTTGACACCCCGCACAGCTAGAGGATGCTCCGTTGGCTTTCCTTTGAGGACCCTGAAGGTTTGTGGCAACTGAGCCCCCTGTTCTGGCATGCCCTAACAAAGAGAAATTCAGACATGAGTTGTGGTTTGAATTGCTCTAATACTATCCATTTTCAGAGATAAACATCAACATACATAAAACAAACCCATACACATAATTTTAGATTTGACTAAAATCTAAATGGTCTTGTTTTCTAATACTCTACTTTTCCATATTTATTTTGTAAATCAACAGGAAAGATCCAAACAGAGGAATGGGAATGGAGTGCTGGGTTTGTTTGGGGAGAGGGACAGAAGTGTCAAACCTGTATTTCCCCTTGTTCTTCACCTACCAGAGTAGCTCCTAATTGAAAAGGCTTAAGCCAAGAACAAACGTCAGGAGACAGCAGACAGAAAGAAGGATCTTTTCTTATGTCTGGTTCTTCTCTAGGCTTTAGACAGAGAACACAGGATGGCAGACTCATTCCAACCTCAGCAATTCAGGGAATACAAATGTAGGGTTTTGAAACCAAGAACCCACTTTATACAGTGATTACTATTTCAGATCTTTTTTGGTGAGGAGGAGGAAGAGTACCAGGGATTAAATTCAGGTATACTCAACCACTCAGCCATACTCTCAGCCTTTTTATTTTTTGAGACAGGGTCTCACTAAATTGCTTAGTTCCTCGCTTAGTTGCTGAGTCTGGCTTTGGACTTGCAAACCTCCTAAATCAGTCTCACAAGCTGCTGGGATTACAATCATGCTCCACTGAACCCAGGAAAACATTACAGTTTTTTTCCCCTAAATTCATTTCAAATAATCTTGTAGTACATTACATGGTCATGCCATATTTTTAACCAATTTACTACTAATGATATTTGAGTTGATTTTTTAAAACATTTTGCTAGCTAAATAATGGGACAAAACCCATAATATGTGCTGCTCTCTGGTTCCCCAAGGACACACATGCTAAATATTACATTTCTGAGTCAAAATGTATGTATTTGAAAAAGTAAGATATTCATTTGTGATTTGGGATATACACATAAAGGGTTTCTATTTTATTTACTTTTATTTACTTTTATTTTATTTTTTTGCTGTTTGGTATTTGGGATTAAACCCAGGGCATCAAGCTGGTAAGCACCTGCTAAACATTACCACAAGTTACCTTTAGTTCCAAGGTCTTAATGTTATGGAGTCAAATTGGCTTTTTTCCTCCCCCATCTGATGGACTGGGGACTGAATCCAAGGGTGCTTTAACACTGAGCTTCATCCCCAGTCCTCTACCCTTTTGCAAATTTGGGACAAGAGTCTTGTTAAGACCCCAACATGTGTATCAAACCTGTGATCATCCTACCACTACGTGGAGCCTCTGGGATTACAGGGGTACACAAGTTATTATTACAGGGCTACACAAGTTATTATCATTATTATTATGATCATTAGGACTATTATTATTCGGGATTTACAGTCTCACCATTTTTCCCAGGCTTATCTCTAACTCATGGACTCAAGTGATCTTTATGTATCAGTCTGCAGAGTAGCTGGAAATACAGGCATGTGCCACAAAGCCCAGCTTTCATGTTTATTTAAAAAAATATATTAGTTGTAGATGGACACAATACCTTTATTTTATTTATTTTTATGTAGTGCTAAGGCTCTAACCCAGGGCTTCATGCCTGCTGGGAAAGCACTGTAACAGTGAGCCACATCCCTAGCCCTAATGTTTTTATTCTTTTAATTGTTTTTGGAAGTACTAGGTATTGAAGCCAGGAGCATTATACCACTGAGCTACATTCCCAGCCCTTTTTACTTTGGGATAGGGTTTGCTAAAACTGCCCAGGCTGGTCTCAAACTTATGATCCTTCTCCCTCAGCCTCCTGAGCTACTGGGATGATAGGCAGACATCACTATGCCCAGTCATCTTAAATTTCTCTTTTTTATTCTGGGATTCCTATCCCATGTAAAATGTCTTATCAATATGAGATTTTACAGCCAAGTATGGTGGCATGCACCTGTAATCCCCCCTGCTCAGAAATCAGGAGCAGGAGAGTCACTGCAGCCCACAAATTTGAGACCAGTCTGAGCATCAGAGGAAGCCCCCTCACGCCCAAAAAAATGGAAAAAAAAAGAGATAAAAGTGGGGTACTCTAATAACTAACAGTGAGAAAATAACCCAAATTTAAATGTAAGGTCTCTGGTGTGGCTCAATGGTAGAGCTCTTGCCTAGCATGCTCAAGGACATGAGTTTTCATGCTTATTCATACTAGCCCCAAAGCAGAAATCTAAAATCTCCTAATCCTCCTATATAATAAAATATATATATGTGTGTGTGTATCTTTATATCTATGTGTGTGTGTGTGAGAGAGAGAGAGAGAGTGTGTATGTGTATGTGTGTGTGTGTGTGTGTGTGTGTGTGTGTGTGTGTATGGGTGTATACACACATTTTCCCCCAGCACTGGGGGTTTGAGCCTAAGGACATCCTACCACTTGGCTTTTTCCCTAGCTCTTCTTATTTTGAGATACAGTCTTGCTAAATGCAGAGGCTGGCCTAAATGTTCCTCAGTTCCTGAGTTGCTGGAATTAGTCATGTGCCGCCAAACCCAGTTTACAATCCCTTTTCTAGCCAGTCCAGTGGTGCACACCTGCCTTCCAGGACTCAGCACACTGACATAGGAGGTTTGCTTGACCTCAGAAGTTCAAGGCTGGCCTGGCCAACATACTGGGAACTCCACCTCAAACAAACAGAAAACCCACAAAACTGATGGTCAATTTTTCTTTCCTTTTCCACATCTGAGGATTGAATTCAGGGGTGTGTTACCATTGACCTACATCCCCAAAACTTTTTTTTGATACAGAAAATAATTCTCTTTAAGTTACTGATCCTTGACTTGTGATCCTCCTGCCTCAGTTTCTTGAGTAGCTGGGCTTATAGATGGGCACCGCTGTACCCAACTATATTATCAGTTTTCAAGTGTGCAGTAAATTAACTGGAACAACCTTATTGACCATTATATCTCCAAAACTTACTCATGTTTAACTGAAACTTTGTAATTTCTGAGTAATCTACTACCCTATTAGGACTCATAATAAACAAGTTCCCTTCCTATTATATGGAATCCTTTCCGGCACACTTGGTATTACCCACGCTGGTGGGTATTGTCCATCTGAAGCCCTTGCCAGGAAGCCAGCCAGGTCAGTGACTGTGATTATTACTGTTGCCACATTTTAAGGATGAGAGACATGCTGAATGTCTTGCCCAAGGGCAAAGAGTCAGGCAGTGTTGGTTCATGAGCTTGAGTCTCCAGAGAGCAAGGATCCTCCCCTTCCAGCAGGGCTCTGTCCCAGCCCCTCAGAGCCTCCACCCACACTTCCCTGAACCTAGGGCACATAGGCACAGCTGCCATAGGAAGCAGCACAAAATATGTGTATATAACAGACATGGGGGTCTTGGCACTCTCAACAGGGGAGTGAGGACTCAGGAACAAGAGACCCCCCACATGGGGGTCAGGGGATGAACTTCTGCTGCTTGTCCTGGCCTTGCTGGGTGTGAAGGGAGAATAGGAGGCCAATCCTCCCTTGGAAGCCTCCCAATGCACCACTGGGCTGATGAGAAACTAAAATCAGAGTCAGTACGTGAGGGATCTCCCTATCCTCCACCCCACAGCTCACAGTCAAGTCCCTGGATGCCTAGAGGCAGGACAAGGGAGAGAGCTGGCACCACATCACAGCAAGGGACCATGGGGGGCACTGTGGGTTACCCACCCCACTGTACACCTAATGCCCTACACAAATGTTTCACATTGTATGTAAAAAATTTCCATAAATAAAGAATCTGGAGTGCTGGGGTTGTGGCTCTGGGGTAGAGTGCTTGCCTAGCATGCATGAGGAACTAGGTTCAATCCATGGCACCACATAAAAATAAACAAATAAAATAAATATATGTGTCCATCTACAAGTGATATTTATACATGTACATACATACACACATACACACAAACAACACACATACACACACACATATAAAAGAAACAGAATTTTCTTTAAAACATAAACTACTGGACTAGTTTCAGTCCTCATTAATAGATGAGGAAACTGGGGACCAAAAAAGTAAGGATTGGCACAAAGCCAACCAGAAAGTGTGTTTTAGTCTTTTCTCTTTCTCTATCCAGGGAC